>NC_137940.1:6142058-6742058 GCF_963969265.1 Rhamphochromis sp. 'chilingali'
CAGCAATAATGCTTGCAATGACCATGCAGAAGCCTTTACATGATCATTTGCATCTTGTTTGCATTGTGTTATTCATGGAGATCATTTTCAGTTCTCATCTACATTCTCGTGTTTTGAACATTTATACACATTTAAGCTTATAGATGTATTATTACTTTAAAGTGTCTAACATGTTGCTTTCTTTTTTGTGTATGGATCCTTGTGTGCATGAATGTGATAATGGTTGTGTTGGCCTGCGTCTGCGTGTACATGTGACTTTGTGTGTTTGTGTAGATGACCTTTGGGGATGCCATGAGGAATAAAGCAAGACTTTCCGTCACAGGGAGTACTGGGGAGAATGGTCGGGTGATGACTCCAGAGTTTCCTAAAGCTGTCCACGCCGTCCCTTATGTGAGACCTGACATGGGACTGAACGTCAGCCTGACAGATCTGTCCTGATCAATGCGAAACTTCTGAGTGCCTTACAATGGTTTCAATAGAGCGTTTTATTTTTTTCTTTGTTTTTCTTTTTTTCTTTTTTGTCCTCGCCTCCTTACTTTTGTTTCGGCTCTTTTATTTTTGTCTGTGTGGTGAAAAAAGGAAAGATAAGAGATGGAGACTTCATTTTGCCAATCACAAAGACTTGTATTGTTGCTCTCTGTCTCTATTTCTCACCTAATAAAACGCCTACCTTTGTGGCTGGAATTCCATCTCAGAATCTTAAAGGGTGGCTTTTTTTTTTCTAAACTGATGACACCATGCTTTCCTGTCTATCTGTTTGGAGTGGACTGAGATGGAAAAGAGGGCTTGATTGATGGCAATGACTGCTTCTAGGAGTCAGAGATTTAGTCATCTCAACTGTGTTTATGTGTGTCTGAAAAGTGAGGGGGTGTGTTCATCAGGGGAAGATGTCGTCAAAAACACACCGTTTCTGTAGCCACCGCCGCAAAACAGGATTTTCAAGCACACTTGATTTCATCTGCATTAAGATGTGAAATCGTCCTTTTTTTCTAAGAAAATCTATTAAAAACGTTTATTGAAAAAAATATTTTTATGTATTTTCACAAAATAGCTTTTAAATAAACTTGCTTACATACTGGTTGGATAAAAACATCTTCATGTGTGAGTATACAGAAAGAAAAAATACTAAACAGCTTCTAGTTCGATATTTTTAAAGCCAAATACATTGCATTATGGGGGTGAGATGTTAAAATCATGTAATTAATTCCTATTCTGAACTTTCCTGTATATTTTATTCTTTAACATTTGGTGTTGATATGAAATATATGTCAATGCTTGGCATTTGGAATCAATCCTTCTATGTTTTTCTTGTTAGACTTGGTGCAGCAATTCTGCTTTATTACTTTTGTCTCTTTGTTTGCTTCAGTGCTTTTGCTGTTTGTATTTTTTCTGATGAGGACCGGGGTTGTTGTTCTTTCAAGAGGAGATTAATATGTTTACACGCGATGAATAAACAAAACAAAAAAAATAGTATGGTATGGTATTATTCCATCACATTTTAAAGTGACATCAAAAAGAAGCATCTACATTCACATGGTTTACGTGATGGTTAAAATGCCAAATAAGTAAGAGTGCCAAATTCTAGTGCCAGTAGATAAATATAGTCTTAATATACTCAATCACTGTCATCTCAGTGAATGTAAATGATTCTGATACATTCTGTAACTTTTGTAACTAGATGTACAGTTGGTGGCAATGACTAATACAATAGCCTTTCTGCTTTGTTTTCAAGTCTCCATGTATTTTGCATTAATCGGACAATGGAGTAGCACAAGTTGCATGTTGTTGCCGCAAATACTTCATACGTTTATTTCATTACTGCCAAACATACATTTTCATTTCAATGTTGAAGTTGTGAGGTTAAATGTTTGAAATTGGAAATACAATGTAAGACATATATACAATATATACATATAAACATATATTTTATATAAAAGTTCAAATATGACAAATTGTATCCCTTATCATAAGTACTTGATTTCCTTTTGCAGTACTCAATGCTACATTTAATTGTTTTAAAGATACAATATTACTTTTTAGTTGTCCAGACTCACCATAAGTTAGATACACAGGTTATGCAGATGAGCACATCTATTTATAAGATTTTTTTCCCCCCACTTTCAAATAGATCTATAACAAACCCCCTCCTGCACACAGCAGGGAGATGAACTATACTATTATTATTACCACTGTTTTTGTTATCAAGTATAGAAGCATACGGTATACCATAGTCGCTAATCAGTTTCATTGCATATTCAGGCTATTTCACAGACATTTTGTATATGGAATGTGTGCTAACTTGTTTATTTTTTGGGACTCTTTCTAAATAAAAAGTGGCTGATCTATTGTTATCTTTTACTGTGTCATTTATTTGGAATCTCTTGCTTTGTATTTATGCTATTGAAATATTCATGTAGAGTTATTTAAGTTTTCATAAACATAACTTGTTGACACTGCTTACCTATGACTGATTTGTTTGCTTATATATAACACACATAAAGGGGAAATAAGTGACAGGTGTCACTTATTTCCCCTTTATGTGACCTGGCTGGGCTGTGATTTATATCACCCAAGGCACTGCACAACCATTTGTGCTTTCATTGTTTTTTCTGTTTAGGGAGATATATATATCACGTTACTAAACTTAGTTTGCCAGAGCTGAGGGCACATCACAGAAACTGTGCTAAAAAAAAAAGACAACAACAAAACTTACAGAGGATATGAAGGCAAATACGTGTTTTTTTTTTTTTTTTGTCTGTTTGTTCTTTACTTTTAAGTACAACAACCTTTACAGTTGAAATGTATTGGTTAAATCTAGTGTTGTTGTGTGCTACAATTCTTGAAGTATAATACATCAAACAGTTTTGAGCTTAAATTGCTTAGTGCTGAAGTGCCTTTAGGTCACCTTACTTCTTCTGAGTGTTAATGAATTTCACACGTCTCCGTTAAGATGGCTGACTTCCTTCTGCTCCCTAAGATAATCCTCCTTTTCTCACATTCATGCCATGTGTGCCTTTCTATCATGCCTTATAGTTAATTACATCATATTAAAATCATGTTTAGCTGCAAGTAGAATCCGTAGACAGACACCCAGGAGCCACAGTTATTGCAACTATATACAGTTTATAGATAATGAATGTAAGCTCGACTAATAAAGTGAATGCACTTTCATCATCAGGCAGAACGATTTTGCCTTTATTTGTGCTTTTTATCCCTTAGCCGTGAATGGCTCATGGGGTATCGTCGTCACCGCCCGCAGGCGCCGTGGACACTGAAGTGTATGAATCTTTCTTTTGCACATAAAAAGGTTCCTGTAAATGTGACATGTACTGCAGACCAGAGCGCACTGAATCAATAAGAATCTCACCCTGCACACGCACATACTCAGATGTGAGAAACTTGTCAATAGAAATCAACGAGATACATTTACTGGCCATGTGAGTCAGGCTGTCTGGGCAGAACAACATGATTTATTTTTATATTCCAATCTACTTTTACTAATTACATTTTACATTACTATGTAATTCTCCTTCAAAAGTAGCTTTTGCAAATACTCAGTAAAATGACTGTTTGAGGCTGTGAAGTGGTACTTTTCTTAACTGTACATTTGGCAATTTAAAAGGAAATAAACATACACCGTTAATTTTCAAAGGCTTCTGATTCCACTAAGTCTTCCCACTTTATGTCATGCAAGGTGTTTGGTTATCTTTTTGTTCTACTAAGCTCATGGTTCCAACAACTTTGATTGTGTTCTTGCTTCTGAAAATCTGTGAAGTATTTCCCGCTCCATCTTTTCCACCTTTTGTCAAATGCAGGCAGAGACCTGCTTCATGTGTACATTTGTATATGCTACATCATTTTCCTTTTATGTCATTCTTGTCATTCTGGGTGTATCTTGACACACTCCCAGAATTTCAAGCAATGATCCATTTTCATGAGTGTTTGTATTAGGCTCATGGGATTGCTCATTGCTTTGGGCAAAATCACACTGCTCCATGCACCTCTCTGTCGCCACTCTACTCACATATGCTGATTTAAACACTTGGGCATAGCAAAGAGGTTGCTCACCATCTGCTACTTAGTTGGATCAGATGGCTTTGCTACTGGACGCATCTGGTCAGCCCAAACATTTTGTGAGGGTTTTGCCTGGTGGATGACTCAGTGGAATGAATTTAGCTTTCTAGTCCAAAAGCCATTTTAGTGTTTTTGTTGACATAAAGACAGGTGACAAATTCAAGAAAACCCCAGAGAGGAAACCTGGACCTCTCCAGTGAAGGGGAACCGGTGGCTCTGTCATGCCATCAGGGGCATTTTGGCAGGATAATTTTTGCTCACTTGACCCTTTAAAGACAAGGGTTACTGCAAATCAAGTTATTTTGAGTGATCCCATTTATGTTATGTTGAAACATTTCTATCCTGGTGGGCATGAGCTCTTCCAGAATAGCAATGTCCCCATTGCTACAAGTGGTCGACAATTTATATTTAAAACATTTATTTGTACAAGGGGGAGAAGCCTCCACAGTTAAAATGCTTAAATTATACTATTGCATGAAAGAAGTATGTAAAATGTTAAAAATTTAAAAAATCAAAGAAGATAAAGTGTTACGGTTGTGCTAAGTATAAACTACTACTAATACTAATTTCTTTAATAATAAAAGGATTTTTTTAAACATGTAGTTATATTCCCACAAAATGCATTTTTCCTAAAAAAAAATGTAGGAACTTCCTGATAAACATAAGAATTTGTATTTTTTAAGTTTGATATATATTTTGATATTTTGCGTTTGCAGCAAAAAGTGTAGATAATTCCCCCTTTCTCAGCACAATCTTGCTGTTTGCTTTCAACAAAAACAGATTTGTTTAACCTTAATTAGTCATCCTTGGAGCCTCCTTTTTTAGTTTTACTTTCCTTAACAGGGTTAGGGTTATTGAAGGTTATGAATGTCCCATGGCAACACTACCAACTTTGCGAGCATAGCTCCACTCTGAGGTTTTCTGCTATTCATTGCTTTTTGTTATACCAATATTTTTGCCACTATTTTGTTTTTCCTTTATGTAGAAATGACTTACTGAAGTGACACTCTGCAGAAGCATTGTTATCATTTTACAAGGCAGTTGCACCACCTTTGTGTAATCAAGCTTGCTTATGGGCCATTAGTTCAGCCGATAACATCACACAGGAATGGTTGACCAAAATGAATCTTCATCCATGTGAGCTATCAGCATGTGATGTGCCAGCTTTGTCTCACTTCTTTCCTTTATATTGCTAGTTATCAGTGGTTGTTATGATATGTTTCTCCTTGGACTGAAGGTAATGATGACAGAAGGTACACAGGGAATGGCCTGAATCTGCCACCTCATATAGGAGACATCAATAGCACAGACAGGACAATGTTTCATCTTCAGGTCTATTAGCTAAGGCCTGACTGCCTGCCCTGGCCTCATTAAAATCCAGCCATGATTCAGAAATGCTCACACAGCAACACTGGTGGAGATTTAAGGTGCATGAGCTTTCTTAACATGACATGATTTTATGTATATTTCAAAATAATATCGACTTGTTTACCCACTTGAACCATTATGGAAGATATTGTGGAAATGACAAATCTTGAAAGTTATTGAAAGCATAAGTTGGCAGTGCCCAGGCCTTTTATACGGCAATTGTAATACACAATCAACTCAGTTGACATCAGAATGATTCAGATAGGCATGGACAGGAACTTGCACTTGCAATCCTGAACAACAAAGCAATGTTTACTCCAGAGAGGTATTGCAAAATCAAATGCTAAGCAAGTGCCTTTTAATTGAATGGTTTGATTTTATTGTTTCATTTCTTTAAACTATTTTTTTTCCATTCAATTTAATCTCAGAAACCACTACAGTAGTTGTGATCTTACTGTCTGTCTCTGTCCAGGGTGTACCCTACCTCTCACCCTATGGTAGCGGGGATAGACACCAGCCCCCCACGACCCTGATTAAGCATAAACAGAAGAGAATGGATGGATAACTTCCAAGTTAAATAGGTCTGCAGTGCATTTCATTAAAAAGTAAGAGCGATTTTATTATATTAAAAGTTCACAACTGACAGCAGGACCTCAACGCAAAAAAGTCACTACACTTTTGTTATATTTGGCAAGATAAGGACTCTGTATACTGGGTTCAGTTTTAAAAGATGCACTGAAAATCAACAAGTAATTGTTGGTGCACTGAAGTGGGGCTCGAGTAAATGGTCTTTCTGCAACTGCAGTGCATGAAGAAAGTATTTACAGCAATTTACTTGTTCCACATTTTGTCATTTGTCAGCCTTATTCCAAGATGGATCAAATTCATTTTTTATTGCAAAATTTGACTTTGTTGAAGTCTTTTTGAGTATGATGTTACAAACTTGGTATAACTATTTTTGGGTAGTGGTGGGCAATCTCAGTCCACGAGGGCCGGTGTCCCTGCAGGTTTTAGATCTCACCTTGGGTCAACACACCTGAATCACATGATTAGTTTGTTACCAGGCCTCTGGAGAACTTCAGGACATGTTGAGGAGCTAATTTAGCCATTTAAATCAGCTGTGTTGGTTCGAGGACACATCTAAAACCTGCAGGGACACCGGCCCTCGTGGACTTGCTACGTTCACACTGCAGGTCTTAATACTCAATTCCGATTTTTTGATCAAATCCGATTTTTTTGTCTGCTCGTTCACACTACAAATAAAATGCGACAGCAAACGCGCTCTAGTGTGAACGCTCAAAGCGGCCCGCATGCGCAAAAGAAGATGTCACACACAACGCGCTCTGTTTAGACCCAGAGCAACAGTATTGTTTGACTGATGGCCCTTAATATAAAGACTTCGGACTTCACGTTTCCCAATTTTTGCTTTAAGTTATTTTGTTATTTACATAATAATGTAAATAACCTAATAATGATCCTTATTGCTGTTTAAGAGAGGAGCGGTGCTTCAAAGGATAGCTGCAGATTTCTGTCAGAATCTGCAGATTATACAGTACAAATAAAATGTTTACGTTGTCTTCCCAACAGTTTCACTTACATCTACACTGGATGGCCAGGAAGCGTTCGCGATGTCTTCTCGGGCGCTTCTCTGGCGCTGATAATTGGCTTCAGTCTTGTGTCGGTGATGTAAAAGATGGATTTAATGCGACTTGACCGTTCAAACAGCAGTCGCTTTCTAATACATCGGATATGTATCGGATTCAGTACCACATACGAAAGTGACCCAGATCGGATTTGAAAATATCGGATTTGCGCCGTTCACACTGTCATAGCATGATCGGATATGGGTCGCATAGGGTCAAAAAAATCGGATTTGATGCGCTTTCGCCTACGTTCACACTGCAGGTCTTAATGCTCAATTCCGATTTTTTGATCAAATCCGATTTTTTTGTCTGCGTGTTCACACTACAAATAAAATGCAACAGCAAACGCGCTCTAGTGTGAACGCTCAAAGCGGCCCGCATGCGCAAAAGAAGACTTCACACACAACGCGCTCTGTTTAGACCCAGAGCAAACAGTATTGTTTGATAGATGGCCCTTAATATAAAGAGTTCGGACTTTACATTTCCCAATTTTTGCTTTAAGTTATTTTGTCATTTACATAATAATGTAAATAACCTAATAATGATCCTTATTGCTGTTTTAGAGAGGAGCGGTGCTTCAAAGTATAGTTGCAGATTTCTGTCAGAATCTGCAGATTATACAGTACAAATAAAATGTTCACGTTTCTCCAACATTGTCTTCCCAACAGTTTCACTGATATCTACACGGGATGGCCAGAGAAGCGTTCGCGATGTCTTCTCTGGCGCTGATAATTGGCGTCTGTCTTGTGTCAGTGACGTAAAAGACGGATTTAATGCGACCTGACCGTTCAAACAGCAGTCGCTTTCTAAAACATCGGATATGTATCGGATTCAGTACCACATACGAAAGTGACCCAGATCGGATTTGAAAATATCGGATTTGTGCCATTCACACTGTCATACCATGATCGGATATGGGTCGCATAGGGTCAAAAAAATCGGATTTGATGCGCTTTCGCTTGCAGTGTGAACGTAGCCTAAGATTGCCCACCCCTGTGCTACACAGTGATCGTGATTACCATCCACGGGAGTGCGCGCAGCTGCTTAAAGCTGTAGGGTCCAGATTACTTACGTAGGCAGCTACTTCCGTGATATAAGATGCGGTAAGCTGAACACAGCTTCAACCGTCTGTTTGTTGAAAAATAGTAACGGACCGCATTTTCTTGTTAGTAACTGTAACGATAGGAATAGTAATTAGTTAGATTACTCGTTACTGAAAAAAAGTGCATGGAGGAAGGCTGACGCTTTTTTATACTGATTTGGTTCCCAGAGGATAATCTTCTCACATAATAAAATGTAGTCATGTTTAGTTACTCTTAAAGTTAAACTGAGATAATGTCACCAGTTGGGGCGCACCCCTTTAAAACCAATGACATTTCCAATGCAGATGTGACATTTTCGTTTAATTTCTGCTCTCATTGTGCACAATTAACAATAGAATGGTTCATTAGTGTTGGTCCCTTATACCGTTCTTTATTTCTGATGGGGGGGAAAGCTAGCACTTTCAAATGATGTCAAATCATGATGGTGGGTGATGAAAAATCCCAACTGACTGCTAAAGCCACTCACCCCTGTTATACTGAGCAAGAGACAAGCAACATATTTCTGAGGCACCAAGGTTGTGGGTGGTGTTATACTGTATGCTGTAAAACAGTTATCCTCTGGCTGGGTTGTCATGGCAACAGTATTAGCTGGGTTTCTCATGTCCCAGTACAGCATGTCATCCCTGTAGCTGCACATTAACGCACTGAGGTGGGGGTGGGATGGAATGGGGGTTGCTCCATCATCCATACCTCCATTTTACGTTACTCCTAAGAATAAAACAAACAGCTATTGTATTTTATCAATACACGATCTTATGTGCTTCAGGTTGAAGTGACAGGGAGGGGGTGTTTCGAAATGAAACAAGGGCTTCAGTTTTGACCAAGGCTGAGTACATTTCCATGGTAACAGACCGTGGCAAGCTGTTGTTCTGTTGTCTTTGCTTTAAGCACATCGAAGGTGTACACGCAGCTTTGAGGTGGCATTTCTTCTGCAAATGTCAGAGATGCAACTTCGCATCTCAACTGCTGCACACAAAGCAGCTGTGTATATTAGCAGTGACATTCAAAATAAAGCAAAATGACGAATTGGCTTTGATCACATTTGTTGAATTTATGAGCTGCCTCTGTGGTGTGACAGTTTAAGTATAATATATATGGTCCAATAAATCAGGTATCTGTGTGCCTGAAGCCTGTCCTTAATTTTGGTTTACCAAGACTAGAAATGATTTGGCCACATTTAAATGTCACTAACAAAGGACAAAAAAAGAACAAAAAAAGGAAGAAAACACTGAGCCTCTCACTTTATTTGTGGAAATATTCTTTTCCTCACCTTTAGTTATGAGCATTGTTCATGCGCTCTCACACGTCAGAGCAGGCAGAGCAATAACCTAATGGTCAATCGCATAACATTGCGTGATATATGATGACGTATAGAGGACAGCCATTCTAAGATACTGCTCAGGAACACTTAAGAAAATGGACCATACATAAAGCTTAGAAATTAAGCTTAGAAAAAGTGTCACGGTCCCTGATTTTTGTCCTTATTTCCTGGTTTGAATGACTTTGAGTTGCTATTTTGGTTCCTGTTATTCCAGTGTTATATATTTTGGATATCTGCTTTAACTTCTTCATTATTCTAGTTTTCATTCTGATATTGTGTCTTACTGTTTTATTTTATGGTTCCAGAGTTTCATGTTTTGATTAGAGATGGACCGATCCGATATTACATATCGGTATCGGTCCGATAGGCTACTGACCTAAATTACTGGATCGGATATCGGAGAGAAATAAAAAATGTAATCCGATCCATTAAATATCACGAAAGCACCTCACAAAACTTGCAACATGCTGTAACTCGCCTCATAACCTTAGCACTTCAGAGCAGTATGCATCACATGATAGAGCGGCTGTGGCCTGCAAGACCTGTGGTGGTCTGGTTGAGCATTTGGAGCTTTGCTACCAACCATCCCCGACAAAGTTATCCCCGAGAGAAGTAAAGCAAGTGTGTAAGTCCATCTCTGAATGTTTGTAAAGCATTCCCACGTTAAGCTTAGCCCACTTTGCACCAGAAAGAGGAAACCAGCGGGTAAACAACAGAAGCACGTTTAAGCTTGATAAGCTGTTGTTAGAATTTATTTAATATTACTTTCTAGACCAGGATCCTTTTCTACGTAGCTGACAGCTGGTAACTGCGCAGGGGCGGATCTAGCGAAGTTTAGCCAGGGGGGCAGGTAGGGCATTAACAGGGAAAAGGGGGCACAAAGACATACTTTTCTTTCTTATTCTCATTTAAAATGTCTAGCTTTTATTAAATAATTATCTGACACCCAAAGTTTTAATTTGATGTAAAATAAATAGAAGTCCATTACTGTATATAGTAACTATTAAGTCTAATATTGTCACGGCCCAGTGGCACGAGGGAACAGGGATGGACACAGGTGCAGAAACCAACCCGGAAGCGAGGTGACAGAGAACAAATGATTTATTTCCGCCCACAGGTAAACAAAGGTAAAAAACAAAGCGACGCCACCACACTAGTGGTGCGTAGGATTCGTCGGTGAATAATGAGGGCGACCTAGACACCTCTAGGAGACGGCTGAACAGCGGGGGCAGCAGGGAGGTAGAAACAGGACTAGGTAGGGACCGGGGGCACTGGAATAAGAGGAGATCACGATCAGAGGGATCCAGCAGACAACCACCAATCCTCCACAGTTGAATTGAATTGCCTTACTTGGTTTCAGATGGAGGGGACAGGTGGAGCGGAAAGCCCGGAAGCGGTCGAGGCGTGGGGAGGCAGGCAGGTGAGCGGTGGGCCGGCAGGCCACGTTGTGTAAGCAGCAGGCGGCCCAGGTCCAGAAGGACGGGAGCGAGGGGAACGAGATCTCCACTCCGGGTGCTATCTCTGAGGACAAGAAAAAACAGGTGAGTCATCACACGGCGTCAAGACAAGGTTTATGATGCTCCACTGAACTAACATGGGGATAGCAGATACTCAGGCGATGAATGGTTGAGAGCGCAGGTCTGATATACCGCTGGCACGATTGCTCACAGGTGGTCAGCCAGGGAGGGGCAACTGGACTCCGCCTAAAGGAGGAGGAGCCGCTGTCTGAGACCTGCAGGTGCCCAACCAGACCATGACAAATATATACCCTAGTAAGCTATAGTACTTTTTCCTTTGGGAAGGCTGTGCAGTCTGCAGTTCTGTTAAAGAAAGATGTTGAATCTATTTAGTATTTCTTGAAAAATAATTTATTTCTGTGCATTTTTATTTTTCACACTGCATCAAATTAAGGTTGATTATGTCGATTAAGCATCATGAGATGGAGCGTGAGGGGTGGTTCCCTATTTTTTATTTTTTTTTGTTGTTGTTGCTGGGAGTTGGAACCCTGTTAGTTAGGTTGCTTAATACTTACGCTAAGTACTCTTTAAAATACCAGAATAGGGAGGATGGTGTAGGTTTAAGTTTATTAGATTGATCAGTATTGCTGAACTATGAAATGTTTTTTTTTTGTTTTTTTTACATACAGGTATAACAGAATAGCTTTAGTGTTGTTGTTTTTTTAAACTTGAGTATGAACTTATACAAAATGCAGCATGATATTAAAAAAACTGTTTTATTGATTAAAAAACACTATATTGGATTCATATCGGTATCGGCAGATATCCAAATTTATGGTATCGGACATAAAAAAAGTGGTATCGTGCCATCTCTAGTTTTAATTGATGTTTTGATTTTCTTGCATGCCTTGTGTAAGTTACTTTTACTGTGTGATTACTCTCACCTGTATCTCATTCCCCTTCCGTTTTCTATTCTCTAATCAGCCCTGTGTGTTTAAATAGTCCCCTCTCCTCTCTTGTCTTTGTCAGATAATTCGTCATCACTTCCTACTGTGTGGTTATGGTCCCCTTTTGCCTCCCTGTGTACCCTCTGTGATCTCTTTGTGATTTTTTATTTAACCCTTTCGACTTTTTTTTTGGTTGTTACATCATTTTGCCTCTATTATTCTGTCATATGTTTACAAAATATCACCAACCATTAAAAACCAAAGGGTGTATTAGGAAACAGCAGGTTATGTTAAGCTTAAAGTCAATTTTCTATGTCACAAAAGAAAATGCCCCTCTTTTCACCTGGCTAACTCATTCTGGCGTGGAGCAGGTTATGTTCAGAGTTTTTATTTAGAATTGTCTGGAAGCGCCACATTTCCGCTGATTCTTTTATTTACAGCATGCAATATAGATTCACTGCCAGGGGAATGCATTTTATATGTGCACTGCAGTTTCTTAAGTTGTATTTTATCAACATCACAAATGAAACCCGGCTGTAAAACTTGTGCAAACTGTGCATCGGATTGCTACTGGAATGTGCATAAATTAATTTGGTGATGCAGAAAATGGCTAAAAGTTTTTTTCTTGATTATAATCTGCTGGTAGTTCTCTTTTACACTGCTGCAGTTCCAGCTACTAGAACACAGAACACACACCAACATCTGTTCAATAAATAAAATATTTTTTTCTTTGATCTGCCCATAAACTAAAGTAATTTCTATGACTCCTTTATTAGGCTACGGGGCAGTAACACGTAATGTTTGAGGTTTCAGAGCTCAAATGTGCAGCTGGAAAGCATCATTAGAAATAAACAGCAGCACTCAGGGTGCACTCAGCATTAAAATAATCAACACAAATGAAAATGTCTATTAAATTGGTCTGTGCACTAAATTGCAAGATTTATGAGTTTCTGCTCTTGTCTTGTTTGCAATAGCGCTGCCTTTACTGTTAGATTTCTAATGGTTTTTATCAGACTTATCAGTGTTTTATCATCATTATCATAATCTAATGACTCAGGTAGGCACACTAAAAGGTTTCATTTTGCGCAGAAGAAGAGTCATATGGGCCATGACCCATTTAATTTCTGTCCATTTAGTGCATATGTCTGGCGCCCTTTTATTATAACAGTTTAACTTGAATTAACCAGATATAATCTATGCATATATAATACTCAGTATGGCAGTCACAGTCTGAGTATGAGTTAGAGCACATGTGATTTCCAATGCTCTTCACTTTTTAAACCTTTATTCCAAACATTTCACAGATTATAAAGCTGCCTTTTATCAGCATTATTTCAAAAGGTTTTCAACAGGTGTCACTGAATTATGTTGTTGTGCTTTTACAAAGCTCAGCTAAAGACACAGAAAGAAATGTACTCTATTCAGATTAAATTTACACTCGTTGTTCAAAGCATGTCATAGCATCAGAGTTTTGAAGATATGAATCTTTTCCTTTTCTTTTTTGTCAATAGAATTTTGAAAAAAAAAGAAAAAAAGATACGTTTTAAATCCCAAAACGTACACTGAAAAAGTCTTAGTCAAGGACCTGCAACATTTTTGGTATTAAACAATGCTGCTCTTCATTAGTGAAACATTTCTCCTGCAGTCAAAATTATTTCTCTCACTTTCTCTTATTGTGAGAATGAGAAAGTCATACTTGTGCATTTTGAGAGGTCTGTCAATTTATCCCTGTTTACTGCATTATTGCTGGTATTCACAGCAGCTCAAAACAAACCTCAGGCCATCACAAAATGCTTAATGTTCCTGAACAGTGCTCGGTGTTCAACACCCCTGTAATGCAGGCTTATAGAACTGTAGCCCTCAGTTCTACCCGTCAACTTTGCTTTCGGCTTTGTGATAATATTCTACTATGTGCCTGTATCCTCTTTGGGATGTGTATTTGTGTAAGGTGTGGAACTGAAGCATAGGGTTGATATTATTCACTTGTAACCATGATGATGCATTATAATGCAAAACGACCCTAGCAAGTAATGTATTACTTTCTCCAGTAAGTAATTAAGTAAACTTTATGCATTACTTTTGTACTTTTTCTTCTTTTAAAGAAACTAATGTGTAATACTTTTTTCCCCCACTCAGTGTACTGGCAGACAGTGGAGAACATTTGATAAACAAAAACTTCTCCTTTATTAAAAAGCCTTAAATTAAGTTTATTTTCCTGTTTTCAGCATCCTGTAATTTGTTTGAGGAAAATTAAATACAAAATCGACCCAGAATTCAACACGCCCCACTATTTAAAGTACATTCCTAATTCAGCAAAATGCCACGGCAAGTTGATGTACAATGAATTATATATGAAAGAAACTTCAAGTCTAGAAAATAATGATGACTTGGATAGGAAAAAGGTAAACAACTTTGCTGCTCATCTGAAGAAGGCCAAATTTTGCAGCAGCTGTTTTGGGTGTGTTACAGTGAGTTACCATCTGTGCAATAACATCCAAGAATCTAAACATCAGCCCCTTGCTATTTTAAGTCTATCTTTATTCAAAAATAGTGGTTTCCACTGATGATAACCTGTTATTTGCTTCGTTTTACAGATTACACTCAGTGATTTTGTATGATTGAACACAGCAAATTCAACAGTGTTAAATGTTTTGGTGTTAATAGTCTTCTTGCAAAAGTAGAGTTAATTTTACTCTAAGCAGAGTCACATTCTTTTAATGTAACTCTGAGGTGTAAAATGATAGTAGTTAAAATCGAGTGTTAAAAATGAGTGTTTCTCTGTCAAATCTGGAGGTGTTACAATGGAAACATTAACTCTTGACCTCTTAACTCTGAACTCCTAGAGGGGCTATGACACCAACAGAGTAAATTCACAGACTCCGCCCCCAGCACGGCTCCAATCGAAGCTGAAGTGAAGCCGTTTCAGAACATTTTGCTCTACATATTTGAGTTGTTTGCCATGCTTGGTAAGTCATTTTTTCAAAGATTGTTTCAATTATTATTATGAGCTTTTACTTCTGTGGCTCTTTGGAGTTGAGACAAAGCTGTGTGAAAGGCATTAGCCATGTTGCTCGCTGATAGCATAACATTCTGTTTTAGCTAGCTGAAAGGTATTGTTTGCGGGCAAATACCACAGCCTTGAAAAAAAGCTTGCATGTGAATTTTCAGTCAAACTTTTGGTCAAATACACCTAAAACAATGTCTAGAATGTGAAATGTTGGTATAATGGTGCTGCTTGAAGCCTGAAAACGATCGCCCATAAAAAACACGAGCAAACAGCAGTAGCTGACGTCCTGACTGGATTCTACGTTAGCATAGATCCCTCCAGAGTTTTGTGCACACGGTTTAGGTAAAAATGAAAAAGGTTGAGGTTTTACATTTAGTTCAGTGTTACCTGTTGCCTGTGTCTTTGTCTTTTGGGAAAATACTTTACACAAGTAATGGCTCAAAAAGGATTCCTTTTTTTTTTTACTGTGCTGCAATTGTTTACTGGATTATTTGTGCCATTAATTAGTGTCAACTAATTTTTATTCAATCTCCGCACAGGATATGCTTGTGAAGATGGAATATGGGGGAGAGCAGAAGTGCGTTGAAGTTCCACAAAGGGATGAATGAAGGACATGCATATTGTATTGAAGAAATAAGTGATGAGATGCTGTTATTTGCATTTACCATGTCAGACCTTTTGATAAACAAAATTCTAATGAAAGTGAGAACATGTAGACTGTTACATCTTTCAGAAAATGTTTTGAAATTGTGGTGCACAGTTCAGAATAAATGTTTTTCAAAAACCATTGCATCTTTTTAGTAAATGTTTATTTCCAAAAGAAATTTCTAGAAATTCAGAACAGTAAAATTCCCGCTTTTTAGAATGAATCAGAAGATAACTCTTACGTAGTTAAACTAAAATACTCTTTGAGAGTTAATATATAAACTCTTAACACCAAGTGTTAAATTATCAACTCCAGACAGATTTGGTGTTTAACACTAAATCAGAGTTAACGTACCAACTCTCCAAAAAGAGTTAAATTAACACTCTCTGGTGTGGACCCATATAGACACTTTAATAGTGTTGAAATCAAATCCGACAGTGTTAATTTGGACATGCTGGATTTGCTGTGAATGCATGTACCTATATAGATGTTTCTTAACTGTTGTTGTTCTTTTTTTTAATTTCAGCTGGAAATGAATGAAATACAAGGCAGATATTTCACAGCTTAAGGAGACTTTAAGAAATAGTTATCTTTTAAAATACACCATTTGGTTCTGAATGTCTCACTTTTTGATGGCGTTACCATTGTCAGTGGTGAAAGAGGAAGTGGACCTCCATCCATCCATCCATCTTCATCCGCTTTGTCCGGGGCCGGGTTGCGGGGGCAGCAGCCTAAGCAAAGAGGCCCAGACCTCCCTCTCCCCAGCCACCTCCTCCAGCTTATCCGGGGGAATACCAAGGCGTTCCCAGGCCAGCCGAGAGATATAATCTCTCCAGCGTGTCCTGGGTCTGCCCCGGGGCCTCCTCCCGGTGGGACATGCCTGGAACACCTCACCCAGGAGGCGCCCAGGGGGCATCCTTGTCAGATGCCCGAACCACCTCAGCTGGCTCCTTTCGATGTGGAGCAGCAGCTGCTCTACTCTGAGCCCCTCCCGGATGGCCAAACTTCTCACCCTATCTCTAAGGGAGAGGCCAGCCACCCTTCGGAGGAAGCTCATTTCTGCCGCTTGTATCCGCGATCTCGTTCTTTCGGTCACTACCCACAGCTCGTGGCCATAGGTGAGGGTAGGGACGTAGATCGACCGGTAAATTGAGAGCTTCGCTTTTACACTCAGCTCCCTCTTCACCACGACGGACCGGTGCAGCCTCCGCATTACTGCAGCCCCAATCCGTCTGTCGATCTCCGGCTCCCTTCTCCCATCACTCGCGAACAAGACCCCGAGATACTTGAACTCCTCCACTTGGGGCAGGAACTCATCCCCGACCCGGAGTGGGCACTCCACCCTTTTCCGGCTGAGAACCATGGCCTCAGATTTGGAGGTGCTGATCCTCATTCCCGCTGCTTCACACTCGGCTGCGAACCGTTCCAGTGCGAGCTGGAGGCCTTCACCCGATGAAGCCAACAGAACCACATCATCTGCAAAAATCAGAGATGAGATTCTGAGGCCACCAAAGCGAAAGCCCTCCGCCACTTGGCTGCGCCTAGAAATCCTGTCCATAAAAATTATGAACAGAACCGGAGACAAAGGGCAGCCCTGGCGGAGCCCATCACCCACCAGGAACGAGTCCGACTTATTGCCGGCAATGCGAACCAAGCTCTTGCAACGGTTGTATAGGGATCGAATGGCCCGTAGCAATGGGCCAGACACCCCATATTCCCGCAACACCTCCCACAGGACACCCCGAGGGACACGGTCGAATGCCTTCTCCAAGTCCACAAAACACATGTAGACTGGTTGGGCAAACTCCCATGAACCCTCAAGTATCCTGGAGAGGATAAAGAGCTGGTCCAGTGTTCCGCGACCAGGACGAAAACCGCATTATTCCTCCTGTATCCGAGGTTCGACTAACGGACGAACTCTCCTTTCCAGCACCCTGGCATAGACTTTCCCAGGGAGGCTGAGGAAGTGGACCTTACATCTGTAAAGATGGATCTTCCATGTCCGCTAAAGACCACCTAAATTGATGTAGTTAAATGCAGACCCTACCACCACTCAAGAGAATTTTGTGTTGTCTATGTTACAGCAGTGAATTTAGCTCCAGACGTCAATTCTAACATAGTTCTAGGCTACCTGCTAAATGTTATCAAAAAGCATTGGAACTCACAACCTGATGGGATTTTTATTTTGGCTGAGATGTTAACCATGCCAAAGAAAATACTGCCAAGGTTTGTCTTCCATGTTCACTGAAGACCACCCAAATTAAAATTTTCCTGATTGATATGGTCTATGCCTGAAATGCTGCTGACATTTGGCATAGCCTTTTCAGATATAAGAGAGCAAGTACAGTACTAGATGCACACACTGTCACACACAGAAATGAGAAACGTATTTTTAGTCATTAAATCATGGTTAACTTTAGGTTAACACTTGAGACTCGTTATCCTCATCTTTAAACATTATTTAAACAGTATTTGCTTTTTCTAAGAAAGTCTGTCATTTTCTTAAGGGCTATACATGCATTTCATGTAATATATAATATGTATTTTACATTTCTTTATTATTTCTGTGTATTGTGTTCTACTCCTCTTATGCGTCATGGTTATTGACTAAGTTTATGGTCATCAGCAGGAGGCTACCAGAAATATGAAAAACTTGACCAGAGAACGCAACGTTACAACTGCATGACTGCTTTCAGAGTACATCCTGGAGGGTATTTTACAATCAAGACCTAGAAGAGTACTCAGCAAAAGTACTCTTCTACATAAGCTGTTGTGTATTACTACCAACGAGCGAATCTATATCTTACCAAACAGGAAACCATGAATGACAAAGGAGGTCCAGCATCTTTTGAAGCCGTGGGACACAAATCTAGAAATAAAAAAAGTTGTACCCCAATGTCAGATATAATCTCTAGAGGGGCATTAAAGCATTTAATCTCCACAGATGCAGCATGGATGTGGCAGGGACTATAGCATCTAACAAACTTGAGGAGCAGCAGGAATCGACTGATTGTTGCTGATTCGTTGCTGGCAGAGGAACACATTCATTTTTTTACCCTTTTTGATAGAGAACTTTATGGAAGCATCTCTCCCCACATGACTCCTGCTGACTAGCCACTTATCCTCCAGGTAGAAGACGTGAAACAGTCAGATCCCAGGAAGGGTGCTCTAGCACACTAGCTCCTTGAGGTATTTAAAGATATTTTCAATCTACCTCTAGCATGCCAGTATGACTGAAGACCACCACCATCACCTCAGTGCCCAACCAAATAAACATAAGCTCCCTTGATGACTACAGGCCTGTTGCTCTCATATCTGTAATATCCAAATGCTTGAAAGGCTGGTCTTAGGTCACCTCAAATTGTCTCTCCCCCCCTCATTTGACCCACATTAGTATACACACAGGACAATCAGATCTGTGGAAGATTCCATAAATACAGCTCTTCATGCTGCATTGAGACACCTAGAGAAGAAGGGAAAACATGTCAGAATGCTTATTGAGCATTACAGCTTTGCTTTCAGCTCTATCATTCCCAGCAAGCTCATCACAAAAATGCTGGATCTTGGCCTCAGGATGTCAGTTTTGTCAGTGGACACTGGACTTTCTCAGCAACTGCCCACAGATAGTGAGACTTGGACCCCACATCTCGATGACCCTGACCCTCAGCACCGGGGTGTGTGCTCAGCCCATTCCGCTATGCTCTGTATACTCATGACTGTCTGTCTCTCCACCCTGAAAATAGGAACATGGAATTTGCTGACGACACAACTGTGGTGGGACTCCTGTCAAATTGGAGCCAGGTCGTCTATAGAGATGAGGTGCAGAGCCTGTCTGAATGGTGCTCTCATAACAACCTCTGCCTGAAATAAAAAAACAAAAACAAAGGAAAACTCATCATTGATTTCAGGAGACGGAGAGGGAAGCTCAGACGACTGGAATTAGAGGGTGAGGAGGAAGAGAGGTTGCTTTGCTTTTAATTTCTTCAACTTGCCATCAATTGGGACTTTAAATGAACAACAAACTTTGCTGCTATTGTAAAAGAAAAGGCACAACAGAGACTTTATTCGGTCAGAATACTGAAGAAGGCCCACCTGTCCGAAAATCTGTTAGTATTTCTACCGTTGCTCAATAGAAAGCATCCTGACATACTATATGACTGTTCTGGCTCTGGAACAGCTCAGCAGCAGACAGAGCAGCTCTCCAGAGGGTGATAAAAACTGCTCAGGGCATCATTGGCCACCCCCTGCCCCCTCTGGAGGACATCTACTTGTCCAGATGCTGCAGGAGGGCCTCTAACATCGTGAAGGACATCACACTGTCACAATCTGTTCACTCTATTCTGTGTATTGAATCTATTTATTTGGTGTATTTTAATGGTGCACATATGCAAATATATATGCATGGTTGTTTGCAGTTCTTAAAGGAGAGGCATTTTAATTTTGTTGTCACGCAATGACGATAAACACATTCAAGTTCCAACTTAAAACACTTAACAGAAGAACCATAATTATTCCCTAAAAAAAGAACAAGACCAAACAATGCAAAACACATAATAAAAATGCCTCATGAACCCAAACAAACTCAAAACTCTGGGTCAAAACCAAGAGCCATGACATGTATAGGAGCCAAGACAGAGCAGGAGGAAATAATGAAGAGCAGACACCAGGACACAGTGAATTCGCCTCCTCAGAGGGAGGCCTATTGAATTTCCTCCAGGAGAATCTAATTCAGTTAGGAAGAAAGCCATCTGATATGGGCTTTTTTCACCCTTAATACTTTCTCAGCTGGCCTAGTGTATCCCAACACTTCAAATAAAAACACAAAAGGGACACTGAATTTATTAAGAGGTCCTTATCTTTCATGTCCTTAACTATCAGTATGTGATAAATTAAGAATACTGGCTGCTCTTTTCAGTAATGTGGCTTAACACAATTTAGGAATGAGCTGTGTTAGACTGTAGACAATCTTTGTGACTGCACTATATGTGGATCTTTGACATTAACATTGACATGAGAAGGGGTTTGGTGTAGTCACATGTATTTATTTTGAAATATCCACAGGCTGTGAGGCTCCTGAACTCTCTGCCCCCCTCTCACGGACAATAACCATATCCAACTTCTTAATAGCAATGAACTGGTCTGCATTGGTGCATCATATCTTTATTCTCTTCCCCCTCCTGCCCCCCCCTCTTTCTTAAATAGATAACTATCATATCTGATATCATATCTCACAGTACAATAATATTGAATGGGTTGCATTGTTGTATTTTGTCATGTTTCTCAGGTCTTTGTCTGAATTTCTACGAACATTATTGCTAAGGATTGTCTTATTGCATTGGAGTCACACTGGGTTAAATATGTACACTTGGGTTTTAAGGGGTATTTATTATTTTCTTCTTTTTTTGGGGTTGTATGGAAGCCCCAAACGCAATTTCATTGTTCTTGACAATGACAATAAATAAATAAATACTAAATACTAAATACTAAATAACTGAAATAGCGTGATAGATAAATGAAAAAGAATGAGTTTTGGGGGGTTAATATTGTTCTGTGAAAGATGTTACAAAATATCGATCTAAGTTAAAAAAGCTGACATATTTAGATATATCACACTGTTTCAAAAACAATCAATGTCTATGATTCGTGATACAATGTCATAAGAGAGAAATGTAATCCAAAACTTTTAAAGATGTGCTAGTGATGGTTGATCATCAGATATTTCCAGCTCACTACATAAACATTTATTTATTACCAGGCCATATACCAAATAGTGCTATCAGTTGAGAAACGTTTATGCTGGGAACCATCCACCTTGGTGACTAGAGACCGCAGGAACTGAATGACACTAGAGTGGGAAAAAAACCCCACTGGAAATACACTTTGTTGGGAAATGCTTCATGTTAGGATGCAGCTTCAGATGATGTCACAGTGCTGTGTAATTTTGACCCAGCATTTAAGGTTTCTTGTGTTTTGGTATTATTTTGTATTATGGTTTATGTTCTGATTCACTAGTTGTGCTGTTTTGATTATTCTTCTCCCATGTTTTGGTTTACTACTTAAGATTAGCTCTTGGGTTCAGATTCCAAGCTCCTTCTGTTCAGTGTCTAGTCTGTGTCTCTGTGCCTATCGTGCTCTTCCTGTCTTATTTTGATAGTCCCTGTTCTGTGTTCAGTCTCTGTCCCCATGTTTTCTCTGTGCCTGTCCTGGTCCCACGTCTCTTTTCTAGTCATCCCTGTCTTTATGTTCCCTCTATACCGTGTCAGTTGTGTTGTAATGTTAAGCTTGTGTCTCTGAGTCCGTGTCTGTGCGTACGTGTCATAGTTCCTGTTTTACTTTGATAGTCTCGTGTGCTTTGTCAGTGCGCCTAGTTTTGCTTCCCTTGTATCCTGCCTAATTGGTCCCAGCTGTGTTTGCCTCCTGTCTCCTGTTCCCTGATTACTCCGGTATTTTAGTCCTCAGTCTTCCCCTGCTTGTCGTCGTATCGTACGCTTTCTTCGTGCTGTGTATTATCCCCTAGTGTTCCTGAAAATATCCTTGCTCTCACTTCTGATTAGTTGCCTTGAGTTTCCTAGTTCTAGGTTCCAGCGCACAGTTTAGTGTTTAGTTTCACGTCTGAGATATTGGTTGGTTTTGTGATGTTTATTTCTAATGAAGAGTTTTCCCCAGCAATAAAAGCTGTGCTTTGACTTTAACTTTCTGAGTCCTGTGTTTGGGTCCTCCCTCCTGCCTGCCAGACAACACTCGTCATGACAATACCCTCCAAGCTTGAACATTCTTGAATTTATTATATTCTTTTGCAATTGTTGTAGAAACAAATGTGCTGTGAATTTCAAAGCAATTTGGCCCACAGATTATCAATTTATGCAATATAGTGCGCAGATATACACCTATTTAATCACGGATCGACCTTTAGATCTGGCCATCACTGCCCATACCTAAAGTCACAGCTTTATAAGGGACGAGATAGGTCAAAAACATACAACTAGAAGAGTGTGGATGGGTTCCATAAACCCTGGAGATTAAAAACTAAAAAAATTGCTTGTCACGCAGGATGAAAATTTACACACCTGGACAGTCCCTACTTCAGCAGTGCTTTCAGTATTGAACACAATAGAAATATGAAAATAGATAATGGCAATTTTCTCTGGTCATAATGTACTTTATGTACACCTTGATGCAAACTGCTGTTCTACTGCCGTCTTTAAGTATGATGTTTGTATCACTTAAAGATAAGATCAGTGTATTTTATTTTTTTCCAGCCAATTTCAAGTATTTTTACTTTCTTACTTACTTGAAGATTGCCAAAGAACAAATGTTGAATAACATAAAAATGCTAATGTTTCTCTAAACTCTGTGCATACATTGCAGCTGCTATAAGACTATTGTTTGCTGTATGAATGTTATATGAACATTTTTGAATTTACTTGCGACTCAGCAAGACATACAAACTCAGTACTTATACAAAAATGTGCTTGTTTGTTTTTATCTAAATTCCCCCCTTATTTAGGCATAGCCATTTCCCTGTACTATCATGCTGCCAGCCCCTTTATTTTTGGCCTGGGGAACCACTTCTTCTCACCTGTCAGTGTGGTGTTTTGGGAGAAGAGTATAATGCAGGTGGATACACATGGTATCATGCCCAAAGACCACAGGAAGTGAGAAGGACATGCTTTCTGGATAGGTGGAAAATACCCATGGGTGGGAACGGATGGGACAGCAGGCTCACTACCATCTGTGACCCATGTCACTGCTAAAACAAAGAAATGTGCCATTTTCTTCTTTTAGAAGCTGTCAAAAATCTATGGCATCTTTTGCCTTCTTTTTCTTTGTTACGCATCGTTAAAACGTTGATTAACAAAGTAAACATATGCTCTATCACCTTTACTTTTAGCGCCATTACTTTTCCCGTGATGGAAGTGTGCTGAGAGCAGCGCCAGGTTTTTGGCAGCATCACTGATTAGCGAGCCAAGGGAAATATGGTCTTAAGATTATATTGTCTCCTTGTGTTTTTCAAGAAGGTAGGTGCAAACAAAAAGCACAGCCTCACATGGGAATTACCCACCAGATTTGGCAATTACACATCATCAGAAGTGGAAAAGGATCAGTGCCAAGAGTTTGAAAAAAAAAAAAAAAGACCTGTGGACCTGTGTATTTAAGTTTGGAAAGACCTTGACGAAGGGGCAGAGCACTATCCATTCATAAATGAAAACTTTGTTTAGAAAACTCTGAATGCAAATGTAATTTAGTTTTATTAATGAGGAGCTAAACATGCTCTCAGTTTTTTTGTTTAAATCACATCAAATACACTTTAGAATCAAAGCAATTTATTGTTCAACATAACTTTCTGATGTGTCCCCAAAATAATCTAAGCTCAAAAAGCGTCACTCCCAGGTTTGTCCGCATGCTGTGTACTAATCTGTAAATTAATTAGTTATTGATTGCAACATTATTATTCATTAGAAAGTTTGATGGTAGCACTTATGTGTAGTACCATCTTATGCCAGTACATCGTGTCACTGGGTTGGTTGGTTGTGGCTAATAGACCTACATTTGATTTGTTAGCTAACTAGTGACAAAATTGAAAACTCATAGGAAAACAAGGTTAAAAATCAGTTTAAGGGACCACTTTTGTGGCGCCCCTGGCTGCAACAATGAGTCTTATATTCAAAACATGGATATACTGTTTACTTTCACTGTCTGTTAAATTTAGCAGTAGGCTAAGTGGCTCTTCGCTATTTGGCTAGCTGCAATGAAATGGAAAAGTCCAGCTGTTAATGTTCGGATTTGTAAAGCACTTTATAAATAAGTGTCCCCTTTAAATCAGGCTTATACATTTCTCAAACAAGACTAGTTAATTTTACATCTATGGAAAAATAGGTTTATTTGGTGTATATTTAAAGCAATGCATGTTTCTAAGATGAATTTTCTTTTAACCCTTTAAGACCTACCATAGAACCAAGTCCGCCAGAGCTTATATTATATTTTTACATGCTGTAGTGCCATTTTTGGGAGCATTTCAAGTTGATATACATAAATACAACCATTATAGCCCAAATTTTAATAATATGTCTGCATTAAGTGCATAGAAATTACATAAATTGCAAAAACGTGCACTAAACTACAAAAAAATTTAAAATTGCTTTTGTTTTTTTAACATATATTTCTAGCTAGAGAAATTTAAGAGGCTTATCCCTCAAAACTGTAAATACAAAAAAGTTGCACAAAATAGTTTCCCACCACAGGAAATTTATTTTGAGTGTCTTCATGGTTTTATTTTTGAAATACACCAATTTTTATATACTGCAGGAAAAAAACGAAAATAAATATTATAATTCAAATTTGCACAAAAAACAGCATATGCATCAAAATAAACTATTTCCAGCAGTGCAATATGAGTCCTAAGCATCCCAGAAACGACACAGAAAGTCATAAAGTCAAACATAACTTTTAAAAACACCAGTATAGGCTCATAAGGCACTGGTGGTAAAATGAAGGGCAGGACATGGTGGACATGTGATAGGTCGCGCTGATGGACCAAGTGTTACAAACAGCTGATCGGATCGGCAAAGCGTGTTTCTGGAATATTCTGTTTTTGTTGCTGCAAGTGCTTTTTATGCCGTTTTTGCAAAGCTATATGTGGAAGGAAACTGACTTAGGACAAGCTGATGGCACAAGATGTAAGTACAACTCCTCCGGTTTCATATGCAAAAAAAATAATTTCGCTAGCTTATGTGGTTGCAGTGTTACCAGGATGTAAAAATAGTTACGCAAAATGGAGCGTGCCGACACCGGCTTTAAAGGGTTAGAGACATGGCCACCTAAGTATGCCATAGCTGGCCAATAAATCCTTTTCCTATTTGTCCATATAACTTCATTTTAACATTTCATGGTTTGCTTGCAATAAGAAGGCAGCACATATTTCAAAGTGACAGAAGAAACCATGTTAGATGCCATTTAGGGCCAATCAGAAAACCTATTACTTTGCATTTTTTCACATGCTGAGTTGCAATACACATGCATTCATCTCCAGTTCACAGAATAATACAGAAACATCTATAAACTTTGCTCAATGGGTCCAACTTTCAGGCTAGTGACCTGCATTACATATTGAAGCTAAAGCAGTCTCTCAGCGTATGAAGCTTGGGGGTCTTTAGATTTCTATTTGCCAGTGATGACGACAACCCCCCCTCACACAGCACCTTCACTAAATCCACACACACACATGCACATAGAGTAGTTCCCTAGAGGGTGATGGATCTCAGTTGCTACTCTCCTCTGTCAGACTGTAATAAGCCTTTCCATGCCTGCAGCCCCTGTCTATTTGGCCTCTGATCTATCAAACCAATGCCAGGTGTCAGAACCTATTAAGCAGGAGACCCAGGGGCCACTCAAATCAGCATTATGTTTATGCTCACTGCTCCAGATAAACTTCTTCCATCTATCTCTTTTAAAGACCATACTGAAGACAGGAACATAACCAACACATGATAGCAAATGTTGAAAAATAAAGGCCTGGATTAATGATCTGTTAAAATAGAGAAAGAGAGACAGAAGGGAGTAAGAAGTTGGTTTAGAAAAATATGAGAATATATGAGAATATGAGCTACAGAGTTGCAGAGATATAAGTCAACATAAAACATTTTAACTGGATACAACAACCAGAGCTCTGAAGCAGTCGCTGTCTGTGCAGACTTACAGAGCTACACTGTGGAGGTGGACAGATTGTGACGACAGGTGCTCCTCAGCAGTTTTCCGTTTCTAAATGGAAACCCACGCCAATCCGCCACCCACAGCTTTATTCCTGATCTAGCACCAGAACCTCTATTTATCTCAGTGATATTCTTCTCTCCTCTTTCAGTTTGTATCCACATCTCTTTATACTCTGCTGGTAACATATATTTATTTTGTTTTGACCTGAATATTCACTGTGAACTTATCAACAGTCTTTCTGATCAAGTCAACAAAGCACAAGCAACAGTAAATGTGTACAATAGGTGGACTCATTCTTCTGTTTGGTCTGGCCATTTAAACCCATTTAGATCAGACTATATCAAGTGGTGGTCTGCTGCTTCTAATCAGATATCTGTACGCAGTGGGACAGTAGTGGTGATGACAAGCTATGTGACCCTCAGCTAACTTAGAAGCAATGCGTGTTGCTGTCTCTCCAGTCACTCTATATTTTGCCATTGTGTTATCATTACAGTGTTGAAAGAACAAACATCTCCCACAGAGGTTTATACAGAGAGCCCCTTACATTAAATTCCAATTGAAAGAGAGATCAGTCATTTGAAGTCTAGGACATACCCTTCTCCGCTTTCAGTGGGAATTACTTAATTGCATTATTTAGTAACTAAAACAGAAAGAGGGATCGATTTGTTCATTTTACAAGGGACTAAAGCGTGTGGGGTTTGGTTTCAATTAAATGTTGATTTTGTTATTAGTACATAAGACAGTTATGGCATCTGAATAACTAACCTATAAAAACAAATTGTATGCCACTAACATGACATCAACTCAATCAATCAACCGCTTTTTGATAGCGTATATCTATAATATTAAAAGATAACGTGTATTTAAAATAGGTGAAAAAAGTAAGCAAAAGCCTTGACCATTTTACTGTAAGGATATAGAATTAAACAATATAAAATGTAGACATTTTTGATATAAAAGCAGCAAGTGAAAGTTATGCTACATCTCAGTTCAGTTTACCATAAGGATATAAAAATAGAAATATGACGATTTTATTATTCTTCCTGCAGTTTATCCTGCTTGCATATTTCATGCATATAAAGCCCTGCAAGACTCAAGCATTAAACTTCCACAGCTTTTGTCATTCTCCCAGCACAGTGTGAGTCAGTGTCGCTATGTTGGCAAATTCAGTTAAAGCTGCACTTCAGATAAAGGTTCTTTCTTCTTTGTTGATGGGCAGGTTTGGTTAATGTTATTAATATTGTACACTATGGACAAAACTAAAAATAGCAATTGTTGTTTTGTATTAATAATGTAGAGAAAGAGAACAGAATATTTTTTCTGCTGAAACTATGCTTTCCACAGAATCCTCGTACACTGTAAACCCGAACAAGTTGACTGAACTTAAAACTTTTGTGGAAACTGATTACCTCAAAAGATTTAAGTACAAAAACTCATATCTTCTAAGTATGGGGTACTCAAAATTTGTATTTATTGTTAACCTAAAAATTTTAAATTATATTTTATATTTTATTAATTGAGCTTTACTCAAAGACTGTATACTTTAATTTCAATATTTTTGTGTTTCTTGTAGTTTATTATTTTGATGCAACACAATGCAATTATATTACAACCTAAACTCAAATTATCTGATTATTAATTAAAAGATATTTATGTTGTGAGTGTAGACTACTAAAAAAAAAAAAAAAAGTACGGAAATTCAGTTACTTTACATTTTGTTTAACATTTTTTCATGAAAATTTAAAAACATCACAAATGTTTTTATAAAACAACTAACATGGACATCGGCACCATAAAGTGAGCATTATAAATTCTGTGTAGAACATTTATCTTTTTATAAACTCACAAAGGACGACATCAGTCCTAATTGCATCTTTCTCAAAATACACAAAAATGCAAAACAAAAAGTCAAATACTAATCACTTTTTTTTAAATAGAAATGAAAAACAATTTTTTAAAATGGGTACAAAGACGATCAGCTTCCAAATAACCAGATAAGGCAGTCAAGTATAGGAAAATTAGGTAAACTGATGGAGTTAAATCCACCCAAAGCCTGTAGTAAACTTAAAGTGCTTAAAGTGCTTCAAACAAAGTGCTCAGTAACAGAGTGCGTGTCCTAACAAACATTGCCTTATATTCCTTAAGAGCATGTAGGCAGGGGTTTCAGGGGTTTGCCGTCATCAAGCCCCATGAAGATATTTTGGACTAAGGCAAATGTGTGAACCAGCTTCCTGGGGTAGTCTAAATGCAGAGCATAGATCAAGCCAAACAATAAAGCAAATGCATTTGCAAATCTGGGAATATCACGCATCACCTAGTCGCCTTTCACCAAAACAGCCATGCTTGAGGAAGTAAAATGGACTGGACTGGGAAGCGCCGTCGGTAACCACTGTGAGAAGGGCAACTGGAGTGTCAATGAGGGTCGACTCATCCAATGCGTCCGCCTGGAATAGACACAGTATCAATGGTAAATGGCCTGTATTTGTATAGCGCTTTACACATTCAGTCATCCAGACATTCACACCCATTCACACACTGGTGATGGCAGCTACATTGTAGCCACAGCCACCCTGGGGCGCACTGACAGAGGCGAGGCTGCCGGACACTGGCACCAGCGGGCCCTCTGACCACCACCAGTAGGCAACGGGTGAAGTGTCTTGCCCAAGGACACAACGACCGAGACTGTCGGAGCCAGGGCTCGAACCGGCAACCTTCTGATTACAAGGCGAACTCCCAACTCTTGAGCCACGATCGCCCCAATTAAATAAGTAAGGTTGGTTTGAGAGAATGTGACAAGCATGACCTGTAATCTAGCAAAACATTCAGCAGTGTAGTGGGTTACTTTGTAACGAGTTAGGGTACTCTACTTTTTTTGAAACATGTACATTAACGTGTTAGCTTCTTGCATTACATAATTTGTATTTTTATTATTTTTCTAAAAAAAAAAAGTAATTTTTTATTTCATGATTTTATCTCAAAAAGAAACTAAATCTTGACTTCAGCCTGGTTTTTGGGCCACCTGCAGCATAGCCATAGTGCTGTGATACGCCTGTGCCCTGCTCCTGACCTGTGTGTGTGTGGGTTTTCTACAGAGAGGGTATTTTGTTTGTACAATTTGGTAGCTGCTAGGGTATTAAATTGTATTTAAAAAAATCCATAGCATTTTATCTTACTGGCAGAATTTAAGTAATGCAAAAATACACTTACATTACATGTCTAAAAGAATTCTGGGTCCTCCTCCCGCAGGTATACAGGAAGGGCACGAAGTACTGCAGTGCGTTTCACGTTGATATCAGGCGCCTCCTAAAAAGGGAAAAGAAAAGTTCATTTAACGCAAAGTTTTCAGGTGTCATTCTTTGGGGAGAATACATGTTTATGAAACTGCATGACATCAGACTCTACTAAATTTTGGAGACTTTTCTTTTAAGATACAACCTTTCTGTCTCTTGTGACAGAGTGTATGTTTCTTAATCATTTGACAAAAACCCTACACAGTATTTTAAAATAGTGTTCTCCAGATCAGAGCTGTGATCTATATAGAACATGGGGTTCAAAGCAAGGAAAAATTGTGTGTTTATCAGTGAAACTTTTAATTTGTGTTAATTTTATCATTATCAATATATGAAATCTTCACCTTAAGGGACTTAATGAATGGTTTCTTCAATAGATCTTTCAACTCACCTGTGTTTACTGTCTCCACCTGAAATTAATTGCAGTCTGAATTTTTTTTTCTTCTGTCTTTTTGTCTTTGGCCTTCAGCCTTGGAAGAAAAAATAAAAATATTGAAAACCTTATCAGCACACTAAATATACAACACCTTGCTATATTTCAATTGTTTTAGATAGAAGTTGCCACTGCTAGCTAAGTCACTTTTGAATGATGCTAATGAGAAGAAAGAAAAAAAAACCTGCCGAACAATGAGGCTGCTGTTGTAAAAACGCCAACTTTCTTGCGTTGGCAAGGGGTCGTTAAAATATCACTAAGACCCTTTCTTTATGTGTGATTCTTCGTAAAACTGTGTTTTAATCGGTTAAAACTGTAAAACTGACGACATAATCTATGTTTGAAAAAGAGCGCGAACAACCGCGAACAACTATTCACCACCTGGGTCTGTGCTTTTTAACACAACAGCGCATTCGAAAACAAGTTATTGGCTGCAACATATTAATATACTTGCTTTTTTACGGAAAAAATAAACATAACGAAGGTTCCGTTTTACTTACAAGTTTCTCCAAATGTGTTCTCCAGTCGCTCAAGAAGGGCAGCCATATTGAACAGAATTTTCTGTCAACGTCGTTCAGGTTAGAGAGAAGACGTCATGACGTCATGACGTCCACATGCGGAGCTCGGAAAAAAACATTTACTCAAAAATCATAATTAAGAAAGCAGTATTTACTCTTAACTTCTAAGCCATGTACAATTATAACTGTTTGAATCGTTAACCGAACAGAAAAGTTTTAAGTTGTTTCAACTTTGTGAGGAATTTTAATTGTTATATCCACAAACTTTATAAGTCAGGTAGACTGTTGGGGTTTACAGTGTATTGAAGAGCCCCAAATGTTGGTTTGATTTTTTTGGTAAACATTTGGTCACAAGTAATGTAAGAAAGGATATTAGGAAATAATAATCATATATGAGGTTGTCAATTCATTACAAATAATTACTTAATTATAAATAATGAATTTGCATCCCCTTAAAGTTCAAACTAATGTCAGCCTCTACCTTTATTACTGTCACCTGTGTTTAATCTGCCAAAGACACTGCTGATTTTACCTTTATTTGAGAGAGATTTTCCTGTTATTAAGTCAAGCTTTCCAGAAATGTCCTCCTATACCTAGAATAGTCTTTTTGTTTATTTTATAACCCATATTTAGGGTTTGATTTATTTATATATTACCTTTTGTAGTGTTTTGGGATTTTTACTGCATTTTGTCCTTTCATTAAGTATCTTTTCAGCCTTTTTGTTTAGATGTGTTAATGCTATGAAATTCCAAAAGAGGAGAAATTTTTAATGGAATGGTTTAAGTTTAAACACTTCATGCTTTGTATGATCTATTGTGAACATTCCCTTTAGAACCAATATTTTAACCCAATAAAGATGTTGTGCCCACAAATATTGCTAAACTGAAGCAGTGTTCTGAAAAACAGAATTGTTTTATCGACAATTACAAGAAATAGATTTGACTAGCTCTTGAATTCCACCACCTGTGTAAATATTGACTATGTCTTTAAAATGTCTTGCTAAAAAACCAAGACATTTGAATGTTTTATTCTCAGAAGAAACTAGCATTTAAGTGCCACCAATGAGGGACAGCATTCAGTAAAATGGTAGTAGTATCTTTTCTTTGTGGATTGTGTATATTTTCATACAGGTTTGATAGGTTTGTAGCTTGAACCTATTCGCTGGAACGTTAAGGACAACTTGCTACACAGCAAAAAGCAAGACATAAGGCACCAAAGTTCTTCGTGTTACTCATGCACAGTGTTGGTCAAGTTACTTGAAAAAAGTAATCAGTAACTAATTACTGATTACTTCCCCCAAAAAGTAATCCTGTTACTTTAGTGATTACTTATTTTCAAAAGTAATTAATTACTTAGTTACTTAGTTACTTTTTAAAAACACGATTTACAACCTGAATAGGTGATAAAGCGATAGATCTTTCAGCCCAATTCTACTTTTTCTGCATAATCCATCATACAAAATGTAATCAAATGGAAACGTCTCTTTTTAAAACTTTTATAGTTTTATTAATTTTAATCTTTTAACTTTATGCATCAAGCAAAAATTTAATTATATGCAACATTCTCTGACTGGAAGAAATTTGTTTAATATTTAAACCTATTTTCTGCACATTCCAGCACATAAAATATTTTTTTTTTGTGTTTACACTCAGTCTTTCAAATAGATGCAAGTAAAACACAGCAGAAAATAAATAAAGTCAAAGACTAGCGGTCCTTTTGCTCTATTTTCACCTGTAAAGCAGGAGTTGGGTAGGCGGAGGTTTACCCTGGTGCAGGTGTGCCGCAGCGGTCAGTGGAAGGATACGGCAGTTTCTCTGTGAATTTCCCATTACGTGGTAGCGCACTCGGAGCTTGCTTGGAAGTTTAGGGTTTTTTTTCGCTGTGAAAAGAAGTTTTCTTCCCACGCACAATGCTAATGGACACTAATGTTTTTGTCACTTTTTATGGAATCAAACTTAAAGTAAGGTCAGTACTTCCACACTTTAAAGGCTGCACGCTCATACTCTCTCCCGTAGATATATGATCCACTGTTGATCTGCACACAGCTGTTGTCACGACGTCACACTTGCTTACGTCACTGTCATGAGACATTCTTGCAAAAAAATCACGGTTTTAGTAACGCAGTAATGCAGCGTTCCTACGGGAAAGTAAAGGTAATCTAATTACCGTTTTTGCAATAGTAATCCCTTACTTTACTCGTTCCTTGAAAAAAGTAATCGGATTACAGTAACGCGTTACAAGTAACGCGTTACTTGTAACGCGTTACTGCCCATCTCTGCTCATGCATGAGGGAGACCTGCCTGGAGCCAAGTGTCGTTCCACCACTTGACCTCTGTCAGACTCTCAGCCAGGTTCCCCATAGCACTCCCTTTATTGTGGTTACCTGAATATGCATAGGGTCATTAACATATAACATCTTACATAGGTATACATGTGAACAAAGAATACTGTGTGTGTGTGTGTGTGTGTGTGTGTGTGGGGGGGGGGGGGGGGGGGTCAGAGTGTGACCCCATAAACGACTTCCCTTAACCTGCTGGTCTGGAAAATCCAACAGTTCATCTAAATAAAAAGCACTTAGACTAGAACAGACGTAGCTACGTTAATCCTACCGTAAAACAATAAAACAAGGTACGATCTCTTCTCATGCTCCCAGAAATGCATATACTATTATATATTGTACATATATTTATTAGTTTCAGATGTAGCCATTCTTGTATTTTGCTTGTTTACATTATTGTATTTTGCACAACTCTGTTGCTTGTGAAGCTCGCACACAAGAATTTCACTCACATGTGCTGTACCAATGTACCTGCACATGTGATGTGACAATAAAAGTGATTTGATTTGATTTGATTTGATTTGAGGATGTAGGTGTGCATGCCTTTGCAGCCTGCTAAAGATCACACATCCTATCACTGCACAATTGATTATACACCTCTAAGCATATATGGTTAAATATTTCCTAATACAAATGACAATAATAAAATCTAAACCCATCAGGTTAAAAATGGACAACTAAATGTATTTGATGTGATGTCAAGCATTTTGCACCTGTTTCCAGAAGTGCTAGCATTAATTGGCTAGATTTCAAAGAATGTTTGCATGTTAATGCAATAACCAATTATCAAAAAACGGTCCTGATTTTAATATTAAAGAATTCAATAATTCAACTTGCACTACATCAAATGTATCATTGTTACTATTAGCTCACATTTTATCCTGCTAAATAGGCTAAAACCTCTATAATTCCAAACTAAATGACTGCTCTGTTGACTTCTTCTTGTCTTGCTACTACTGTTTTTCCTCTGCCTATTTATCTTACTATTTATCCATGCTTCTCTTTTCATGTTGTTGGATGGACGAACTTTGTACAACTCATAACAGTGGAAATATTTTTGGACGCTGAATGGAAATTGAATTTATTTAACTTTATAACTAAAAATAAACCAACTCTCCAAAACTAAAAATATTACTCTTACTAATTAGAAAAAAAAGGAAAGTATTTTTTTATGACAGTCCTGATAAATTATGGCATTTTTAAACAATGAATAGCTATTCAGTAGATTCTCTTTCCCAATATGATGCAAATTTGATATACATATTTAAAAAAACAAAACTCTAGACTCAAGCTTGATGAAAATGAAAAAGGGTCAAAGGATTGCAATCAGCAATGGCAATCTCAGTCTCAGTACCTCCAACTAGGGCTGTTCTATATCATGCAGCCCTGTTCTATATTAATGATAAGGGAAAGGAAAAACCTTCTCCTACCTTTTATTTCTTTTGATTTATGTACCTCTCTATCAAACATCCTCTGTAAAGGATCATTTCTCATATAAATTGCCAAATCCTGGTTTTTCCATTACATTGTGTGATCCCGTGTCCTCCAATGGCATACTAAATGTTACTAGTCTCACACATTTATTTGAATAACTGTTCTTTTTTCAAATAATACATGTCTATAGCCATATATCTGGTATTGGAAATGCTGAAAACTTTAAAAAGAAAAATAAAGAAAAACATGCAAAAAGATCAGTTGAAAAAAATATCACGGCTCTGTGCCTGTTCATGTCATGGTATGTTTGGTGGACCCAAATGCAGGATTCACAGCTTTCTTGTTCTATAAATTACAAATTCACAAAGGTAGAGCAGAATTTGAGCAAAATAACACAAATATTAACAAACTGACATACAGAATATACAACATGGGAGTGCAACATGAAACTGAAGAAAACTGAGGGCTTAAACACACATGAGGTAAACATGAGGCAAAATACACAGGATGGAACACAGCAGGGAACACAGGTGAACCAAAGCTGACTAAAGAGACAGGGGAAGCAAAACTGAAAATATCGGCACAAGACAGGGGAGTAACAAAATAAAGCAGGAAGTAACACACAGTGAGACTCATTTTAAATTTATCTTTCATTGCACTTGGACATTAATGCAGAAAATGATGTCTGAAGAAAATGAGAAAATAAAGAAAATAAAGAAATGAGAGTCATCAGTAATCTGAGTGTGTAATATGTATGTATATATAACTCTGGAGACATACATTGGTGGCAACTTTTACACTATATGCGCCTGAGCAATCAGTCAACCTTCACTATAACTTTACGTGATATGTCACTTGGCCGAGTTACTGTGGTTCCTAAATGCTTCTACTTTACAAAGTTGATCATGGAATATCTAGGAGAGAGGAAATTTCATGATCTGAGATCTTTCAGTATCCTATTACAGTACCACATTTGAGCAGAGCAGCACAGAGCTACAGTGGTTAGCACTGTTCCCTGAGTTTGGTTTCACCATCTGGCCAGCGGCCTTTCTGTGTGGAGTTTGCATGTTTTCCTCATGTTTTCGAGGCTTCTCTCTGGGTACCCCGGTTTTCTCCCACAGTCCAAACACAGGCAATTACAGGTGTTAAATAAATAGATGGTTTTAAATTGCCCATAGGTGTGAATATAAAAGGTTGTCTGCAGAGGTGAAGTATTACTTTATTACTGGACTACAAATACTTCCTTTCCTGTACTTAAGTAGAATTTTCAGTTGTGTGTACTTTACTTGAGCATTTATTTTCCGGACAATTTTTTTACTTCCTACATTTTAACAGAAATATCTGTATGTACATTTTCAAAACAGGCTCGTTACTTCAGGTTTATTTGTATTATTTATTAGCATTTAGACTCGGTATGTAGCTAACTACAGAAGAGGAGGAAGCATAAAGGGGGTCACATTTTTAACTGTCAGGTAGTTTTAAAAGGTCAGCGTCGGCGCTGGCAAAGGTCGGCAGCCTTAACCCAATTTCCTTCGGGGTCAACCTTCAGGATCAATAAAGTTTTATTGAATTGAATTGAATTGAAATTATGTGTATTTTGTTTGACAGTGTATTAGCTAAAGGTCCAGCTGCTGTATATTCAGAAACGAGACAAGAATGATAGCTTCACTCAGAGATGCAGAAAGAAGTAAGAAAGAGGACCGGAGAGAAAGAAAGTTAGATTTAAAGGGAAGGACTGCTCAGTGACAACTAATAAACTGCACATTTAAAGATTACATGTCATCCTTTTTAATCACATACTAGATCTGTATATGATGTCTTTTTATAAAGTATGCATTTTCATATTCTGAAATATGCTGCAAAACAAACTGAGTATACAAACTTTGTGTTATTCAAATGTTGCATGAAAATACTGGGTAGTTTTGTGCAGGATAAACAGGTAAGCTTGCAGTATTGTGGTGAATTCACAGTAAAGCACTGAGTTGGATTGTTGAACCATTGCTGTGGTGCTCATGGTCAGAGTTGGGTTACATCAAGTAAAGTATTTTAATTTGCATTTAAGCTGATTCTTAGATTAAATCACTGAATTCCACCTGTATACCAACTGTATACAGTCTAGTATCAGGACTATATACAGTACAATATACTGTCACTGTAGGAAATGGCAATCAGCAAAGCTAGCTCATTAAATAACTGCATCGCATTGAATTCAGTTATGTAAATTCACAAACAGCAGCAGGTTAGCTCAGCCTGTAGCTAAAGAAAATCTACTGGGGCTCACATTAAAAAATTAAAGTCAACCTCTGCAACAGAAAATAGCTTCTTCTTTTTTTAAATTCTCTTTCACTGCTTGTGTCCTACATAACAGATCCAAACTAAATATGTTCATAAGAATCTGATTAAATTTAAATAACATATATATTCTTTATAATATTATTTTGTTGTTTTTATTATATAGTAATATAGCACAAGCTTCAATTACCTTTGCATAAAAATACATAGCTACTTTTTACTTTTTTCATTGACTACATTTCAGATTCTGTAAAGAAGTCGATTCAGTGCTTCTTTGGAGTCTTAACACAAGTATCTGTACTTCTATGTAAGTAAAGAATATATGTACTTTAGCCACCTCTGGTTGTCTTTATCTCTGTGTAAGCTCTGGGCCAGATGGCGAAGAGAATGGCTGGATCTTTGATATTTGCCTGTATCTAACTCTTAGCTTTGTGTAGGTTTGCATGAAGAAACCACAAGTTTTTATGTGGATCAAAAATTTTCTCTGTAAGCCTTGAGTAATTTATAGCAACAAAAAAAGAATACAATAAGAGTCCTGAAGTTCCTTAATGAATGATGCACTTAAAGCCAGAGAGTACAGCAGCACACTCTCTCAGCAAAATGAATTTTGCATTGTATGCGTGGAGTGATTTTTTTCCACCTACTCATTCCTTATTTGTCTTTTTATGGTTTTCATATGGGAAAGAAAAGACAGTAGTGTCTAATGTAAACTTAGGGAGATGTCATTATATTGTATACATGTCAGACCTTAAGGCCATGAAGATACTCCAAAATCGTGGCTTCTCATGGCATTTCCCTTCAAACTTCCAGTCTGGAATTCCAAGTCCAAGCTCCCTCCCTTCCTGTGAATGGACAGCAGTGTGATCGTAAAAAAAATATGAGCAAAGAAACACCCCGAGGGGCCACAATATGGAACTGAATCACTCTGATTTCCAGCCGGCGGATTAAAAATAAATTGTGTCTAAAATATTCAGGGGGACGTTATTAGTGCAGCTTTGCAGTTTCTTTCCTCCATCAAGCAGCTCCACGGTCGAACTGCTTTGGTTGCCTGAGGTTTCGGGTTCATGCATGCGCCTAAATTCATGTAAAAAAAAAAAAGGTAGGACTGGGAAAACAATATAATTGAAAATAATAACAAGCAAAGAGTAAAAACTGTAATGAAAAAGATAGCGACTGAAGTGACAAGTGGGAAATGGAAGTATGTCAAGGTGACACTACATTTTTATGTAAATTGTGTAACAATAAACTGTGAACTCCTTAGATATGTAAGCCCTTATGTTAGAGCCAGGTTCATTCTAAGGTTAAAGGCTTTGAACAGAGACCATATGTGCTCTATTTCAGAAACAAGGTTAAGTCTTTATATCACATCCAAAAGAAAAAAATGTCTTCATGCAAATGTATAGTTATAATAGTTGTTTGATCTGAGTGATATGAGTCACGTTACAGTATTCTTTTGCTACACTCAGATCAAATAAATATACATTGCATGGTATACATATATATATATATCATGCAATGGTATTGCACTGATTACTATATTGCAAACATCTATATACTTTTCACAACACATTATAAATAATATTGTGATTTAAGGTTTTAAACAAAGATATGTTACAGGTTACATATAAGATTACAGCCCTACATGAGCAAATATGCAGTGTTGGTAATGAAGTGATTTACACCACACTGGGTAAACTCAGAAAGCAATACTCAGTGAAAAAGAGAAGAGAAGCCATATGTCTCTGCTGTTAGCTCTTTTCATACTGTTAGCTCAGATTTACTTCAGAACATGAAAGCATGTTTAGAGATGCTTCGAGCTGTCTGGGAGTCCTTCGCCTGCTGTATTCTGCATGTCACTGAGGATAAACCTCCTTGGATAAAAGTAAGCATAAAGGGTTTTTATCTGTAGCGTGCCAGTGAGCTACAGTGCAGGTCAGGTCAGAGTACTGTTCATGTTGAAAAAATATAGTTTGAAATGGTTGAAATTGTAGCCAGGGTGTAATACTTTGGGTCTTTCTTATATTAATTAAGTTGTTTCATACTGTAAAACAAAAGCTTATGTTGCATGCTTATGTTAAAATTTTAAATGCTAAATTTCACACCATTACTTGATTAGATTTAGTCCAGTCTACCCAGACTCAGAAGCATATACTTCTGAGATTACAACCAAGCTGAAAAAAAATCGGATAAAATCTGAATGTTTAGTGACAATTTTGAAAGCACCGCCTATACAGAGCGTTCTCACTCCCGAGGCGTAACATGTCGACGTTTTGTCACGTCCCGCGGCGTTCCTGAGGAACGCGAAAGGAGACCTTCGGCGTTCTTATGGTACGCGGCGGGTTATGGCTGGAATCCAGTGCAATGACGCTCCCGCGGTAGTAGACGTTCCAGCCCTGTATTCCAGCCCTAAATCTAACCTTATCCCTAGCCCTGACCATAACCTTATTCCTGACCTTAACCAGGACTTTAATGATGTTAAATAACGTGTTTCTAAGCGATTTGAAGAAAAAGAGCGAACATGTGTAGGTTCAGTCCAGATGGTTCTCATATTTCCTCTTTTTCCGAGGTCGTCATTTAGGAACGTGGTGGGTAGCCGAAAACGTAATATGGTGACGATTTGTCACCTAGCGTAAAATGTTACGCTTTGGGAGTGAGAACGGGTTGGCCTATAGCAAGATCTGAAAGTAAAGAGTCTGGAGTTCATGGAAGAGCATATGGCATCTGGATGCAAGCTAAAATTAAATGAGCAATTCTGTTTAATTTTAGCTTTGCAAGGTAGGAAACTGAAGACCAAATACTATGAAGCTTTTGCATGGGGTTACAGCCCATATGCACTACCATAAGCAATATTTGTAATTATTCTGGGTGCAGATATCATATTGCTAAACCACATCTCAAGAAATATGCATGGATGAAGGACTCTTACCAGCTCCTGCTGAAGAAGGTATCAAGGAAATTTAAAATAAGAAGCTATCATTTGTCTTGGACAGGACAATCCGTCCGTTAGTTGAACCTTGGATACAGGAGAAACAATGCGGTTTTCATCCTGGTCGTGGAACACTGGACCAGCTCTTTATCCTCTCAAGGATACTTGATGGTGCATGGGAGTTTGCCCAACCAGTCTACATGTGTTTTGTGGACTTGGAGAAGGCATTCGACCAAGTCCCTTGGCTGTCCTGTGGGGGGTGCTCCGGGTGTATGGGGTGTTTGGCCCATTGCTTATGGGCCATTCAACCCTTATACAACTGTTGCAAGAGCTTGGTCCGCATAGCGTCAGACTCATTCTTGGTGGGTGATGGGCTCCACCAGGGCTGCCCTTTGTCACTGTTCTTAATTGGTGGTCTCAGAATCTCATCTCTGCTTTTCGTTGACGATGTGGTTCTGTTGGCCTCCAACTAATTTTGGAATGGTTTGCAGCCAAGTGTGAAGTTGTGGGAATGAGAATCAGCACCTCCAAATTATAGGCCATGATCCTCAGCTAGATAAGGCTGGAGTGCCCACTGCAGGTTGGGGAGTTCCTGCCCCAAGTGGAATAGTTTAAGTATCTCGGGGTCTTGTTCACAAGTGATGGGAGAAGGGAGCCGGCGATCGACAGACGGATTGGTGCTGAGGCTGCAGTCATGTGGACGCTGTACCAGTCTGTTGTGGTAAAGAGAGAGCTGAGTGTAAAAGCGAAGCTCTCAATTTACCGGTCGATCTATTTCCCTACCCTCACCTATGGTCACGACCTGTGGGTAGTGACCAAAAGAACGAGATCACAGATACAAGCAGCAGAAATGGCCTTCTTCCGAAGGATGGCTGGCATCTTCCTTAGAGATAGGGTGAGAAGTTTGGCCATCTGGGAGGGGCTCAGAGAGAGCTGTTGCTCCTCCATATCAGAAGGAGCCAGTTGAAGTGGCTCAGGTATCTGACAAGGATGCCTCCCGGGAGCCTCCCAGGTGAGGTGTTCTGTGCATGTTCCCTCAGACAAGCTGAGATGGCTGTGGAGAGGAAGGTCTGGGCTTCTCTGCTTAGGCTGCTGCCCCCGAGACCCAGCCTCGGATAAGCGGAAGAAGATGGATGGATGGCTATCATTTGTATTAATCAGGAGGGCATTAAAGTACAACCATATTTCTAAAGGAAACAAAACATTTACATTTACATGTATATTATGTGAATGTTGTTTTTGAAATAAATTTTGCATAATGTGTTGGAATCTGTTGTCATGCACACCTGTGAATAAGTTCTGATCAAACAGAAATGCTAAAAGTGTCCAATATGTATGTCCTATACAAAGACTGTGTAGAAGACCAATAATTATGTTTTTTTTTATATTTGTTGTTTATGAACAGTTGTTTTGTCAGCTTACTATATATAGTGATGTATATAGAAAAGAATAATGATGCATTAACACATGTCTCTGTGTTTTTATACATGAACAAAGTGAACAAGCACCGTAAGCCCAAAAAGTGAGGGATTGGATTGGATCCAAGTAATAAATCACTGACAGTGGCGATGTCTCTCCTAGAGCTGCGGGTCAGTGATGTCTGTCAGGATGAAAGCTTTCAAAATGTAGACGGCTACCTGTATTTTCGATCTAGATGGGTAAACAATGCCATCATGTAGGAGGTGAAGAAAAAGAAATTGCTCGTTAAAGTGAAGGTAAGTGTTACATACCTAGCTTTAATGAACTACCACACTTAAGTCTAATATTTTGGTGATTTGGACTTTTACAGTATAGGGTCAGAAAAGTTCCCATAGTAGTAATTTTTCACATTATCATTGTGTCCTAACTGTTAAGTTGAGAAAGTATTTCTCCAATGTCATGTATATCATTCTGACAGTTTAAATGAGCCGCCAATGACAGCAGGGATTGTTGTTGGGAAGCACGGATTGGTGCGATTTGGCCTGTGAAGCCCGTTTTTCATTAGTACCTACTTGGATCGACTCAGGTCGGTTCACCATGGTTTTTAAGGGATTTCTATTAGGTGATAGTACCTGGTACTAGGTACTACAATAGTACCCACTCAGCCAGGGTTCCAAGTGATCCGAGCAGCAAATGTGAAGTCACAGGCTGGTCAGTGGCATCACTTGATGAGTGCTGAGAGCATCTAATTCACAAAAATCAAAACAGCCATGCTTTAGAACCATGCAACAAAGGAAATGGATACAAAAAACAACACCATGGTACCCGAGTCTGATGAAAAGCCACGGACTGAGCACCAGGTATATCGTCACCTCTGCATTTACCTTTGCTGTAGAATTCGTATCCCATGCCAATTGCATCACAGGATGCTCTGCAACGTTGCTATGATGACAACCACGCACATTAGGTATTACAGGATTTTAATGGAAAACCAGCCAATCCAATTCGAGTCATGGCAAATCGGACTGGCTGGTGCTACATCTGAGTGTGGCAAGTTGATCTGAGTAGGTACTAATGGAAAAGGTGCTTAAGACAGCGTTAGGAGAGGTGCGTGCACATGTTCGTGCCATAGTCTACGGCACGGGTCCCCAACCCCTGGACTCCGGTCCAAATCCAGACCCCAAGAGGGTTTTGTAAGGACTGCAAAGCATTTTCTCATTTACTATCTAGTTAGATATTTTATTCCTGCCTCCTCAATTCAGAGATGGCATTTCCCTTTTCACATACTTCTTCAGAAGTCACTTGGATGAGTGACGAAATGTTTCTCCCACTGAAAACGCTACGTCCAGATGAACAGAATCAACTTTTTAGGATTTACTTTCCTGGATGATTGAGCATGCATCAGGAGTCCTTATCACTGGTTTATGTGCAATAGATGTGGTAAAGATTATTGCATCATTTCATTATTAAATTGTTTTTTGTGTAATATTAGTACTTGAACTGGATTGCAGTTTTCTGTTCAGCAGATGACTTAATGGGCATATGAATAATTGATCAGTAGTTACAAGACAAAAATCTATATTGTTAGTTAAATTTTAAATTTTAAATATTGTTTGGACCCCAGATTGGATGATGGAGGTAGTGGACCTCCTGATATTTTAGTTGGGACCCCCGCTCTGCACCCTTCTGGCAGATGTAAGCAGGCCATCCAGTATCACAGCAACTTTCTGGCAATTCTGGCAAGTTAAACTCGAAGACGTTCCAAGGATGGCTGGAGGGCAAAGGACTGCAGTACTGTTTTTGCCCATCAGGTAGGCGTGTTCAGGTAGCTCTTACATCACATGAAAACTATGAGTAGAGTGCATTTTTTATACACCATTAACCATTAGTTATTATTAATCTCTAGCTCTCTTCCAGAGTGTTTGTTATCTTGTCCTCGTCCAATCACCCACCAGTCACAATAGATGCTATCATTTCAAGCCCTGCCTTACCATCCGGACTGCTCTGACTTTATTCTGCTTTCCACTAAGATTGATTTGACAGGAGCCTGCTGTGTTCTATTCAAGATGCAGCAGTAATTCCTCCCCCTGCCTCTTATCATTCAGGGCAGCTGTGATTTAATTTGAGAAGATGTCTTGTGTTTTTCCTTTTTAATATTTGAGGTAACATTGTACTTGGTTTGCATGTTTATTACACTTTAAAGGCGGTTTTCTGCATGCCACCAAGGTTAGTATTATTCAGTGGTCTGTAACCCCATCTGTGTTTGTTCTGTAATTTGAGGCACTTGCTACTCCTGGGAGACTCTGTCATGTAGTAGATTGTTTATTTAAATAGGGTCCATTATCAGTACCCAAGGAATTACCTTGTGTCAAGAAACACCACAGACCAGTATTACAAATCAGGATTTGGAGGTTAGTGAGGCAACTTCAAGTTCAACCCTAAGTTTGGAGTGGTTGACTTCTTATACTACGGTATGTAACCATGGTAACTTATTAAACTTCTACAGAGCAGATTATGTTCCACAAAAGAAATCAAAGGCTATAAATAGAAACAATTATCTAGAAGACCATCATCATTTCTGGAACATCCATCAGACATCGGTGCATAGCATCTTCATTAAGCATCAATGAAGAGGTACGGAGGTAAGGAGCAGCACGGAGGTAAGTGACGGAAGTGAGAGGTAAGTGACGGAAGTGATGTTATAGGTGACGTCAGACGCCGGAGATTTTTGGCGGAGAAAAAGCAAATGGTAGCATAGAGTTTAACAAAGGTTTTCCAAGCTTCAGTATTACCAAATATACTAATCAATTGTCATATAACTAACAACATCTATTTTATCATCTCTAACACCCTGGAGGACAACGGGGAGAGTTTAGACGCTCTCCAAGATTACATCGACCGCTGTTTTCAAGATTTAGTAATGCATAAGGCCCAGAGTGCATCTTCCCCGGCCAAAATCGAGACGCCGTCATCGAAGAGAAGTCGCCAGGCAGACTCCCCCGGTACAACATCGCCTGCCGGCAAAGACATCGCAGAAATCCTGGAGTCCATCGACAAGCGATTGTCCAGTTTCGATGCGAGGCTGTCCCTGGTGGAGATCTTACACCGGGAATTTAAATCTCTGAGAGAATCCCTGGAATTCAGCCAGCGGCAGGTGGAAACGCTTGCCGCTGAAAATGCCACGCTACGGGAGTCGGTTAAATCTCTCACCGATAACGTGACCCAGCTAAACATTGAAAATAAAAAAATAAAAGAGTCCGTTATCGATTTACAAGCCCGTAGCATGAGAGATAATCTTGTGTTTTCTGGTATTCCAGAAACTGCCGGAGAGGACGCAGAGGCAACGGTGAAAAGCTTCATTAAAATCCACCTGAAGCTGCCGGAGGACACCGTAAAGAACATCGACTTCGATAGAGTACATCGCTTGGGGGGCGCGCGGTCGCGGACCGGGAGACCACGGCCTATTGTGGCCAAATTCAGCCAATTCAAACAAAAGGAACAGGTGAAGAGTCGCGGCAGAGAGCTGAAAGGAACGGACTTCAGCGTGAACGACCAGTTCCCCAAAGAGATCCTGGAACGACGCAAGGTCCTGTTCCCAGTTCGACGTAGCTTTATCCAGAAAGGCTCCCGTGCTGTCATCGCTGTGGACCGGCTCTACGTGGACGGACAGCTGTACCGCGACCCCGGCACCACACCGTGGTTATACTGACTGCACTCCAGATAAGAACCCGCTACACTCTTTTCTTATTCATTCACACTTTCTCCTTTAAAATGTGTTTAACCTAGTAATATCAGTAGGATGTCATAGCAGATATAACACCGTCACCCTCCGTCATTGCTTTAATTGGAATGTTTCCGTTTCGTCTCTTTTTTTTTGTTGTCGCTCACAGTTCATGTGGTTTCTTTCTTTCTCTTGTCTTTCACTGCTGTGGTCACCTACTTCCCCACTCACCTACAAACAACACCCTCTATTTCTACATATTTTCACAACACGATCACGCAAACACATCAGCTCAACGGCAGCACATTCACAACAGCCTCACAGCACGCACAGACTTGCAGGACACATAAGCAAGCCACGCTTGTTCATATTAGTGAATATTCACACACATAGTCAGACTTATGGAGTCTCTCACCACACTTCTTTTTCTCTTTCTATTTACAAACAAGGGATGTTTCCATATTCTCTCCACCTGTCTAAACGAAACACCCAGCATACATCATTAAACATACACGCACAATTAAGGGCATGCTGAGGTTTGTCACATGGAATGTAAATGGAGCTGGCACCAGAGGAAAGAGGTTAAAAATATTTAACCAGCTTAAAAAACTACAGGCAGATGTTGTTTTATTACAAGAAACTCACAAACCTGTCACAGGTTTAAATGAACTTAAAACACCTGAGTTTCCTAACGTGTTTGCAGCCGGTTATAATTCTAGACAACGGGGAGTAGCAATTTTAATACATAAAAATGTTAATTTTACAGTACTCGATACAGTTATAGATCCAGAGGGTAGATTTCTAATTATTAAACTATCAATATTGAACAAAAAACTATGTATTGTTAGTATATATGGTCCAAATGTTGATGAACCCTCATTCTTCCACGGTTTTTTTAGTGCACTCTCTGAACACCTTGATTGCACACTCATTCTTGGCGGTGACCTCAACCTTGGACTAAATGAAGAAATGGATAGGCTCAACACAACAGGAACTCAGCGTAATTGGCAGTCCACAAATATAATCAAACAGTATATGAACGACTTTGGTCTTTGCGATGCATGGCGCTCTCTTCACCCCACCAGTAAGGAATATACTTTTTTCTCGCATGTTCATCACTCTTACTCTCGTCTGGATTATTTTTTGGTCAGCAGCTCACTGCTGTGTGACATTTCAGACACTGAGATTCATCCTATAGCTGTCAGCGATCATGCTCCTGTATCTTTAACACTAATGCACAAGAATAATACTACGCCAAGTAAAAACTGGAGATTTAATATATCACTACTTAAAGATGAAGACTTTATTAAATACTTTAAAAAGGAATGGACTTCATATTTAGACTTTAATGACACTCCCGGAATATCTGCTTCTGTTCTATGGGAAGCAGGGAAAGCTGTGATGAGAGGTAAAATAATTTCTTTCTCATCACACAAAAAGAAAGAAGAAAACAAAAATATTCAGGAATTAGAAAAAAACATCAAATCACTAGAAGAAGCCTACGCGTCCCACCAAGATCAGGAAACATTGAACAAAATATGCAAAACAAAACTAGAATTAAATGAAACTATTAATAAAAAAACACAATTCCTTATACAAAGACTTCGCTTGCAGAATTTTGAACACAGTAACAAATCAGGTCGATTTCTAGCTAACCAGCTAAAAATAAATAAAGAAAAAACAACTATATGTGCTGCTAAAGATTTATCGGGGAACACAATATATGATCCTGGAAGAATAAACAACATTTTTAGGGATTTCTATGAAACTTTATACTCACCACAAATAAACCCATCTAAAAATGAAATTGATCTGTTTCTTGACAACGTAACTCTTCCAAAATTACTAGACAGTCAAGCAATGGAATTGGATTCGCCACTGACGCCAAGTGAACTCCAGGAAGCCCTGATAAGTATGCCCAATAATAAGGCTCCAGGTCCAGACGGCTTCCCTGCAGAATTCTACAAAGAATTCTGGACAATTTTGGCACCAGTATTCCACAGCATGTTGCAGGAAATCGAGGAAAAGGGCAGACTACCACCAAATATGAATTCTGCCAACATTAGTCTCCTGCTAAAACCAGGCAAAGACCCTTTATTTCCCTCAAGCTATCGTCCAATTTCTCTTTTAAATGTAGACCTTAAAATAATCTGCAAAGCTCTCTCAAAGAGATTAGAGAAAATGACCCCCCTCTTAATTCATCCTGACCAAACTGGTTTCATAAAAGGTCGGCACTCCTCAACAAACACTCGTAGATTACTTAATTTAATAGACTACTCATACGATAAAAACATCGAAGCCATAATATTATCTCTAGATGCAGAAAAAGCATTTGACAGAGTTAATTGGAAATTTTTATTCGCAACTTTACACAAATTTGGTTTTGGAAACTCTTTCATAAACTGGATAAGAATATTATACAATTCCCCAACGGCTCGTATCAGAACAAATGACCAGACATCCTCCAGCTTCTGTCTCCTGAGGGGCACCAGACAGGGATGCCCACTCTCCCCCTCACTTTTTGCAATTTTTATCGAACCTCTAGCAGCAGCATTTAGACAGGCTACAACAATTAAGGGCATAAAATGTAAGAACATAGAACATAAACTCAGTCTCTATGCGGATGATGTGTTGCTTTTTCTGCAAAACACACAAACCAACCTCTCTGAGGTAATTACTTTAATAAACTGGTTTTCAAGAGTTTCAGATTATTCAATTAACTGGCCAAAATCTACAGTTCTCCCCATTAACTGCTCCTTCCATAATTCTTCCTCTGCCCCACTGCAATCCGGAAACATTAAATATTTAGGTATTAATATCTCTCCTAAGCTTTCAGACTTAACTAAACTAAACCACATCCCACTTCTAAAGAAAGTAGAAGGCGATCTGACTAGATGGAAATCTTTACCCATATCACTCATGGGAAGGGTCGCCACTATAAAAATGATGATCTTGCCAAAAATAAATTACTTATTTTTGATGATCCCTAACAAACCATCACAAGATTGGTTCAGATCTCTGGATTCATATATTTCCAAATTCCTTTGGAAAGAGAAACCCCCGCGTATTAGCTTAAAAACGCTACAAAGAACCAAGGATAGAGGAGGATTAGATCTGCCTAATTTTCACCAATACTTCTTAGCCAATAGGCTTCAGTTCATCTCAGAATGGTTAAAACATACCTTCTTAGTTGAGCCCTGGCTAGATGTTGAACAGGCACTATGCAAGGATCTAGAGATTTCAGACCTACCATTTATTAGCTCAAACATCAAAAGACATGAATGCTTTAAAAGTATCAACATCAGCTTTTCTCTGACAGCATGGTGGGAGTTTCTAAAAATAACGGAGTCTTCATTAATCCCATGCAAACGTACACCTATCTGGAATAACCCTGACATATTACAAAACAATAATATGATTAATTTCCCAGAATGGAGTTGTAAAGGAATTAAATACTTAGAACATATATTAGAGGGAACAGAATTTATTCCATTTGACAGACTAGTTGAACAATATGGGATCAACAAGACAAGGTTTTTAGAATATCAACAAATTAAATCCATAGTAAAAAAGAAATTTAACCTCAGTCAAGTTGAATTACAAACACCACTAAGTGCGGCACATTTTCTTACTCTTAAATCCCCCAAATTATTATCTAAAATATACAGAACACTTTCTAAATTAGATGAATCAATATCCCTTCCTACTGCAAAGTGGGAAGCAGATTTATCAGTCAACCTAGACCAAAACTTCTGGTCTCAGATTTGCTTAAAAACTTTTAAATTAATTAAAAATCCCAGTCTGCAATTAATACAATACAAAATACTTCATAGAGTGCACTATACAGGTCATCGGATGTTCAAGATGGGCTTTACATCTTCCAACAACTGCTCACACTGTCAAGGCAATACACCAGACAATTACATCCACGCTCTTTGGTTCTGTCCACCAGTGCAAAAGTTTTGGCGCGAGATATGTGAAGACTTATCAAAATGTCTGAAATGTAACATTCCAACCTCCCCCTTAGTGTGTTTGTTGGGCAGCTTAGATAATGTCACTTCAGAAAAGAATATCGCCCATATGATCTTCACTGCCCTATGCATAGCCAAGAAAACAGTCCTCATGAACTGGAAAAATAAAAATAATCTTAATTCTAACCAATATAGAAATTATCTATTAGATTACATTAGTCTTGACACAGCCTCTGCCACCACATCAGATCAATTGCTCTGGGCCCCTTTTATCAGCTCCATCACCTAGTGGGGGTGGGGGGTCATAGTTTGGTCCCGCCTTCACTGTTGTGATTGGTGAGGGGGTAGGGACAGGCTTAGGGCGTCGGGGGGTTCCCCGGAGGCATCTTCCTTGGGGGGCTCAACCCGGGGTAGCGGTCACGTCCGGTTGAGGGCTCTGTTGGCTCTCAGGTGACTGTTTCCTCGCGGCTGCGTGCAGCGGGGCTAGGGGAGGGTCTGTGCTGACGGACGTGGGTTACTGACCTGGCAACCTGGCTGCCCCTGGGTGGGTCCGGGATGGGCGTGAGGTTCTGGGGGTGCTCCGTCTCTGGGCGGGGGCCCGGGCCGGGCCTCGGGGGCTCGGGTCCTGGTTGGTGTGTTGCCGGGGTTGTGGGCGGGTGGGTGCATGGGGGCCCGGCCCTGGAGCAGGGTGCCGCCGGTGCATCGAGCCGCCTGGGGGGCTCTTCAACTGGTGGGGGGGATGGTCACATCTGGCAGGAGCTTTCTTCTCTCAGGAACTCTCTGCAGGAGGGGGAGATACAGGAGAGGTGGAGGAAGATCTCAGCCTGGGCGTTTACCGTCTTATGTAGTCTGGAAGATGTGTGGTTGGTGGGGTGGGTGCAGTTTTCTCTGTGGTGGGGTTGGGTGGACTGTCCAGGGCTCTGTGGAGCCGGGGGGCGCTACTGCACTGGGCCCCGGTCTGATGGGCCTGGGCCCCCCTTCCCTGGCGGGTCGCGGAGGGTGGGAGTGCCTACTGGGGTCAGCGGGGGAGCTGGCCCCAGGGAGGGGTTACCTGCCCCTCCCTTCCTTCCCTCCCCATCTCCAGCTGCCTCCCTCTTCCCGCTCCTCCACAACCACCCACACATGCAGGGCCTTGGAGTGGGGGTATGTCACCAGGGTGCAGAGGAGGCTACCCCCCCCCCCCCCCGTCCCCTTCTGGCTGCCTCTGCCTCAATTTTATCCCACATCTTAGACATTCACATTATTCACACTCTCATTACACATACATATAGGATCTTGGGGGTGGGCACAATCACGGAGTCCAAATCACCATCAGGGTGTATACCTCACCCCTGACGTCGTTGCCCACCTCTCAATTTTAAATACACTTAGTCATTGAGGGTTAGCAGGAGGGACTATGCGCTTACCTGCTGCTCCTTGGCAGGTAGCTCCATGCCCTCCTGGGTTTTAATTGCACCTTAGAACACATATGCATCAACACTACAATGAGCGGGTGGAGGGAGGTTTGGAGTCTTCTCCCACCCCCATTCTCTGCGGCCTGCTGGAGCGGGAGGGCTAGTAGGAGGAGTTGGCCGTCCGACTGCGGTCTGGGGTGTGGGGCCTCCCTGCTGCTGCGGAGTCGGGGTGGTCTGCCTCTCCCCACCGCAGGGAAAAGGGTAACACCACCTGGGTCTGGGTGCAATTCCCCCCTCCAGGGGCAAGGGTACCTAGACCCGGATTGTAGAGTACGCTTGGGGAGTGTGATTGTGTGTACAGCGTCTCTTTATGTCTGTCTCCACGTTGGTTGAGTGTGGAGTGAGTGCATATGAGAGCATGAGGGTGGGAATGGATGTTTGTGTCTGTGTGTGCCTGTATGTCTGTGTCTATATGTCAGGTTGGGTATCAGACGCCACCTCTCTGGGGACACCTCAGGCCCTCCAAGGTTTGGAGGCCTATCTCCACCCACCACCACTTCCCCTGCCGGTGGCGGACTCCCTCAGGTGTCGGTGTGTTGGTGGTTCTTTGTGTCTGGGGGTGGGCGTCCGGGTACACACCGGCTCACTCCCTGGCGGCCGCTTGTCGGGGCCTGGGGCCTGGGGCCCGCTCGGGCCCCCTTTGGAGGTGGGGTGCCCCCGGCCTCTCGGCCTAGGGCTCGGTCACTCAGGCGCAGCTGGGGGCCGGCGGAGCTCACGGGCGCGTCACTGCAACCCCCCCTGGCTTCTGCTCCGCGGCTGCTGAGTGAGCCCTCATCTGGGACTCTCCTCAGCTCTTACTGGAACAGTGGCGCGGCTGCCCCTCTGTTGGTCTTCCATGGTCTTTTGTGTTCTGGGGGCCTCTGGATGTCTGGAGTTTTGATCTCCTCCATACCCGCTTCACACCCTGGAGGACGGGGCTGAGGCCCCCCCACACTCCCTAGCAGATCATTACATGGAGAAACCTTTGGAATGCAAGCATGCTGATCCACACAGGTATGCACACATGGGTATTCACAGACGCGGACTAAAGCTTTCTTGGCTGCTGCCTCAAAGCACACTGTGCGCTGTCTATCTTGCGTGCTGCACAATATTGTTTATTACTTAGTAAATACTGATATCTATGACTAGCTAGTTTATTGTGATGGTGCTTTGTTTTCTCTATTATTATGTTGCTCTTTGTTGTTTGCTGTCTCCTCTGTTTGTTTGTTTGTTTGTTTGTTTGTTTTTTCTCCATACAGGTGACCCAGGAGTTTTTTTTTTTTGTCTCTCTTCCCCCCCCTTCTCACCGTCTCTTCTCCCCTTTGGTTTTCTTTCTTTCTCTCCCCCTCTCTCTCTCATTCATTCCCCCTGTCCTATTTATTAAAAAAAAAAAAAAAAAAAAAAAAAAAAATGACAAAGGATGAACTGAAGCTCTGCCATCACGTAATGTCGCATACTGCTGTTTCTGATGTCATTTAGAAAAAAAAAAAAAAAAAAAAAAAAAAAAAAAGCATCAATGAAGAATATAAAATCTTAGAAGCAACTTTATACCATTTTTTCCTGGGAGTTACAAGCAAGTCTAAAACATGTTTATTGTTTATTTAAGACTTAATATAGTCATACGAATTTAGGACACGTTACACTTATTGAACTATCATCAAATTTGTAATTAGGCTATGTTTAAAATACATTTGTGTATGTATTCTTTAGTTGTTTTCAGAATTCTGAACACCACTGGGTGGAAAACCTGTCTGTACTTTTTTTAAGCAAAATGAGAAAATATCCATTTCAAATTTAGATTTTTTTTTTTTTGCATTGTGGTGAGGTTTTGTATTATGGTTTGTTTTGGTTTCTGCTTTTTAAAAAAAAACAAAAACAAAAAACAAACAAACAAAAAACTAATTCTTGTCTCACTTTTGTGCCTGTTGATTTTTTTTCTTATTTATTTATTTATCATATTCTAACAGAGTCTTAATGATTATTGTTGTGAGGGGGTTCAGTTTTAACACCTCGTGTTTTGCTTCATGTTTTAATTCCTATCATAGATTTTTAAAATTTCCTCATTTTTTCTTTGTCAGTTTATCTGTTTTGTATTTCTGTTAATGGCAGTTCTCCTGTTTCTGTTATCACTACTGTAATGACTTTGTAGTCCTGTCTCAATGTTAATTTTGTTTTTGTTCTTTTGTAATATTTGCTCTTCGTGTCCCAATACCCTGTTTGTTCTTACCTATGTCAATTACTTTAATCGGTGTCTTATTCCACTCTTGTTCGCCATTCTCTAGCTAGCCTTGGCTGTATAAATAGATCAGTCTCCCTCTTGGCCCTTGTATGTTTCTCTGTTTTTTCTGTGCTGTTTTGGTACCCTATTTCTGTCGACTTCATTCATTTCACTTTGTTTTGGGGACTTTTCTCTGCCACTAAATGTTTTTTCCTGTTGTTACATTGTATGTGTGTGTTCATGTCCTGCATTTCGATTCTCTCTCCATTACCTCACTCCATGATATGTTATTATTTATGAAATAAAACATATTTGTGTACTGACATGTGGCAGTACAAAAACAAATGTCCTTACAATGCAGGGATCATTCCACTGTAAGTTTAAGAACCATGAGACTCTAAAAATAATACATGGAAAGAAGGAACTTCAGGGTTGAGTATCAGGATGAAAGCAGGAGCATTCACAAATCACCAGGAAGAATGCCCCGATGGGTTGAACTACTGAAACAATGCCTCAGGCAGTAAAAACTGAATGACAAGGACAAAGAAAATAACATGGAATAATAGCCAATCTATCCAATCCAACATCATCAGCTGTTAGAAGGAAATAGCTAACATAGGGAAATCCTACCAGTGATAGGAAAAAGGCTGACCTGAAGCACAGCATAGTTGCTCTGATTATGGCAGTACAACAACATGCCCTAAACAGCAGAGCCTTGGGGGCAGGGATCTACCACAGTGACAGCCAGGCTGCACACAGCAGCAGAGTGCAAGATACACCTGTGATAACATGAAGTGGCTAGAAAACTATGTAGCAACATCTGCACTGTGTGGAAGTCCCCAAGTCCCCATGGGACACACACAATGAGAGCAGCAGAAGATCCTCTGGGATGTTTTGAGTCACAGACACATAGATGTTGGCTAACCAGCCATAGATGGTGCAGTAATCATATCTCAACCCTTCATTATCACTCCTCTACCATTCCCTATCTAGTGTTTCTCCTCTCTGTTACCATCTCTCTACCTGGCTTGAGCAAACATTTGTGGAGAAATCTGGCCCAATATCTGACCCAACTTCTAAAATTCTTTAAAATATAAATACTCCTTTATATCCTAACACGATCATTTAGTAGAGGACTTATTGTAACATCCCTACAGCCGAGGTAATACAAGTATGCACGCACACTGAGAGGAAGGCAAAAATGCTGTGATGTATATTTCATTGTTTCTCTCTTTAACATTAATGCATTACTTTAGAAAAGCTCCACACCTGCTCCTGTGGCAGCAAAACAACCCGCTCCTCAACATCCCACTCGCTATGTCCCTTAAGAATAAATAATTCCTAGCTACCTGCTCTCTTCTGCTTGCAACTGCTAAAGTAGCCCCATTCACTTGGCCATTAAGGATCCTTCTTTCGTAGCATGTTTTAGGCATTCTCAGATGTAGTGAGTGTGAAATAAGCAGTGACACAGTGACAGCCATGCAATGTATTTAAGCTAATATTGCCATATTAATATATTTAATTGTGATGTGTCAGGATCAATATAACAGCAACCAAGAGTCAACATGTTACTGCTGAAGTAAAAAGGTGACAGGTTATAAAGCTATTCAGCATTTACTTTGTATACTCAATTATTTGAAAATACAAGTTTGCAAAATCCGAAATAGTGTGAAGCTTTGTTGTGCTGTCACAATGCTTTACCTGATCATGATCAGAACTGTATCAATATTGAGCACTTAGAGCAGCCAAGTTTGTAATAGGCTTTTAACCTGGAAACTATAGTTCTTGTTTCTGTTTCACTCACTCACTTTCTTTCTTTTACTCAGTATTTGTTTAGATCGGGGGTTTCGAACTCCAGGCTATTAGGACCGGTGTCCTGCAAGTTTTAGATGTGTCCTTGGTCCAACACAGCTGATTTAAATGGCTAAATGTAAACCAGAGGCCTGGTAATGAACTAATCATTTGAGTCCGGTGTGTTGATCCTGGGTGATATCCAAAACTTGCAGGACACCGTCCCTCGAGGCCTGGAGTTTGACACCCCTGGTTTTGATTTAGACACCAAAACATTAAATTTTGGCTATGTTATGGAAAAGTCATTCAAAGCATGAGCCTTACTCACAGAAATCCAGCTTGACAACTATGACATCATGGGATCTTAAATGAGTGACAATATAATATTAATCAGATCTACCCCCCGTCCCAATCCCTTTTTGTCCCCCATAAACCCCCCACCAGAGCGGCCAAAGGTTCGCCATCGAGCCCCACCCTCAACAGAGCAATCGAAGTCACATTGCCCAACCTCGCCCCCCTTAGTTCCTCTTCATGCCCTGTCTCCGCAGTCTGATGCGTGATGTGTGAAGGGTCCGGGCTGTGAGGATTATGGCAGTGATGACCTTTCCCAGGAGAAGCTGGGACCCTGTTTACTAGAAGGTTTTAAAATTTCTGTACTTTTAGGTGACAGGAGACATGTGGCCTGGTCAAAACACAGAGAGCTGCACTCTAAAAGATCTTTAAACATAGTAAACATACCTTGTGTGCCACAGACTGCTCCCAAACACGAGGGGACAAGTAATACCTCTAAAACACTTAAGTTGGCTTTATTAAACATTAGATCTCTAGCTGGGAAAACATTTTTAATTAATGATTTAATCACTGAGCACAGCCTTGATTTTATGTTTTTAACTGAAACTTGGTTGGACCAAAGTAACAGTGGAGCTGTTCTCATCGAGACGACCCCTCCTAACTACAGTTTTATCAGTGAGGTCAGGGCGAGCAGGAGAGGAGGAGGGGTTGCTGTCTTATTTAATGAATCATTTCAATGTAAGCAGCTATCTCCTGGAAGTTTTCAGTCTTTTGAATATGTGGCTTTACAGCTGAAGGCCCCATCCAAAGTTGTGTTTCTTAATGTTTACAGGCCTCCCAAATACTGCACAGACTTTTTTAATGACCTCAGTGAACTGCTGTCTGTGATCTGTGTTGATTTTGACTGTGTAATTATTGCTGGGGATTTTAACATTCATGTGGACAACCCTCAGGACAAAGGGACTAAAGACCTGAGTAACACTCTGGGCAACTTTGGGCTGACTCAGCATGTAACAGAGGCCACACATAATAGAGGACACACTCTTGACCTACTGATCTCCAAAGGCCTGAGCATTTCAAAGGTTACTGTGTCTGATGTGGGCCTGTCTGATCATTACTGTGTTTTCTTTGAAAGTAAAATCTCAGCCCACACAAATATATCAACAACAGTGATCACAAAACGGTGTATAACTGAACACAGTAGTGCAATTTTTAACCAGGTCTTCCCATTAACACCTGACCTGCCCAGAGGGTCAGTCAATGAGCTCGTCAATAGCTTCAATGCTAACATGTTAAATGTAATGGACACTATTGCTCCCATTAAGGTGAAGGTTATCTCTGGAAGGAAAAAGTCTCCATGGAGAAACTCCACACTGGTGAAAAATGAAAAAAGAGAGTGTAGGAAAGCTGAGCGCAGATGGAGAAAAACAAACCTCCAGGTTCATTATGACATTTATAAAGTGAAACTTCACAATTATAATTTACAACTGAGGAATGCAAGGAGGTCCTACTTCTCTGACATCATCACTAAAAACAGCCATAATGCTCGGGTCTTATTTTCTACAGTTGACAGGCTAACAAACCCTCCTGTGTCAGTGGCAGCTGAACTTCATTCGACCATGGCCTGCAATGACTTTGCCAAATTCTTCACTGAAAAAATCCAAAAAATTAGACAAGCAATTGGTACATCAACAGCAGATCCAGGATATGTACTGTGTCCACCAAAAAACTGTTTAAACACCATGAAACAGTTTCAACCTATTAACAGCAAAGACCTGGAGGACATCTTAGGTCAACTGAACTCCTCCTCCTGCTGTTTAGATGTCCTGCCAACAAGTTTTTTCAAAAAGGTCTCAAAGACTTTAGAGTCAGACCTGTTGCAGATCGTCAACTTTTCTTTATTATCAGGTGTGTTTCCAGAATCACTAAAAACTGCTGTAATCAAACCTATACTGAAAAAGGACAATCTTGACAAGACACAAATGAACAACTACAGGCCGATCTCAAATCTCCCGTTTTTAAGTAAGATCATTGAAAAAGCAGTTTCTCAACAGCTCAGTTACTTCTGAGCTGTTGAGAAAACAGAATAATTGCTACGATGCCTTCCAGTCAGGTTTTAGACAGAACCACAGCACTGAAACCGCTCTGACCAAAGTGTTTAATGACATATGTCTGAATACAGACAGTGGAAAAATGTCAGTCCTAGTTTTACTGGATCTCAGTGCAGCATTTGATACAGTTGACCACAACATATTACTCAAACGACTGGAGAACTGGACAGGTCTTTCAGGAACTGTACTAAACTGGTTCAAAACATACGTAGAAAACAGGAAATACTTTGTATCAATAGGTAACTTCACATCTGAGCAGACAAGTATCCCCAAGGTTCCATCTTGGGACCCCTTCTGTTTAACATCTACATGCTCCCACTGGCACAGATTATAAACAACAACAAAATAAACTATCACAGCTATGCAGATGACACACAAATATATATCACAATGTCACCAGGAGACCGAGGCCCTGTACAGGCTCTTGGTAAATGCATTGAGGAAATCAATGACTGGTTGTGCCACAATTTTCTCCAGCTAAACAAAAACAAAACTGAGGTAATAGTCTTTGGCGCCAAAGAAAAACGATTACAGGTCACCAGAGAACTTCAATCTATACATCTAAAAACCACAAACCAGGCGAGAAATTTGGGTGTAGTGATGGATGCAGACCTAAACTTAGAAAAACACATTAAGACAATAACAAAGTCAGCTTACTATCACCTCAAGAATATATCAAGGATAAAAGATCTGATGTCTCAACAGGACCTGGAAAAACTAGTCCATGCATTCATCTTTAGTAGGCTTGATTACTGTAACAGCATCTTTACAGGTCTACCTAAAAAATCAGTCAGACAACTACAGCTCATTCAGAACTCTGCTGCTCGAGTCCTCACTAAGACCAAAAAAGTGGACCACATCAGTCCAGCTCTGAGGTCCTTACACTGGCTGCCTGTCCGTCAGAGGATAGACTTTAAAGTTCTGATGCTGGCCTATAAAGCTCTGAATGGTTTAGGACCAAAATACATCAATGACCTCCTGACCCAGTATGAACCATCCAGATCCCTCAGGTCATCTGGATCCGGTCTTTTATCAGTTCCCAGAGTCAGAACCAGACACGGAGAAGCTGCATTCAGCTTTTATGCTCCTTATATCTGGAACAAACTCCCAGAAAGCCTCAGATCAGCTGAAACACTCAGTTTATTTAAATCCAGGTTGAAGACTCACCTGTTCTCAGCTGCATTTGAATAAAGCACCAAATCCACACTTTAAGCTTAAATTTCAAAACTTACATTTAACTACTGATTTTATCTACTGTTCTGATTTTATCTGTTTTGATTTTATATACTGTTGTTTCTTTGTTTGTTTGTTTGTTTGTTTGTTAATTAGTTAGTTAGTTTATTTGCTTGTTTTAATCAATTTTAAATCATGCTTTTTATTTGTTCTTGTTTCTAATGTCTCTGTAAAGCACTTTGAATCACCTTGTTGTTGAATTGTGCTATACAAATAAACTTGCCTTGCCTTGCCTTGCCTAATTGGAGTTGAGACCAGGCTCTCCATTTCTGTCAAAACTGTGATTTGCACCACACAATTTCTCAACTAAAACTTATTTTACACATTACACATTTTTCCAAATAACATTTTTTACAAGAAGCACAAAAGGTGACACTTATTGGATTACATCGCTCCTAACTTGCATGGATGACCCATGTGTGTCAGCATATAGACAACTCCATTCATAACCCTTGTTCCCACACTACAACCACTGCATTTACTGCCTTAATGACCTTGAGTTACTGTTGCTTTAAGACTCACTTCTAATGCAACAGGATGGGGAACCAAAGCCATCATTTCACACATCAAACCTAATCAGGCATTCAGTATGACCTGACCTCGCTGTGTATCCTGCAGCTTAACACTGTGTACTGATTAAGCTCAGTCTGCAACACTGTTTGTCCAGTTCACTTTCTCAAACTTCCACCCCTTTTAACAGCGAAAACAAACAACACCATGTATGCATAAGGTAAATGTGTTTTCACTGATGTCTGTTTTTGTGTTGGTGAGTCTATAGACACCATCTGCTCTAGCCATGCAAACAGCAGTGGATGCTACTGCACAAGAGGGGAGGTCCTAGAGCAGATGTGCTAGAGGTGGGGGTTGACATTGACAGAAAAAGGAGCAGAGGTTAAGTATCAGTGTTTCACTGGTCTCATTAATAAAATATATAGTTTACCGCGGCCAAAATACACCACAACATGTTCAACCCACCACAACTCTTCAAAATGGAAGTTTGCATACTTTCCTTTGCCTCGGGTTAAGTGTCACTCTTTAAAATAGAATCTGTAATTACTAGTGGCAACAGCAAATACAAAGACTTTCTGAGCAGCTCTTTTGTTCAGAGGAAGTAGTTACTGGTTTAAATTTCAGGTAACTGAAGTTAACTGCAGTGACTTCTTCTTGCTCACTGTAATATTTAAAATGTCTTGACACAGCTTCAACAGTAAACGCCAAGGTTCATATAACCTGGATAAAATTAATAATAACACTGCAGTGGCTCTGACTGCCTGTCTCCTTTCTGCATGAAGATTTCATGTTCTCCATGTGTCTGACATGCATGTTAAGTTAATTGGCAATACTGATTTGATAGGTTGCTGACCTTTCAAGGATGAACTCTTTCTTTTGAAATGTTACTGGAGGAAAATGAATGCATGGCTACTGAAATTAATACTAACATTTTCTGTGAATCCCGTACAAGATATATAGCTCAGTAGGATTGCATGGACTGAAAACAAGATTCAAGATTAAAGATTCTGTATTTCTCACATGTATGGATATACAAGTACAACAGTGAAATGTGTCCTGAAACACTCCTCAACTGTGCAAAAAAGAGAACATTATATACAGTAAGTGAATTATATAGAAAAGAGGACATTACATGCAGTAAGTATTGAATTACATACATTAAGTAAATACAATAAAATAAGTAAGATATACAAAAAAATAAAATTATAGATTATAAATACACTAATTTGTAATACAAAAAATAAGAAAATTCTCTCAAACTCTTTAAATCTTTCAAAATTAGTTTTCAAATCTATTAATTAAAAGCTGTTACAGTTTTAGGATTCAATAGCATTTACATTAAAAAAACGTGAAAAGTCTTTTACTACCTTTGGCAGTACAATTGCTAACTGTAACTGTGATCACGTTTGCATTTAAATATTGTTTACATGTAATAGGGGAACAAGAGTTTTTTTCTACCCACTCTTATTTATTTCACCCATTTAAACATGGGTTAAAATGTGCTTGTGAATGCCATGGCTCAAAATAAAAAGTTATTAACACATATAATTAATATTATTATTAGGTGCAATAGATGGGGTTCACATTCTAGATGAAGTTGCCTTTCTATTAGAACAGGTCCTTCTCCGGTTGTCACCCTGCTACGGGAAGCATTGTGTCACCTCGGCCTCTTTTGGCAGATAAATGAAAAAGCTTAAGGATTAGTTGAGCTTTTGTGTGGATATTTTTGTCACCATCTCAACAGAGCAGCAACATTCCACTTCAATTAGCATTCACAGCACACACAAAAAGCATTGTAGAAGCATGACAACCATCCTATGTTTCAGATTTTGAACCAGAGAGACTATTACACAAGTAGAGTCGAAATCTATAATTAAGACAAATAAGATTCTGCTGTACATGCAATTTGATCAAGTCATTGTTGTTGTTATTTTTAAAATGCCACATTGCTTTAGCATTATGACTGTAGAACATGAATTGACTACATTCTCTCTAATAGGAAGAGCATTTGTCTGAGTTTGCGTAGATGCAAAATAGGTTTATCAATATAAGGTTAAGTATGTCGCTTTGCTGACTGGTTTTAAAGTCATTTTGCACAGCCTAGTCACTTTGGAAAAGGCTCTCCACCAGAATGGTCTCAGGTTCAAAGATGAATTGCTCATTTTGGAAAGTTTTGCCCTCCTAAGAAGTGTGAAAGACCCTGTTGTGTCTTTTCAAGCAAAAACGTTTCCACTTTAATAGGACATTTCTTCACAGGGAATGAACAAAGCAACATATCATCATCTTCAGTGTCAATCCAGAAATCCAAAAAAATGCAAGGTGCCAGAAACAGTGACTTTCCATTTCCAGTATATTATTCTGTGATTCTCAACCATAAGAAACTAAGGTGAAACTTCAATTACCCTTCTGTGTGCTGAGATGAGACTTTTTTCTTTCTTGCGGGGAGGGGAAGAGGGTTGAACCGCAGGTGAAAATGTTTAATCAGCTTTTGCACTCACTATGAGATAAAGCCGTTCATGGAACACAGTGGAGGTAGGGGTGGAAAGGGCTGCGTGTGTGGTTGCTACTACAAATCAATGCGGCCTTCCTGTTAGAGGCGACAATAAGGCTTTTCTGCAGGCCGATGTTATCACGCAGCGCTGGGTTTCCCTTATTTAACACACCGTGGAGCCCTGTCAGCAACTGCACAATTGGAGTATCCTTGCATGTAATGTGCATAGCAAGTAAACATACTGAGTGCTTAGCACTGCTTTTAAGATGCATATATAATACCATTTTACAGTAACACAAAGCACAATCCAGCATGAACTTTGTTACATTTCTGCTTAGATTTTAATAAAGAAAAAGCATTTATGTCATCCGTCATTCTTTTTTAGATCATGTTCACATATAGGTTAACAGCTTCTTCTTAAAGACAAAGAAGATTCTACTTTTGTCTTATAACCTTATTATGGTATTCAACAACAATACAGTGAGACATCCATCAAAATTTAATACAAATAAAGATGTTCATTTCCTCACTGACAGCAGCTTCAATTATCCAGAACTCAATGCAGCTTTAATCTCCCAAAAGAAAGACCCAAACCCACAATCCTATCACTATTGCTTTTTCCTTATAAAACTCAAAGCCAATAATAAACACGTTCCAAAGCCATCTCATGGGATCAGCTAAATGTGTCACAGTAAAGGTAGAATGTAAATTAATGCAGAGTTATGCAAGAAGAAGAAACGCACAGTAATTCATTGTTACTGAACATTTCTGTTTAATTAAATCATTATTTTTTACATTGACACTGAATAATTTACTTTATTGAGACAAATCAGTCATTCATTAATGCAACTATGATTCAAAAACTAATCCAGTGCCATTATGTAAAAAACAAACAAACAAACAAAAAAACCACCACCACCACCAACAACAACAACAACAACAACAAAAACAATTGTAGTTTGGTGAATGGACACTTGAGGCTGGCTCAAAAAGGACATCAGTCCCTTTAGTCTCTCTTGTTAAAATGCCCTCATTCAAGCATAAAATAAGCTTTTGAGTCATATAGCTAATTTCACCTTTTAATGAGAACAATATCTGAAGATAAATGTTTGTGATATATGTTACTTCCTATTAGGTACATGTCACATTGTTGTTGAGGAAATTATGACTTTGGAAAGTCACTAATGACTTGCAATACTGTCGTAGCTTAATCTTATTTCCTTTTTACAAGTGCAGTGCCTACTTTCACAGGAATATTAGCATCAGCAAAGGTAGACATCTGCTTTTATATGACAGCTTTTACATCATCAAACTATTGATTGATTTCCTCAAGCCCATTTTTGGAGTAGGCAGACCAGTTACCCTTTGTAGAGAAAACAGCTGAATGAGATTCTGCCTAAATGCCTAAAAGTTAAAAATAAGAAAGATGTCCCAGTTTCAAAGAAATATACTCAGGCATCAATATCAAATCACAAAACGCCTGTTTACACTGAACAGTAACATAAATACTATGGTTGTTATGGTGACATACTGATGAATCACTAGGAAATTAATAAATTGTTCAGAAAGCTGGTAGTAAACACTAATATCATAACAAAAACTAAGAAAAGCTTTTATTTGCTGGGGCTGTATTTGCTTACTTTGACCAATAGAAAGACTATAGATTTTTAAAAATATATTTTTATTTGTTTATTTACATTGCTGAATCATAAATCAGCAACTCCTGTTGACTCATGTTTACCCAAGAATCAATATTAGTTGCAGGTTCACAGATTTCTGTGGGCAAAAAACGTATAGAATAGAGAAAAAACAGCCTTTGACATCTCTCAGATCTAGGCAGGAAAAATAAATAAATAAAAATAGAAGTATTCTCTTAGTGTTTCAACCTTTTCTGAATTCTGCCCCCACTTCAAATATTCTTCAAAGTAACTCTGGAAACATTAAGCTGACATTATGCTTTCATGCATAATTTCTCTTCTTCATCTTAAACTCTTTCGCATCTGGATGAATCAGCCTAAATTTACACAGCTCACCAAGTTCTGTATTGGGCTTTATTAACCATGTATCTTGTAAAGACTTAATTTCATGAGGGTGCTAAGTCACTTTTTCATTCATGAATCATTTCACTTAAGCTAACATCCATCTAATATCCTCCACCTTCTTCTGCACCAACGCCTTTACTGCCCCGTCTCCTGGCATCAGGCTGCAAACCCTCAGTATGAAGCCTAATTCCTCCTCAATAGCAGCCATGTGTTGGCCTCACCTCTAGCGCACCAAAAGGGATTATGGTTAATGGAGTTGTCCAATACAGAGGCAGAATTAGCTTCTACTGATCTTTCTGTGTGGTTTCATCTCAGATTCATTGTGTGCCCTCAGTGGGAAGCAGTGAAAAGAAGATGAGATTTTTTAAAATGCAAGGACTTTTTTGATTAATTTGGCTGAAAGAAAAAGCCTGTTTTTCTGTTTGTGGGAACAGTTTGAGGCTCAGAAGGCTGAAACACCGATGTGGTCAAAGACAGATGGACAGGTATCATTGCCTTTGAATAAGCAATATTAAATCATTTTGTGACTATAGTGACATCTACTGTCATCATTAAAGTGATTGATTTGTTAATTGAATTTCATATCTTTTTACTGAACACAGATATTCCATATTTGGAATGCGTTGTTGTTGGTGTTGCTTTGTTTCATGTCTCCCGGGCATGTGTTTGCCCCTGACAACCTGCACCAATCAAAAGATGTATAGTTATAGCTGGTGAAAGTTAAGGTTAATGTTGCAGCTGAGCTTTTGTTTTTCTATCAAAGAGGGCATGATTTGTATACACCCTTAAAGGAAGATCTGCCCATGGCAGTACTGTCTTATGTGAGCACTGCATCTAACATAAAAAGCTGCAGCATTAGACAGTGAGCTCTATCCATAATAGCACGAGATGCCTTCATGAATGTAGTAGTGCAGATAAGAAAATGTTCAATGTTCATAACAGGGAAAATAATTTCTAATATTATATTTTTTGTGTGTGACCATACACAATTCTCATTGTTCGATCAATGTAATTTTATCAAACCACATTTTTCTACTTCTGTGATCTTGTGTTAGCTGCACACACCATGGGTTTTTGTTAGTATAATTTGTTATATCTTTATACCAAAATGCTCCAAAGATGTGGATGAGCCTGCCGTTCTCTTTACAGCATACTGCGCTGCAGCAGTTGGACAAAACATCTAAGGGTCTGAAACGTGTCTTGATCACAGTTTCTCACTCATTAGCCTTCGGTTAATAGTCAAAGCAACAGCTAAAATCTATTCCTTTGTACAAATTTAATGAGGTTTGATTCTATTGAGTGGGACAGTCTCGGTCGTTGTGTCCTTGGGCAAGACACTTCACCCGTTGCCTACTGGTGGTGGTCAGAGGGCCCGGTGGCGCCAGTGTCCGGCAGCCTCGCCTCTGTCAGTGCGCCCCAGGGTGGCTGTGGCTACAATGTAGCTTGCCATCACCAGTGTGTGAATGTGTGTGTGAATGGGTGGATGATTGGATATGTAAAGCGCTTTGGGGTCCTTAGGGACTAGTAAAGCGCTATATAAATACAGGCCATTTACCATTTACCATGTTACCCTGTGTTTGCAGCCATGTATCTTTTATACACCAAGTTGCTATTTGCATGCTATTTCCCCCTGAGAGAGAATGTTTTGTCCTTCTAGTAAAATAAGATAGCATTCAGTCTCGGTCAGTCTCATAGCCATAATTTTCCCATAACATTAACACGAAGATTTATTTTCCTTAAGCAACTTTAAGCAACTTTTCAACGCTGGCAAAATGAACAGTTTTCTATGCATCATTAAGTTAGAATGAGTTTAAAGTTCACTATCAGCAAACACATATCATATGCCACAATAGTGGGATTCTTGGTATTTGAAAGTACTTGTAATGCCATTTTGAGTCTTTTAGGGGTATAGTATTCCTCAGTGCCTGAATTAAGGCACTGTTAGAGTTAAAGGAGGCTAATTTCAGTAATATCCATAAACTACAAGAGTTATTTCTTGGTAATTTCTCCGAAAACGAGTTATCCCTTAACACTTCCCATCATTCACATTACACGACAGATTAGTGCCTGGGTTCAGCATTCATTCTCCAGGATAACATCTCTATCTTTGCATATAACAGTGCAATGCCATGTGCCTTGGTGCTATTCAACAAAAAAGGGCACAAAGGTGCTGATCCAAACTGACATTTAAAGTTGTTCCATCCGGGCATATTACCCAGCCAAGCATTCACTCATAATCTGTCACTGTCTGCCATTGTCACATGTAAACAAGAGATAGAAGATAAGACCTCCGTAACACTGAACAACTCCCAGAAACACAGCTAACTGTCAGCAATTCTCCACTTCATCTGTGACTCGCCTTGGTTCAAGTGTTACCCAAAGAGGCATGACAATGTCTTCCTGAGCAGCGATTGTCCTTGTTCTTGTTCTTTTTCTATTTCAGAACTCTTTGGGGGTCTGGAATCTGCCCACTTTGCACAAAATCACCAGTTAAATTTCTTTATTTTTAATTTGAGTTATAGGTGATGCAATATGAGTGTGTGTGTATGTGCAAGGTGACATTAACTGGCTAAAGCACTCGTCTGTTGTGTACACCTGTTAGGTGTTTCTCTCAGGGCCACTATTAAGTTTTAATTGAATCTCATTCTCTGCTAGAAGCACAGGAGCAACAGTAGAAATAGGATCTCTGACTTGGCATCATTTCATGGCAGGTGGGATGCAAAGAAACTGCTGTTACACCAGCTGTCACAAACTTTGCCCTGGGAGTCAGTGATTGTCATGGTTATTATTATTTATTTTATCTTTTTCCCCTTATCAACAGCTTGTATATTATTTTTAATAAAAATTAATGACATGCATGGACAGGAGGTATTACTTAGTAACATGGGCATGGATGCTATAGGAATAATACTGTGCAGGAAAAATAAAGCAAATACTTAAAAAAACACTATTTGTGTCAACAGCATCTCATAAAATGGTTGAAATATCCAACACTTGTAATGCAGACATTCAAACAAATACAAAATTTACAAAACAAAACAGCAAAATGTAGCTTCGAGGCTTTGCAAGATAAGATGAGCCAAAGTGCAGCAAGAGGGAATGTTATAAGAGAGAAAGCAGCCTTTGTTGCAGCACAGAAGAGAGAGCACTTGTTTTAAAAGATGAAGAAATAAGGGTTCACGAGAGACTGCCAAGCAAGAAGGGACATTCAGTATTTACCGTGTCGAGAGTGGGTTGTGGTGTTTAATGTCACTGCATTGAAGGCCTCCTGTAAAAAAAAAAAAAGGGGGGGGGGGCTTGTCTTGCTTTTAATTATAGAGGATTCACTCAGAAAGCTTTGGCAGAGCTACCTCAGGACCAGGACCTACCAACCAGCCCACAACTGAAATGTGCTGCTGATCATTGTTCTTTTGATAATTAAAGAGAAAAATGTGTCATAAATCAGCTCTCAATTAGAAAGTGCATGCTGGTAAATGTGACACACTAATGACTTGACCTCATATACAGAAAGCAGCAGCAGAGCAGAGCCCCACAGGTACAAAATAATTCTAAGCCATATACAATGCCTAAATGCATTTCTGTATAAAATATTAAAAACTGGCAACCTAAATGTTGCTCACTGATTTCCTCTCACTTCCCAGCTGCAGTATTTCTCACTGCTGGAGCTGTAAGAATTGAGTGGGTTGGGGAGACAGAAATCCCAGCATATAATTACGACTTTAACTGATTTGCTGGCACCCACTCTATTGAATATTTGAATAAATGTTCTCAGTAGAAAATGAATCATGTATTTAGCCTTCTTAAAGCGAAATGCCACCCCTTGACAGATTTGGTCTATGTTATGATCTTTGGAAGTGGGAGGAAGCTGCACTTTTATAACTGTGATACAAACTTTTTTTTTCGCGAAATCCTTTTGATTTGGAAAATCAGCATGCACAAAACTAAAGTGCATATAGGGCCGCTGATAGACCAAGAAGATCTAGTTACATAAATATGTCCAAATGCCAAAAACAGCAGTTAAAAAACAAGACAGATTAACAGGATGAAAAATCTACAACTTGGAACAGCAGTGATTTCAGAGACGATTGTGCCTGCAAGCCTGATCTCATTATCTCATCAAATTGTCTCATAGTCAGCCAAACGTGGACAATAATGCATATTTCAAAGCAGTGGGACAATCTTAGGCAACACATTGTGGTTACCTTAGTGATTCTGATCTTTTCATCTTTTGCTACCGGCTTTCCAACAGGGAGACTCATTCTGTCATTGGTAAACTCAATCTTTCATTCTGCTGTTGTTGATGATTATGTCGTCTCCATCCTCTCTATTTAACGCACACGTTATGCTTGATAGGCTGAGAGAATTGCTGGTTTCTTCCATCTGCCCAGGTCTTCTTCCATCTTTCTTGCCTAGTATGTGACACAAGGTTCTTTTTTGGACTTTAATTATTTCTTTTATATGTGTTTTCTCTTCAGGACATTTTCGACACTTTTAAGGACATTTTCTGTTAGGGCCACACTGATGACATTCAGTTTTATATCTCTTTTAAGCCACAAGACGTTTCTAAGTTACAGAACTTGCAGAAGTGCTTAGACTCTAGCTTAATGAGAAAACGGCAATCCTTGTTTGTGCCACCTACATATTTGTGCCTAAGGTAATGAAAATTCTAGGTCCCCTTGACAGTTTTGCCTGATCTTCTATCAGGAACCTTGAAGTGACTTTTTATTCAACTTTCACTTTGGATTCTAATGTAAATCTGTGATTTGTGCTTATTGCATCATTTAAGAAGTATTGTAAAATTGAGGTCCATTGTGTGGATAATTTAAGTTATTTTTTCACTTGTCTTAACAAAACCGCCTTGTAAAGTCTGAGAGTTGTTCAGATTGCTTCGGTGAGACTTCAGACTAAGTCTGCTATAGGTTGTGGTTTTGTTAAGGTAATGGCAGAGTAGGGTCTGGCTCTATAACCTTGCCTATCCATTTCGTTCCTAGTTCTCCACTTTGATCTTGACCTGAAAAATCTGTTCATTTGTATTTCCACTTACCTGAGAAGTCTTGCAAGAACCTCTGGTCAAAGCTAATCTGCTTCTCTCATTCTCAGCCAAAGAAACAACTCACCTATTCTCCACCGGACTCCGCACACTCCAATTGCACTCTCTCATCAGTCCCACATTTCCACCTGGCAGTCTTGAGAACTCCCTGAGAACTTTTTGAGAATCCCTTAATAACTGTAACCTGTTCAAAACTCATCTTTATATTTTTAACATTTTGGTTGCCAAGCACTTTGTGGTATTGATCTATATAATTTACATTAATTTCTACTTTACTTTGCTTTAATTCCTTTTACTTCTCTTTGCCAAGTACAGGATGGTTTCGCAACAGCTCATGAAGGAAAAATCCAACCCCAAAAATCCATGTTCTAATGAGCAGTGATTAGAATGTTCTACTTGGAACATGTTCATTTCAACTGCACTAAAAGTTTTGCCACATTTATCCCATTAGCATTCCATAAATTACTAACAGACCAATGAATTGTTGTCAGTATGTTCTATTAGTGAAACTTAAATTGCTCATAACACTTGAGGTGACATACAACATTTCCTACTTCAAAAAACAGTGCCATCTGTAATTAAATCATTTAAAGAACAAGTTTGCGCTTAGTGATCCCAGAGTGACTGGCCAGTTCTGCTGACTGATTGAAATTCAGCTGGAGAGAATGTAGCTGAAAACACTGATCGTGTGTGCTTAAAATGATTAAGCTTGTGTCTGTCTTCATCTTCAGTTCTGTTTCATCATCATCGCTCTCTCTCTTCCTCAGTGTCTCTCTCTTTTTCTCTGTCTCTTGGGTGTAATTTTCTTTGCAGCAGGAGTGACATGTCTTGTGGGAGGGAGTGTGTACCAGTGGGAATCAAATTAATCAGCATCATGCTTGGGTAAGGCAGTTGTTTCCAAGCCAGTCACTGACCTCACTCATAGTGCATGTGTGTGTGTGTGTGTGTGTGTGTGTGTGTGTGTGTGTGTGTGTGTGTGTGTGTGTGTGTGTGTGTGTGTGTGGATTGACAAGAGGACTTGATTGTGACTTGCTGTTCATTTGAGACAATAACTTTCTATTCTTTGTTCACCTTGATTTACTTGCTTGTGTTCTGGACATAAGCAAGCATAGCTGCCAAGACATCAGTGAGAGAGTGTGTCCACTGTCATGTATTTGTGTAGGCTTCTGTGTGTGTTTGTGTGTGCATGTGTGTGTGTGTGTGAGCGCAAATACGCATCAGAGGGATGCCAGGTATGGTTGCTGTCTTATATAGCATCTTCTCCAGCGCACTGTGTGAGTTTGAGGTTAGCCAGCAGATTGTGATCCATGTTCATCTGTGACACACTACACCACAGGATTTTGTTTTACCATTAAACTGCCTTTCGGATTGACTGATTTAAGTAGTTTAAACAGCACGAAGAATTATAATCAGAGATAAGTGGTAGCACTGCATGAAACTGTATAAAGGGATTCAAAGTATTTAAATGTTTTCAAATACCTAATAATTACTATGGTGATTTCAGCTGAAAAAAATTTCAAATAAAAGTAATATTTTAAATGAACAACTTTTGTGTATTTTCCATCAGAAAGGTGAATTCAGACATGACATGGAAATTAGAAATGTATGTAGTTTATATGATAGTGGAACAGCATCAAAGGCCTTTAAGCAATAGACTGGCAAAATAGTTGGACAGAGAGAATCATAAACTAGTGACAAAATATACTTGTTCCACATATCTGTCAGTTAGGCCATGTACTCTCTGAACACTATGGTCATTTAATATTCATCCATCCATTCTCTTCTGCTTTTAGAGTCACGGGGGAATTGGAGCCCATTCCAGCTGAACCAGAGGCAGGGTACACGCTGGACAGGTCGCCAGCCTGTTGCAGGGATAACACAGATAGACTCTCTCATTCAATCTTACATTCACAGCTATAGGCAATTCAGAGCCACCTATTCACCTAACCCCACTAATTGCATGTCTTTGGACTGTGGGAGGAAGCCAGAGTACCTGGAGAGACCCCACACAAACATGAGGCGAACATGTAAACTCTGCACAGAAAGGCACTGAGGCAACCACCATGCACCGTGACACTGTGCTGCCTAAAGTCAGTGGATTTTTTTATAGTCATCAAGCATTAATTTGTGTGCCAGTATGTTGTGGTTGTCAACTTCCACTTGGGGGCAGTGTCAAAAAAAGGACAACCAGTACACAAAGATCTTATTTGAATTGGAGTAAAGCCAACAATTAAAACTGTACAGGGCAGCCACTGTTTGTACTTTTGTGTGAGCTGTTTAGTTATGTAATTTATTTCTCTTCTTGCATTTTTTCCCTCTTCTACGCAGTGATTGCACTCTTTCCTGTTCAGGTCAACCTCTTAATGAATCAGCATTCGTGGCACTGGCAACAATCTGTTGACTTATAGCTATGCAAATTGGCAATGGACTATAAATTTGGCTTTACATACCACTCTCACGTCTGTTATTCATTAATCATAGTGGAAGCAAAACATTTCACTGAGGGCCCAAAGTTCATGTTTTAATTTTGGTGATACATCTGTTCTGATGTAATCTGTTTTACTCTCCTCAAATGAAACATGTTTGTAACATGGGAAAACTCAAGTCTTCTTTTGTGCAATTTACTCTTTTTACAGCCCACAGCAGGATGGCTCATTAGGAAGTCCCAGTATCCTGCTATTAATCTTTATTTCATGTCAAACATAGACATCTCTCTGGGGTTAAAGGTCTAGTTCTGCTCAATGTTGCTATGGGACCTTTTCTTTTTGGGCAAAAAGAGGTCATTTTGACAAATCCTTAGATCTGTGTGTTTCTCTCCCTGCAGAGGTTTAATTTTGGCAAGTTTTATCCAAACAAGAGGTTAAAAGAAAATGGGGATATACAAAGTACATGTGTGAAAGCAAAAATAAACCTCATATCACTGTTAGCTAAAAACAAAAGAGATTAGTTCAGAATAACAAGTCAAGTAGAAAGGACAAAGCGGCCCTAGAGTGTACATCCCAGGAGTTTATGTGTTAATGAAAACACACCAATTAAAGACAGACAAATCCACTGGCTGATTCACACCTTGTATTCGTAAGTGCTTATTATAAAGCCATTTACCATGATGGTGAAAGAAAAGTGCCATCATTCCTGTTCAGCTGTATTCGGGGGGGGGGGGCTGTAGTTCAGGATTTAGAGGTCATTGACTAGTTGGGAGGTTGGTGGTTCAATCCCTGGCTGGACCAGTCTGCATGCCAAATATCCTCAGAGAGATACTAACCCAAAGATGCTCTCTAATGCATCCATTGTGTGAATGTGTATGAATGTTACATAGAAAGCATAAAGGGGCTTGTATGAATAGATGAATGCAGCACGTTGTATAAAATGCTTTGAGTGCAAAGAGGAGAAAAATGCTTACTGCTTACTGCTGACAGGCGAGTCAGTCTGAATGGTTCAGACTAAATGAACATGGCATAAGCATAAGTGGAATGACATCAATAGTTTATCTATCCAGCTGTACATATTTGGATTATTTTTTTGAATGGAAAATGATGATAACATACATCCAACATACAGCTGCTTTCACAGAACCTTGTGGCATTATCAGGAAAAATATCCAAACAGTGAGATTGTTATGCTTGTTTTCATTGTGAGATGGCATTGTATTTATGAAACTACCCAGATCCATCTATTCTAAAAAACCTGTGTCATCCACAGATTTCCTACATCTCCCACAATGCTTTTAACCACCCCCAGAAAATACACTATCCATGTATTCAGTTACTGCAGAATATGTGTGTAGGAGCAGGAAGAGCAGGAATGAGAGGTAGAGTTTCTGCTTGAGAAGAGAGTAAGGTGAGCAAGGCAACTGATTGTTTTCAGGTAAATTGCTTTCTTTATGAATCTCAAATGTCATTATGAACTATGAATCTGGACAGAAGCTCATTTATCTATAAATCTGTCAGCTGTATTTAGGACTATCTTGCCATTTTGTATGCCAGATCCTAAACATCTGATTTTGAAGTCTTAAGCCTGCACATTAAGGTACATATTGCATTTTTGGGTCCATGTTCTCAAATTAAAAGCACAACATTTGGTGTCACATTATGTTCACAAATATACACGCAAGGTGCCGACAAAAAGTAGATGGAGCTAGCATGTTTACATGTAATTAATAGGTGATCCAAGCTTTGCATGTATAAAAGTATGATGTCACTGGATTTTTTTGTTTTGAAAGTTTAATATTTGAAATTTATTCCCAGTGTTCAACATAAATGTAAGCTAACTTTTCATGTTGAGCCTTCTGAGAGCTATATATGCTTTTAAGCATCTTTTTTTTTTTTTAGTTTATTTGGACTGACCTTTACAAGCTCCATGTGCTACATTTGAATTTAGCATAATATAATATCCAGAAATACTACCACTCTTCACACATTCATTGCTTTGTCAGCATTTGTCCATCTTAATCCTGTGTTGTTGCTGTGGCCTGTTGATTCAGATCTATTCAGATCAATCTATTTTTCTGCTGAGTGCTGTCTCTTTTTATTTGCAGTCATGTCTGTATCCTCTCTTCTAACATGTATTTTTCAGATTCATTGGCTATGTAGCGTAAATTGTTGAAAATTGCACCATGAATTACTCCACCCTCCACTTCTCCCTCAGTGGGGTCAAACCTGCCTGAATAGGACTGAAGTGCAACAGCACAACCTTGTGGTTAAAACTTTATTAGTTACAGTTGAGAGGAAATGGTAATTCAAAGTCTTCCTTGTTCTCTGTCCTGTTATTTATGGTTGTTTTGTATAATTCTCTAAATTTCTTGATTTGATTTGTCTTTATTTTCTTCTTTTTATGCCTGCACATTTAACCCACCCATCCAATTCCATTTTGCCATTTTTCAATTTATAATCAGATCATCTATTAGTCCACGATCCCTTGCAGCTCTCTTCTTTTCTTTTTCTTATCTCCTTCCACCTTTCACACATTATATAGGCTTCTTGAGTGGGTGATATTTAATGCACTAACAGCTGGTAGCTGGCACACTGTGCTTGAGGCAGCACAAACTGTTCCTCAGATTTGGCAGATGACTCATTATCAGGATTTTTTTTTCTTATGATGATGCGATACATGCTGTAATGGAGAATCAGTAAAACTACAGCTTTGGGAAGAAGAACAATAAATAAGAAGGGAATAGGATTGTGTGATTTTTATTACAGGTTTTTGACCTGATCAAAATAAATTCATTCATCGTGCAATGTAGACCCTACAACATACAGAGAAAAACCCAACAATCATATGACCCCCTATGAGCAAACACTCTGGTGACAGTGGGAAGGAAAAACTCCCTTTTAATAGGAAACCTCAGGCAGAACTAGGCTCAGTGAGGTGCAGCCATCTGCCACGATCAGTTGTGGTGAGAGAAGGAAGACAGGATAAAAGGCATGCTGTGGAAGTAAATACAATATTGACCCTTATTTTCACCATGCATTCACCCATTTTTCTCATTGTTTAAAGAGCTTGGGACCGAAAACTATCCAAGCTGGCATTGTGCAATAGGCAGGACACACCCTTAAGAAGTCACCTCTCCATCACAGCACCAATGTGAGTTTTAATTGCTCACCAAAAATACCAGAAAGCATCAGTACGCAATATAAAGTGCCATGGCACTGTATAAATAAATAATTTAGTGAAATGAACTGACAGGAAATGAACATAAATACAAATGCAATTGCCTGCAAACAAAATAAGAAGGCAGTGTTATCTATGATATACCAAAGGCTGAAAACGTATAGAAAGCTTGTGTAAAGTGCCCTCCATAATCTTTGGAACAATTATATAATATTTGAAGTTTTGCCTCTGTATATCAATACAGTTGTTTGCAAATCAAATCATTAAGATGGAGTTCAGCTTTAATTCAAGAGATTTTACAAAAGTTTTGCATTAACCGTTTAGAAATTACAGCCATTTGTTTAGAAGTAGCCAAATTACTAATGTGGTGCCAATGAATAAAAAATATTCAATACACTGACCAGCTCTGCAACAGCAAAAGGTCTGAAAGACCACTGCAGACAACTAGAGTGCATGATGAAAGAACTATTTCAGTGGTTAAGAAAAACAACTTCACAGTATCTAAGGAAGTCAAAAACACTTGAGGAGGCAGATGTACCACTGTAAGAGTCCAGAATCAGTCTTTATGAATAGAAATGCATGAGCGCCTGAGGGTGGAGAGGCCGGCGATGTTAGCCTTTAGCGCGGGTATTTCCAGCTAAGCTCAGAGACGCTACAGACAGGATCTGAACAGGGTGCATTTATTTGAGAGAATTTGGGAGTATATAATACAATCCAATGCAATACCAGGTCTCCACGGCACTTCATTAAGTTGTCAAACATGGCAGTAAAATGTAGATAATAGTCAGCATGAACTTGTTACAAGACAGATTCCACTCTCAGCTCTGGTCAGAGGACATGCATGGTACCTTGGAGCGGTCTTCAGTCCAGTGTGTCATAAGAAGGAGGAGGCACCACCTTGTGGCATCATTCAGCACTGCAGCATACTCGTGTCCATAAACCTTGATTGTTGAATTTGGTGCAAAGGTGCAAAGCACTCATTACACTCCAGGAACACCAGGAAATTCAAATTATATTTTTCCAGAAAACATCTAATAGAGCCAGAACACACACACACACACACACACACACACACACACACACACACACACACACACACACACACACACACACACACACACACACACACACAAAGCAAGAAAGAAAGAAAGAGCAGATGAAACCAAAATTTGCTTGTACCAGAATGACTTGAAGAGAAAAGTATGAAGGAAACGGCTCCAAAGCATACCACATTATAGGCAGCATGTAAGGCTGACAGTGGGCCAGTGGTGCTTATTGATCATATGAAAATGATAGAAGTATGATTTCTGATAATAATCCATTAGCTCCAGGGTACAGCATTATACCCTCTGCTGAGATTCAGCCAAATATCGCAAAACTGATCAGACAGCACTTTCGGATAGTTACTGAAAAGATACTGCAATAGTAATCTAAGAGACTGGACAAGTCGGTTGCCTGATCTCAGTTGGACAGAGATGTTTTTTTAAATACGAAACTGAATGCAGAAAGACCCACAAACAAGCAGCAAGAGAAGGTGGCTGTAAATTTCTAGGGAGCAATCAAAACATTTGGTGACGTCCTTGTTCTGGATTTCAGGCAGACACTGACTGCAAAGTTTTTTCATCCAAGACTTTATATTTAAATTTATGTTCGTTTCTCCAATTAATTTTGAACCTTGAAAATAGAGGATTGTGAATAAAATAGTCTAAAATTATTAAACAGTTCATGCAAAATGTTTGTAAAATCCCATGAATTAAAGCTGAAAGACTGCACTTCAATCACATCTTGACTGTTCAGTTTACAATTCACTGCTGTGGTGCAGAACCAAAAACTTTAAAAAAAAATTACTCTTTGTTCCAAACATTATGGAAGACACTGTGTCATGTTTCAAAATTGAACAAAAGTAGAAATTATTTTAATTGTGGGTAAATATGGTTGTCAAAAATTTATAACTGCATTCATTTTTGAATGGATTAAACTCCATTAAGATAAACATAAAAAAAATGTAATTATTCTTAGACAAAATGTTTCAAATATTATTTGGAATATTTTGTCAAAGAATACATAAAAAGACCAAAGCCAGCAGTGTGTTTGCTGATGTTTCAGTGCTTTCTGACTTCCATACTTCACGCATTTAGTCACAAACCCTCTTGAAGACATAAATATTTTAAAATGGCTTACAAATGCAGCTAAATTTTTAAGATCTATGGCTAAACCATTTCAAGAAAACACCTGTTCTGTACTTTTAAGCAAACATTACTCAGTAAATGGGATGTTTGGTGAGGGAATGTTTTCAGTGAAAAATAGGCCAAAATATTGGTATTATATGCTTATGTTTTTGAACCCTTTTACATTACTTTTGTTAGTTCATTGTTTTACATTCATTTCCACTAAATAATGTGACTCTGTCCCCAGAAGCTGGGATGATGACAAGTCTGTAACCAACCCTAAATGCTAGGATCTGGGACCTAGTGCCCCCCTTGCGGAGCACACCCCATCATATCAAATCATATCATCATATCAAAAACTCCATTGACTTCACCAACAAGGTCCAGAAATTTGATCCAGATGAAACCATAGTGTCCTTTGATGTGGTCTAGGTCGTCACTTGCATTCCTACACCTGAGGCAGTGTAAACTGTCAGAAAACGACTACAACAAGACAACTTGGCTGAACCAGCAAAACCAGCTTCACCCCAGCAACCAGCTCACATCAACTCAGTGGATAGAAACATAAAGTTCACCAGGGAAAACACAAAGGATAACAGTTTGCCATTTCTGGACTGTGCTCTGTGCATTGAGGAGAATGGAAACCTCAGGAATGAAGTTTACCAGAAGCCCCCCACATACAGACACAGATACTTGCTCTTTGATTCCCACCACCATCTGTAACACAAACTTGGAGCAATCAGGACCCTGAAACACTGGGCAAAAGACGTTCCCTCCAGGCCAGAAGGGAAAGAAAAGCAGTAAACACGTGTAAAGAAAGCTCTTAAAACATGTAGTTATCCCATTTGGGCTTTCATCAAATCAGATCCTTGGATTGCCATGACCTCAATGACTGAGAACCTTCACAGACATGTCAGCTTCGTGTTCATACTGAAATACTAAGAGAAAGATCATATAGGCGTCCTCATTAGGATATTCATTTGTGTTAATGTGTGGGACTTTAGCCTACAGGTTTATATTATCAAATATAAATTATGAAACAATGCATTTCAATGAATTATACAGAGAAATTCAAAGTAATGTAAACAAGTATTGTAACAAATTACTTTCTATTGGAAGTTTTCTCTTGAGAAAACTGTTTTGTTTAATACATATTTGTCTGAGTAACAACTCAAAACTGATCTTATCAATTCATACTCAAAAGTAACAGAGAATATTTTACAGCTTAATCAGAAAAGCTGCCTAGTATACTAACAGCAATATCACAGAAAATGATAGATGATACTGTCACTATCATGCAAGGGAGAAGCACAGGATTGCTGAAGAGCTAAGACATGTAAATGAAACATCTTGTTTGCTGTGCTGCAGGTGGGAAGAAGCAATCTCCTTCTGACTGACATGATGGATGCTCCCCCAACAAATCCAAGGTTAAAGCCCCTCCCTGTGCCATGTTTAGTCCCCACAGCTATGACATATTTCTTTCTCTCATCTGTCTTCTTTCCTCTGTGCATGTATGTGTATAAATTACGTAGTAGTAAAATCTGCATTCTGTGCATAGGTACTTTTAGAATTACCAAAGCCATAATTGTCCCATATGTTTACCCATGTTTTCTGAGACTAAAAGCTACTAGCATACTGACCTTTGCTCATTAGTTTAAAGACAAAGCTGGAGCTGATGGACTATTATTTGTTATCATATGGTACTCATAATGTAGTTTGAGTACCTTACCAAAACAAGCTAAAAATTTACAGGTCAATAATGTTTACCAACTGGCTGTGCTCTACAAGACTCACCTATTCTCAGCTGCATTTGAATAAAACACCAAATCCACACTTTTAAGCTTAAATTTCAAAACGTTAATTTTTACTACTGATTTTATCCACTGTTTTTTTTTGTTTTTGTTTTTTTAATCAATTCTAATCATGCTTTTTATTTGTTTTTGTTTTTAATGTCTCTGTAAAGCACTTTGAATCACCTTGTTGTTGAATTGTGCTATATAAATAAACTTGCCTTGCCTTACAACAAAGGCAAGAGATCCTCAGAGTCAGTCGACTTCTTCTGCTAGTATCCATGAACTCAAATCTTTAAAAGATTTTCATTCCAGCACTTAAGATTCTTCAAGATGGACCAAAGAGGGAGACTAGCCATCATGAAAATCTATCAAGCTGGGCAGCTAGCCAAGAATCATAAGAATTTAATGAAGTCCTTAGGCATCAAGTTTCCAAGGCTGTTGATTTTTAGCCAGTAGGATCATATATGATGTGTCCTTGAGCAACATGCTGTAAACTAACCTGTAACATCATTTCAAGATATGCATCTTCATGAAAAAGTCCTTGGAGGGATATATGTTTTTTTCTTTCCATGCTCAACCTTTTTGCTTTGTTTCTCTCCAACTCAGCAAAGAAGGGGGGGGGGGGGGGGGGGGGGGGGTAAGCATTTTCAGAGAAAAGTTAGAAATGTGAAGTGAAGCATTCAGCCATTGTCAGTTTGTCACTGTCAGCTGTGCCACCAGAGAGCTTCACCCTGTGAGGAAGGAGTTTGACACAAGGAGGTCGAAGTATTTCTAGTTTCTCATCTCCCAAAAGAGGAGGCATCATGTCAGAAAACTGCATGAGCAGCGAGACAAGAAAGGCAACACTCTGTGGGTGTAAATGATGCATTTTTCATCACACGGTGTTCGTGGTGGCCCTGTTTAGTTTGGTATGTAGAACATGACACTGGAAGCAGTTGAGACTGCGCTTGGCCACTAGATACTGTGTACACAATTATCTGGATTCATTAGGTAATATGGATAAAAAAAATATCTACTGTATGCTAATTCTGGTATGTAAATGTGCTCTGATCTGGTAAGACAGATTATTGCCACTAAATATAGCACTATAATACACTGAGAGATTATTTTGTTGATTTATTGTGGAACATTACTGTATAGTTGACATTTCATGCTTGTATGTAAGTTTTCACAAACTTTTCTCTTTTCACTGAAATGCATAACTGCATTCTGAAATATATACCCTCCCCGTGTCCCTTTATATTATTAGGTCTATCTGAATATGAATATCATGTGCTTTTGTAGGTTTTATGTTGAAGGAACAATGAACCTGAAACCTAACGAATCATGTGCACTAGTCTAATATGATCTCTACCCCGAAATTGTCATAAATTAACTAACAAGAAACACCTGAAATCAGTAAGACATACTTTTATCTGTCTTGGATGTTTCTTAAATGTCTCCCAGTTATAGCAAGTGTAAATTTATGCCTGGCAGTATATAGCACCCTTAAAACCCTTATTTTCCTTAGTAATTACACAAAATTGAGATATGCATCAAAATATGGATGCAACCCTTCCTACGGTGTAAAATATTGATTGTGAGGTGTATAAACAGTAACAAATGAGTGATTGCCCTAAGATCATTCTTTAATGTTTGCCACTGTCTCACACTGAATGCCCTTTTACATTTTGCTCTCAGTCATTTGTCTGTTTCATGCATTACGCTTGTTTCCAGTTTGCCATCCAGCCCCTGTAATAGTTTCCACATCCAGCTCTCTGCTAGGTTTTATGTTTAGTTGCTTGGTTTCTCTAGTTGTGATTTTTCCACCAGTTTGCTGGATAATCTATTTGACATATTTTGCTCTTTCTAACATGATCTTTGCTTTGCTATTTGTTGTGTTTGCTTTGCTGGCATTCTGCCTGTAAGCTTCTCTGCAAGTAAACCATCATAAAACTCTTTCTGCCTGCTTTGTCTAATTTGCTAATGGGTTCTTCTCCCTGCTGTCTTGGTACAAACAGTGAGAGTTTTTGTAATCTTTGCATTTTGTGCATACAGTTAAATTATATATTTTCATATTGTGGTAACATAGTGAAACATGAACTCAGGTATACTAACTTTGTGTTATTCAAATGTTGCATGAAAATACTCTGCAGTTTAGTGCAAGATAGAAAGGTTAGTTTTCCACACTGTGGTGGATTTAAAGTGCAGAACACTGTGTTGGACAGTGCACGGTGGCTGTGGTGTTCACCTTAAAGCAGACAGCTCATAAGCTGGAGAGGAAATGGTCACTCACTAATTTAGAAGATCTTACCTAAGGTCTTAGCTAATTATAGGTCAATCTCCAACCTTCCGTTTATCTCAAAAATTCTGTGGACAGTGGATCAGCGGACATCTTCAAGGTGGCTTGGGCTCTTGATGCTAAAACAAAAGTGAAGAGCTGCACGGTGGATTTCGAGTAGAAATGTCTCAAGCTTCTCACAGGCAGTTTGTAAAATGTGTGCATCAACAAAGAGTGTCAAGTAGATAGTCCAGTTTATACGCAAACATGCACAAACTCTTACCTCCTGTCAAAACTTCTCTCAGTCCTGCTCTCAGTCACAACCACATTAGCTTCCTCATAAAAAGGCCCTCACAATAAAACAGGATATTTGTAAAAAATAAACCATACAGTCAGGTCCATAAATATTGGGACATCGACACAATTCTAACATTTTGGCTCTATACACCACCACAATGGATTCCAAATGAAACGAACAAGATGTGCTTTAACTGCAGACTGGCAGCTTTTATTTGAGGGTATTTACATCCAAATCAGGTGAACAGTGTAGGAATTACAACAGTTTGCATATGTGCCTCCCACTTGTCAAGGGACCAAAAGTAATGGGACAGAATAAGAACCATAAATCAAACTTTCACTTTTTAATACTTGGTTGCAAATCCTTCGCAGTCAATTACAGTCTGAAGTCTGGAACACATAGACATCACCAGATGTTGGGTATCATCCCTGGTGATGCTCTGCCAGGCCTCTACTGCAACCATCTTCAGTTCCTGCTTGTTCTTGGGGCATTTTTTTCCTTCAGTTTTGTCTTCAGCAAGTGAAGTGCATGCTCAATTGGATTCAGGTCAGATGATTGACTTGGCCATTGCAAAACAGTCCACTTATTTCCCTTCAAAAACTCTTCGGTTGCTTTTGCAGTATGCTTTGGCCCATTGTCCATCTGCACTGTGAAGCACCATCCAATGAGTTCTGAAGCATTTGGCTGAGTATGAGCAGATAATATTGCCTGAAACACTTCAGAATTCATTGTGCTGCTTTTGTCAGCAGTCACATCATCAATAAATACAAGAGAACCCGTTCCACTGGCAGCCATACATGCACACGCTATGACACTTCCACCACAATGCTTCACTGATGAGGAGGTATGCTTAGGATCATGAGCAGTTCCTTTCCTTCTCCATGCTCTTCTCTTCCCATCACTCTGATACAAGTTGATCTTGGTCTCATCTGTCCATAGGATGTTGTTCCAGATCTGTGAAGGCTTTTTTAGATGTCGTTTGGCAAACTCTAAACTGGCCTTCCTGTTTTTGGGGCTCACCAATGGTTTACATCTTGTGGTGAACCCTCTGTATTCACACTGGTGGAGTCTTCTCTTGATTGTTGACTTTGACACACATACACTTACCTCTTGGAGAGTGTTATTCATCTGGCCAACTGTTGTGAAGGGTTTTTTCCTCACTAGGGAAAGGGTTCTTCAATTGTCCCATTACTTTTGGTCTCTTAACAAGTGGGAGGCACATATGCAAATTATTGTAAGTCCTACACCGTTCACCTGATTTGGATGTAAATACCCTCAAATAAAAGCTGTCAGTCTGCAGTTAAAGCACATCTTGTTCGTTTCATTTGGATAGCATTGTGGTGGTGCATAGAGCCAAGATGTTAGAATTGTGTCGATGTCCCAATATTTATGAACGTGACTGTATATAACACAAATGCTTTTAACTCATATTAAAAGGAATTCCAAGTTTTTTCTAAATATTTTAAACATTACTTTACATTTTAACATTTTTTAACATTTTTTTAATAAATAGTCCATATTCATATGTATTATGTTGATAACAACAACATTGATATCTGTAAATAAAAACATATTACAAATATTAATCAGGTAAATTGCCTGCACCTGTCATAGACGTCCACATGATGTCCAAAAAATGATCAAAGTTCAAATGTTGAAAGTCATATTGACATCCAAGCTGGGTCATGGTTTGATGTCCAAATTTTGGATCTGAGTTTTATTTTTTTTTTAAGTATTCTCTTCTACTAATATTATTACTGTATATTATTATATAAAAATAGCTGATAGAAATGACTTTCAAGGAGCTACTATTTACTTTTTTACTTTTTTAAAAAACTTTTTTACTCTGCGTACATTTCAGAGCCTGTTTTTCACTTTTACTCTTAACTCTTACTCTTAACACAGGTCCAGGTATTTGTGCTTCTACCACATTAGAAGCGTTTTTCGGGTGTTGACAGGTCTTGGTAGATCATTAGTCGGACACAGCTGTATCTCTATCACAAAGACTTGGAGAGGGTAAGCGTTTCTCCTCAAGAGATTAGATGAAAAAAGATGAAACACTGAAGAGGAAGAATTTACAAGATATATAGAGAAAAAATTTACCTAAAGAAGCATACACAGCACTCATGTACACAAGTGTCTTAGAAACAACTTCTCACATCCAGTGCTGCTATGGAAACAATGTTTGACATGCAAGAAATAATTTATTGCTGGTATGACATGGTTTAAATGGAGAAGGATTTTTCTTTTTTTGTTTTTGTTTTCTTAAATCATCTAATCTAAAAATTAGAAGCCCAGGAATACAGCCTACATGATCTCAGTTTCTGATCTCAGTCTCCTTTATACTGTTAACTGTATGAAGAAAACATTTAGTGTCAAGGCTCCAGTCTGACAACTTTTTGATTGCTTTTAATTATTGTGTTTGTCACAGTCTGCAGGGCAGACCGTGTGGGTGTGTGTGGAGGACCCAGGTGCAGACACAGGCGAGAAGACAAAACTAAACATGAACACAAGGTGAGACTTTCTTTTGGCGCTAATAGTCACAAGTATGAAACAAGGCAGAATGAGCAAAACCGAAACACATGCTGGGAAGACTAAAGTGTGACGACTATGAGAAAACTGAAAAAACTGCAACTCTCACTAACTATAACTTATAACTAAGGCTTTAACTACGAGAATAACTGGGATAACGACTAGGATAACGGTGACGTGACATGGAGTAGGTAGCACAGACAAAGTGACACACAGACTAAATACACAAGAGGTGACGAGGGGACGGGAAACACATGGGGACACACCTGATACAGATTAGTGTTTCGACACCAAAGTGAAACTAAAACAATGAACACAGAGCTTTTTCAAAACAAAACAGGAAACATGGAGGCTTAGACATGACAACATAAGCTTAACAGACCTGAATCACATGACAGACTAGACAAGAAACCAAACACAGAAACTAAGGAAACATATGATAAATAATAGCTAACCTTAACCTCCACTAAAACCTAAATAAGAATAACACACAAACTTATAATCACCAACCTAACATGAGAACCTCAAAAATACAGAATAAAACTCAAAACGTTGGGTCTGACCCAGCCTGTGACAGTGATTTGGTGTTTATTGGTTTAATCTCCCTAGTGTCTTCTTGTCTTTTGTTTAAATCATCCCCATGTAAGGTGTCTCCCTGTTTAAGTGCTGCTTGTTTTATTTTGACAGTCCATTGTCTCATATCTTGTGTTTATTTTATCTTCCTTTTGTCATTGTCCTAGATTACTTTTAAAAATTCCCCAAGTGTTTCAAGTGCCCCAACTTTACTGCACTGAGTATTTTTCTTTCTTTCCTATATTCATTTTTAAAAAATCTTTTTACCTGCCCCTGCTTATACTGCATATGCTGTGAAATGCTAAAAATCTTAACACAAGAAACTTGAAGTAATTTCTCAGACAATGGTTTACACTCTGAGAGGAGCAGCAGTGGATGACACCTGAAGTTTATTGTTTCCTATTGTTTTCCTATTTTCACGTTTAGCTTTCCTGTAAACCTGTGAATATTTAGCAAAAATTGCTAAATTATCATCAATAAGAACTTGGCTCATATAATTCTACACCAATTTCATTTTGTTGATTTAAACCTTTATAATTTGAGTTGATTTTCCTACAGTATGAGAAAACTTACATTACACGCATCCAACCACTAGAGGGTAGCAGATTAGCGCTTTTAAATGACCTGACACTCTTCTCAACGCTTCACAATTGTGACTGTAATCACCTCATTCATAAATCCACGCATCTGCTCAAGTGAACATTCCTGTAATTAGTGACCTTTGAGAATCACTTTAGCACCTAATAGCTTACTTTAATAACATGGTCATTATGATGGCTTCTTATCCATGTAATGACATTGGAGCATTTATTAAATTACATGTAGCCACAGGTCATCTGCAGCTCTAAATGCAGAGCCTGTATGAATCTTTTGGGTGGAAAACTCAAACCTCTTCTGAGACAGTTCAACTACAATTTTTCATTTCTGTGGTGCTTGTAACTTTCCCTAGGTGGCACTGTTTTCCTGTGCTCAAGGCAGTTATGCATGTTCATACTGGAAAGGACTGTTTTTAGACTGTAGAACAACTGTATAACACTGTTGCTGTTGGTCTTACTGTTAAATAAAAATGTATTTTTGGCATTGCTTAATGCTCAACTATATGGAGCACACGTTTCTTTCCCTAAATGTCAGACTCTGTTCAGCGGGGGGACTGAAGTCATACAAACTTGCCATCATGTTTCTGAATTAGCTGCTTACTGAAATGTATCAGCTGACTGATGACAGGACATTTCTGTTTTAAAAGAGTAGAATAAATCGGTAGAGAACAACATACAGGTGTGTAATCAAAAATACATTTAATTAAGAACAAAGAAAGTTAGATATGTAGTCAGTCCATCAATAATGAGTGTTGTGTTTGTATATGTGAATCAAAGAGTAACCCAATCAACGCTCATTTACTTGGAGGAGAGAGGCAGGGGGAGAGAGGCAGATTGAGACAAACAGGGGGGGGGTGCCTGGGGAGAAAATGAGACGCAGAGATGATAGTTCTGATAGAAGTCAAGAAGCCATGCAAGTTTAAAAATAGACCTCCAAAATAATAGATCTCTGAAATGCACCTGAAACCAATTCTGTATTTAAAAAACAGCAAAGCAATAAGGAATCACCAGACTCACAAATCTCAGAGAAAAAGAAAATAACAAATGCCACTGGGATAGATTAGCACAGGTCAGCTTAGAGAGTATGTGTGTGTGTTTTAAATCTCTCTGATGTATTAAAAGTCGTTGCATTTGATTCATTTGAACCAGCAAACTTACATTGGCCAGTCTGTTTATGGTTAAACAACTTCTGAAATACTAAGGATTTATCTTTTTATGTTTGTCTTGCCTCATGATGTCAGTGAGCCAGACTACATGACCTCTAGTCTGAACCTGCCCCGCCCTGAGGCTGAGCTCAGTCATTTCCTTGTCCTGTTCTATGAGTCTGCTCAACTCAAGGCCAGGCTGTTCCTGTTTGGATTCCACAGCAATGGGTAACATTCACCATGGAAGATTTTTTTTGGAGCGTTGCCTCGGCCACAGTGGTGCCACATTTTTTCCTCTTCCTTCTTCATGCGGGCTTATGAGGTGATGCCTGTTTCCGTGGACCCAGCTTGTGTGGACTATGAAATGAAAGCTGTTATTTATGATAGGAAGTCAAATATGCTGGTGAAACCGTATTTCATCATGTTTCAAAAGTGTCCATCTGGTCTCTGAAGCATTTCCAGTGCTGTGGAATGAAAGGGGTTTTCAAACAGCCCTGGATCATACAAAAAAGTCTCAGTAAAAGAAGTGAATAGTTGTCAACAACAGTTTTCTTTTACCAGATGTCAACAATCTTGCTCACTGTTAAGGTGTATTTGTGGTAGTTTGTATTTGGAGTTATAAGTTAATATAAATACAACCCATCTTCACTCAATAGAGATGTCCAAGAGGTGTCTAAAAACAAGTACATTTAGATTTTAATTTGCACTTGTAATTATTATAATTATTATTTCTCTGTAAATGCATGTATTTTAGTGAATTTTCTATGCATCTCACAAAGCTATTCCTATGACTTCCATCTGGTTTTGAGTGAAGTAGTCCTTTGACTGCAATTATAATACAAGTACCTAATTTCTAAGTTTAAAACAAGCTTTAAGGAAGGATAACAGCTTTAATCAAGCTGACTCATAGAACTCAAAGACAGTGACCTAAAGAATAGAAGCATTAATGTTTTATTTCTTTCTCTCAGACTAAACTTAATTTATTTCTTTGAAAACAGTCAAAATTGTGGAGGAAAAAAAAGGATTTCATTCCCCTTTCTGTGATAAAACATGCTCTTTATCTCCGCTGCATATGATTATTAAGTCATTAAATTATTCTGTCACTCCCATTTTCTTTGAAAACATTTTGCAAGAAGCTATTAGCAACTGGCGAGTTTAGATTTGTGGCCTCTTTATGTCTAAAAGACATGTGCAGTGACCCAGGCCAAGGATTCACAGTGTCCATTTTATGCATGGTCCTGTTCCTATTTAGCTCTCTGCCAGAATAGCATCTCCTTCATAAGGATTAACATCCCAGGACTTTATTGTGTTAGCTGTTGTCTTTCAGATTAATGAGTTGAAACAAGACCTCTGTTATGGATTTTAAATAAACTCCTGCTTATGTACTTAGCGCACTGTTTCTCGAAAGCTGGAGTTTCTTAATTGTTATCACTCGACTAATGAAGAAAAACAACAACTCAGAAAATGAAATGCGTAGAAAGGTTTACTGATAGATAAAAGTCAGTACAGTGGATTTTTGGTCAAATAACATAAAGGAAATACAGCTGAAAACAGTTATAAAGAAGTGATCCGCAGTTTTATGTGAGCCCCCCTTTTATTTAATGACTCGTCAAAATGAAGCAATGGAATGACTCAACTTGGAAAAGAGTTTTATCACTCTAGCTGCCTCGCTGTCACAGAATGATCCCCAGTAAATCACAAGCCCATTATTGTCACTAAATTTTTCAGACTAAAGTGGAACTTACCAAGTTTAACTGCAATGTCTCATGCAATGTTGAACTGCACATCTCAAATTAGATATGCTGGTGGGAAAAAAAAAAAGTTAAGGCAAAGTTATTAGTAAATATTATAGTCTGCTCTTATAACATTATAAATTGACTTTTTGTTACCAAACGTGTTAAAAAAATCAATTAATTAAGCAATGACAAACGATAAGAAAAATGAAAGATAAAACATCAGACTCTGACCTAGAGTTTTCTGGAGAAACTGTTTCTCTGTAGTTTGTGAATATGAATATGAAGTTTGAAAGCATAAGCAGTTGTATGCATCAGGAAGCCAAAAAGCCAAAGAAAATCAAAGGTGTCAAAGATGCAGCCAGGGGGGAGAAGTGGCCTTCCAAGTGGTCCAGTTTGGCCTTGCAATGTGTGAAAATGGCAGTGGAGTGGAATTAAATTGCTACCAAAAAATACTGGGTTTTATTTTTCTCAATAAAATGCCAGCATTAACATGCAGGAGGGAAAATACAGGACAAGTTAAAGGTTTGTAAATCTACCAAACGGGTTAAAGATGTTCTCATCATAAAGAGTGATGAGAACAGAAGAACATGAAATAGTTGAAATCTCAGTGAACCTTCTGTTGTCTGTAATTTTTAAGCATGAAGTGAATATTTTAGAAATGTAAATACACTTCAAGAAAAAAACCCTCATTGTTTGTTTTTTTCCTTTTCTTTTTTTAGTGGTGGGGGGGGGGGGGGGTATTTGGTTTGTTTGTTGGTCCTTTTCGCTATTGCAGAATGCTTTGATGTAAATATATCAATATATAAATATATAGTATAGAACATATGGTATACGATAAGAATATACAGTAATCACCTCTCCCTGCAAAGCTTCAGATCATTCAATAGGTTGTGAAGGAGGGCGAACCGAGTTCAAAGTGCTGCTGCTGGGACCATTGGAGTAGGTGAGGGATATTTGGTGCTTTTTTCTTTAGGCTGTTCACATCTTCAATCAGTGCCTACAAATGTTTGCATCAGCTTCAGAGAAAAATACTGTTGTCAGTTTTACGAAGCAGCTTTTGTGAGCCTGCTTTAGACTATCCAAGTTGTTTCTTTTACTCCCACTTGTCTGGATGTTTTCCATCAGAGATGGTGGGTTGAGTTTTGGTCACTGGGAGATGGTTTCTGGGTTTAAAAATGGGACACTTCTCAAATCGGGAACACTAAAGCACAAGTAATGACAGGCTGCTTTTTTGCATATTTTTTTTCTTTTTGTACTGAGTGTAGATGCATATATATGAACCTTACTGCTAAGATTGTCTGACTTTGAAGGTAGCTATTGAGAAAAATGGTAGCTGAAGATATTCTCTGGCGTGAAACATGTTATTTTGGTTTGAAATGAAGGTTCTTTTTGCCAGTTGCAAATATTTTAGAAAAGTGAACACCACTGTGATGTGTTGCCAAACTGAGCACAGGACGTAAAGAGGAAACGCTAAGTAGCAGTGTAACACCAACCACCAAGTTCATGGAGTCTTATAAAAACCTTTACTGTGTGCATGTTTTTCATAATCAGCAAGTGACTCATTAATAGATCTGATGCTAAATGCATGTGGCTTTGATGGTCCTACATTATCTTCCCTTCTTAATTGGGGGCCTAAAATGTAAAAAAAAAGAAATAAATAAATCCCATCAAGTGTCAGAAATCTTAAATAGCATGAGTAATCAATCATAGTGATCTCATTCAGACTTTATTACATGCTCTACATGCCACACCTCTCTCATCACAAGCTGCCTAAATATAGAATGTGACATATCCAGCCCATGACTGCCCCATATATCTCTGAGAGCAGATGTTTGAGATGCCAGTCCATGGGGATGCCTCACCCCAATTCTCTAGCATGTGCGTTCATCCCTTTAATCTGGTTCCAGAGCTTCAGATTTCTCTGCTCAGGTTTACACTTCAACCAGCATGATGACTTTTCATTTCCAGCTACAGTTTATAAAATCTGCACCAATAGTGTATTCATTAATTGTAGACTAATCCGTCTGTCAGCTACTTAACCTAACTGTCTGTAATTGACAGTCTAAAAAGAATCAGGAAGACTCTATATAAATCTCAGGTGACATTTGGCAAGGAGCAGGGTACACCTTGGACAGGGAACATAGAGAGACAGACAAGTCACACTTGCACCCAACAGTTTAACACAGCATGCATGTTTGCACTAATCCCTGTACCACTGTGTCACTAAAAATGTCACATTTTAAAGACCAAAGACAATGCACAATAAAGGAAGATTAAAGCCTTTACTGCACTTTTTGCAGAGAGGTGTTAAGATACTACAGGACTTCAACACAGGTGCAAAAAAAACCCTCTCAAAAACTACCATCACATCATTCAGTTTCTGCATTCATCTAACCAACACACAATGATTTGTATTGAAAGATCAAGACTTTTTGTGATTCTTTTTTTTCTATAAAACCATGTCAGCCTTGCCTACAAGTAACTGACTGTATCGAAGCAATAATGCAGTAAATCTTTCTTCTTCCCAGGGTCAGGATAAGCTAATACCAGCATTAGGTGTACAGAAAAAAAAGCTCCCATTACAGTTGCAAAATAAAATCGGGGCAGGCAAATGGCTGCAGAGGCTCTCATGTGACTGACACTTGGATTGATTCCCCATGACCTCAGATGTCCTGCTCAAATGACCTTGAGCAACAAACTGAATTTAAATCAACGCCATGGGAAACTGATCTGTCACTGCACTGCTCCTGACCTGCAAACCTCCTTGAAAATTAGGAAGATAAAAAGTAAAGAGGAAATGTAGAGCTTATATATGCATGCCAGAGCTGATTTCTTTTTCTTTTTCCTGGGGCTGGCAGCACTGTGATTCTATTCCATATAATCCTATCTGGATGTTATCAAAGATAAACCTTATTGCACAATAGGAAGCTGCTCACTTGTTTTTTTTCCTCTTTGGCCTATTACAGGAAAAGAAAAATGTCCAAATTCACCAAATGGAATTGGAAGTTTCTCAGCCATTTTTCTCTTTGTTAAATGTGTAAAGGGATCGTTGACAAATATCCAATCACCACTAATTAAACTATTTCATTTGGTTTCATTCTTACCTGACAGAGACCCATCTAAGTTTACATATTTATATTTGAGCAACAGTGATAACTCAAAAGGAAGATTTGTTTTGCTCACTGACTTATTTGTGCCAGAGGGTTATCGAATTACACTATTTATTTCTTAAAACTAAATGGCATAAGTGACCACTAATGCACTGACTGACACAGGATAACAAGTTTGGCATTTTAATAATTAGCTTTGCACAAAAGCTGCAGACATAACAACAGGAAAAACTATATTGTTTGGTCTGCTTTAAAATGAATAATATAGAGTAAATGTCTGTACTGTGCTGAAGCTGAAAAAGAATTTATGAAAGGAGATGGATGTTTTATTGGCTGACAAGTGATGGGAAATTTAAACACTCAGTGTGAGAGTGTAAGACTTGTGGGATGAGATATTTCCAGTCAGGACAGCTGAGTTAAATCCTCTTGAACTTTTTTTTTTTACCAAGAACAGAATGTGATTAGAAGATCTTGGCAGCACGCCAGTCCTGTAAAAGAAGTTTGTACATGCTGGTAAAGTAATCAGAAAAGACGGTGGTTCTTTGTCACGCTTTGTGTATGAACCATGAATCTCCAAGCGGCAGATTGTAAGTATTTTTGGTGAAGGAAGCAAGTGTTGGCATGACTTTATCTGAGATATGTTGGCATCTATTCAAACTTTTTTCTTAATTCCTTTATCAGCATAAGGAGAATGTCCTTCACCAGTGGTAGAGTCAACATGGCAGGAGCATTTTGTTGTGTCTATTGGCTTTTGTGTTGAGGTAGACAAAAGTGAGACAATCTGTTGAGTTTTCTTGTTAACGCCCCATGTAATCTACCTCTTTAGTGTTCCCACAGTAACCTCCCAGGTGCTGTCTCTTTGCACAATGAAGTGCAGTGTAATGCTAAAGATTTTTTGGGATACAGAAGACATAAAGGGGTTATTAAAAAGCTTGCAATAGATAATAAGATTTGTAAGCCTTAAATTACTTTATTCATTTTGCTTGGAAACATGGTATTAGGAACAATAGGCTTGGTATAAATGTTCCCCAAAATGTCATGGGGAAAAGAGGATATATGTCTGCCCATAAAATGTCAAGTAACTCAGGAAAAACTGTTAACCTGGTACAAATGGCTTATTATTCTAAATTACAAGGTGTAAGCTATTGGAAACTAAATATTGGATAAATATGAAATATTTAACCTCCTAGGACCTGCCGTCCACATATGTGGACATCACATTTTGGGTTATTTAGACCAAAATACTCAATGTTGCTCTACAACGGCCTGATATCCACTTACGAGGACATTATTCTGCTACTGTTCTATCAAAATTTTAAACAAATATCCTCATATGTGGCTCTTATTTTTCTTAAAAACAAAAATAAGGTAAAAAAATCTGGTAATTCTTTGTTTTTACATTCATCGGGCCCCAATATGCCCAAATATCAAAGAGAAATTAAAAATGCATGCTGTGGAAGAGTTCGGGTCTTAGGAGGTTAAAGTCAGACTTCATATTATGAGATGATCTGGCGGGATGGCAATGGTTTGTTTTATATTTAGTTTAGGGTTTTTTTGTTTATTTTGTTTGTTTAAATTCAGTCATATCACAATTGCTAGTGGGCACTGAATTTGTATTTACATTTTTTAATTTTATTTATTTATTTTTGACACAGTCAGAGGACAGCAAGTGCTAGAAATGAGAAAAATGATGTCATCAGGGTTGATCCAAGGTCGCAACAATAAAGAAGTCTTCTGTTGGGATCTTGTTTTTAGCCTGGCCTGCCAGCAGCCAGCTGGGCATAGCTTCGAAGAACCATTTCAAATTATTCTCAAATTCCATGCCCCCATGGAAACAAGACGAAGAGAACTTGTGATAAGGAGAGGAGGTGAAGACAGAAAATGCAACTTTAACATAAACAGAGCAAAAAGGTTGGTTCACACAGTGTAAACAAGTGTGAACCTGACAGAATAACGTTATACATTCAACAAGTCATTCCTGAAGATAAGCCTTATAAGCTTTCCTAAACCTCTGCACAAATGATCCTCTTTATTAGCTAATTTAAAGCACAAACTGTTTCTCCATGTGTTTGTTACTGTGAAAAAGAAACGTATATGCTTTTTGCCTACTTGAAGAGACTTTAACTTAAGAAGCTACCTGTAAAGGCTTGATCTGTATTACTATAAACATGTTTTTGTTTTGTACACTTATATTACCAAATGTAGGTACAGGAGCAAACTGTTCCAGCTCTTGCTGGAGGGGTTTTTCTTGGACAAACATCCAGAGGCATAAAACCCACTGACAAACTAATGCAGGTGCTTAGGGTTAAAACAACAGCACAGTGAATGCGAGGCACGAACAGGAGAAAATAGCCCACAAAGCCCTATCGACTCTATTTCTGAGAGCACAAAGAATAGCGTTTACAACAGCTTGAAAAGCACACTCCGCACTCTGGATCGGATTTCTGAGCCACAGACTATTTCTGTCTGGGCCTGATTGATATCAAGTAGAAATAGGTAGGAAAAATGTATTTGCTGATAAATGTTATAGATAAAATTTTATTATGATAACTCTTTGATTGTGGCTTTGTTATCTAAGACAAAATCATTTTCAAACCATTTCTATAATCACAGTAAAACATAATTATGTTTATGCATAACTCACTCAAGAAATATAACTCTATCAGCAGTAGTTACTTTTATTGATGTATCCCATGTTCGAATTGCACTACCAAATACAATAAGAAAGCACATTTAAAATAATAGTGCATATACACTCATGTGAAAAAGAAAGCTTTCTCAGGACTATGAAAAACTGAGTACACCCTTACTGCTTCCCGAGGAATTAAGATGGTAAGCAGCCTCCAGGTGCTGCTAATCAAATGCACTTGATTAAATGATCATCACCAAGTGTCACCACCATTATAAAGGCAGAAGTCCCTAGTCTGGAGCATTCAGATTTGTATAAGCACAATGCCATAATCTTGTATGTTCATGACCTGTTTAGAACGATTGGCAGGAAAAAAGCCTTTTTCTTCTAAAAAGAGCACATCAGCACAGCTGAGGTTTGCAAAGTTACATCTGAACGAATTACAGGACATGTGGAACATCTGCACTAAGTAAAAAAACATCAGGAGAAGCATTTCATACCAACCATGAACTACCAACTGTCATGGTGATGGAGGGGTTATGGTTTGGGCTTGTTTTGCATCTATAGCAGCGATCCCCAACTGCCGGGCCACGGACTGGTACCGGTCGATGAGTCCTTTGGTACGGGGCCGCAAGAGTTGAGGCTTGGGTGTGAAATTTATAGTTTTTATCGTTTTTTTAGCATTTTTTTTTTATCGCTTTTATCGTTAACTCAGTTCCCCTGGGTCTTTCCCCATGTGTTATGAATAAATCTTTTTTTTTTTTTTTTTTACACTGGTGCTGTTTTTTTGTTGTATTTATCGGCGTCACCTTACAGGCCGGTCCGTGAAAATATTGTCAGACATAAAATGGTTCGTGGCGCAAAAAAGTTATGGACTGCTGATCTACAGGATTTTGGATGCAACCTGAAATCACTGAGTGGCCCTGATCACTGTCTGTAGAACTGGCAGCTTGCACATCTGAAAAGTCCCATTCAGGGGACCCATTTTTGCATAGAAGGCCTTGAATGTATAAGCTAAACTGCATAATGCATATATTACAACAGAATGGTTTTGTATTAGAAGAGACTGGGACCTGAACTGGCCTCCCTGCAGTTCAGGCATTTCACCAGTTTCGATGCTTTCGATGTTCTATTGTGAATAAAATCTGTTTTGTTTTTTAGATCTAAAACTTATTGCATTCTTTTTTATTTACATTTAAAGAGCTTCCAACTTTTCTGGAATTAATGTCGTATATATCAGAAAGCATTAGTCCAAGATTTTTGCTGCAACTTTCTACAAGGTGAACTATAGGGTGTTCTTGGTTTTTCACAGGAGTGCATGGAATCCTGTAAAAACTTTTTTCATCATCATTATCATTTTATGACTTCTAATTTTCACTTGATAATTTATAGTCACTGTGTCCATGCTCTAATTGTGACTATAAGTGCCTAAATAACTGGAAATTATAGGCAAGGCAAAGCTTCTTAACTTTTGTAAAAGAAATAATAATAATAAAGATATTTTTTTTTAAAAAAACCTAACAAAAAACAAAATAAGATTGTATTCAAGGTACACAAAGTTTAAAAAAAAAAAACTCATTAAAGTCATTGTTATCAGTGCAGTGTGGGTTGTGTGACCCTAATTGAGCTTCCAGCTACTCAAAGAAGCGTTAGCAAGTCCCTCATTGGAACTATGACCAAGCTATTGTGATATAAATTTAAAAAAATATCACACATCTGCTATTATTCTTATCCCAACCAACCTATAAAATGTTCGAGCATAAAGCCCCAATGTCTTCTAAAAGATTTAAAAGATTTATGAAAGATTTATCTTCATCACACATTCATTGATATCACTTTAATCCCATGGGCATTGATGTAGGTGAGGAGGACCTTTGCTCGCCTCTCGATAACATCAATTAGCTTGTCAATGCCCTGACGACCCCCTTGGCTTTCCCAGTATGTCTCGTCAAGGAACAGAGATTGGAGAAGTTTTTCCCTCAGTTTTCTGGTTTTCAGCACAGACACAGCTTGCTCTGGAAACCTAGAAAGGCATAAGAGGAAACAGGAGGAAGTGTAGTCACACTGTAATACTGTGCAGATTCTATACATTAAACATCCATTCGCTTCCGCTTTTCCTTTTCAGGGTCGCGGGGGGTGCTGGTGCCTATCCCAGCAGTCATAGGGCGAGAGGCGGGGTACACCCTGGACAGGTCGCCAGTCTGTCGCAGGGCCAACACACAGAGACAGACAACCACTCACACTCACATTCACTCCCGCATTCACACCTATGGGCAATTTAGATTTTTTAATTAACCTATCCACACAGGACTGTGGGAGGAAGCCGGAGTACCTGGGGAGAACCCACGCAAACATGGGGAGAACATGCAAACTCTAACCATGTAGCTATTTATAGGTTATTTCTAAGCCCAAACTCCCCAACAAGTTTCATCACATCTGACTTTCATTTTTGCAGAATGGAATTAGGCATGTCCAAAATGTAATTCTTCATAGATATGGTAAACATAGGTGGTGACATTGTGATTTAGCTAAACAGTTCCTGCAGTTCCTCTGGTCTGAAGATGCCAATGATAACAGAATGTTTCACTAAAGTCGACTATTAAATAAATTTGTGGAAGTGCCAAACCCATAAAAAATATTTAAGAGATGGCAAAATTAAATGTCTGTATTTTATACCAAGTGGTTATGACATGTTGTCTTTGTACATCAGCAACCTTGAAATCTGAAATGTTTTTGCTTTTTTCTTCTTGGCAGTAAAAACTGCATTTATACAATCACATAACTGGAGGTTTGTGTAACTAAAACATCACTTGAATCAAATGACGGGTTACTCATACTTTTAGCACATTGATGGGTTTTTTTGACATTTTAATAGCTTTTGAGTGGGTAAAAGCTCCCTTCATACAAATTAAATGAAAAGTGAGAACCGTATATCATGTGAAGCAATTGGACAAAGCCTGTCCTACTCTGTACGAGATGACTGTGAATGAACAATGGTAAAAGTTAAAGTGGTGCTCTTACTTAGAGATAGTGTTTTGTGATTTGACTTTAAGGTGCAGTTTTTGCCTGTCTAGAATCAAGATTCACCAGAGCCATGAACAGGTTGCTATTTATTAAATGAGTTTAGATTTTTACGCATTTATATTTTTCAGATAAACTTTGTATCATTACTGCTCAGAATTTGCTTAGAATAAAATGTCAAACATTGGTTATTTTGGCTTTGAGAAAAGTCAGCGAGATAACACCTCTTCTGATCTACATGAAATTAAAGTTCAAGTTCAAATTTTATTTACCACATGCAGGTTGCCCTGCAGTGGAATGAACCCGCCCCCGACCTTACACACACAACACAGACATCACATGGGGATACAAGTCAGAGAACGGTTGCATTACAGAAAACCACTGAAATGTACACTACAATGGGAAAAATAGATATTTATTGTATCCTATGATCTTTCATCGTCTTTTATTTAGAATTTAGCTTTTATGGCTTTATCTTACATGAATGCCAGAATGGAAGGTACATTTTTGCTGGTGAAAACAAGGATTCACATTATGTGTCACATTCATAAACATGTTCTTGCCATACCACAGATTCTCTGCTGTCTCCTTAGCGAGTCCCTGATTTATTGATCAAAAGGATGGATGAAATGAAAGGGATGCCTGTGAAGTGTACGTTTACAAATCCACATAGACCTGTGGTGCATAAAGCGATGTGTTCTCATCATGGGATGTCTAATAATGCAGAAGATGTCTTTTGGCATGTGTTTCTTCACAAACTGCACACTCGACCTGCAAACTACCACTTTTTTTTTAACATTTAAAGTATTGTAACATTATAAGTTAGAATTGAAAATTTTAAATCATAAAGTACACTTTTAACTTTAAAGTTTAAAAATTCACAACCTGCAGTCACTGATTTGTGTGTGGGTTGGCCAATTACTGTGAACCAAATTCAGAGTTTCCGAGCAGATTTGGCATAGATCCCAGATGGAGATTTAAATATGCTTGTTGAGTGTGCTGGAAATTTTCAAATATGTTGTCAAGGGCGGAAATGAGAAAAACAGCTGCTGAAAGCAGCTAAATCCAGACTGTCCACAGATGTTCCTACTCTGTGTGGACATTTTTTTTATCTCAAAAAATAAGTACCAATACACAACTCAGGGTCATTGTTTTGAATGTTGTGCAGATTTTTTTCTTTTTTTACAAATGTAGAAGACTGTCTGACAAATTATTACTTTTAAACAAGTTGATCTATATGTAAACAGCAAACTGGATTTACACAATTACTTGTTGCTTGCACAGTTTTCAGTGTGTAATCGTTTTAAAGACATTGAAGCTCAAACAACACTTGTAGTATAAACAGCAGCTTTATCACTTGAAGGACATGTTTCAGCCTCTGGCCTTTTTCTGATATATAATTATTTGTAAACATCTGATTGAAATTAATTTGATCTATAGCTCATAATAAACAAATCATATAATCTATTTCATTATTCAACACTGCATGGCCAAGGGATTAAAGCTGTATTTTAGGCTAGGAATATATAGTAGTAGGAATATATAATGTTTTTTTAAAACATTATATATTTAAACAGGTTAATTAATTATTAATTCATGTTAATGCTCCAAACTTACTCTTTGATTCCCGCCAACAGCCTGAAGTCCAAGTTGTCCTCATTACGGTCAAAGAATCCCTTGTTGTTGGTGAAGACCAGGTGTCTGGGGTTGTGGCTCCTGTAGATGATGTTTTCTAGCTGTATGTGGTTAGCATCTTGACATTTAGCATGGTAACCCAGTTCAATGCACACATCCTGCTGCCGAGGCCTGAACCCACAGCAACCCTGGTCCAGGCGGTTGTTAATCTAAAAATACAGTTCACACATTTCTTCATTAAATGTTTGGAGATGATATTTTGAGACTAAGAGTGCAGTTCAGAGTGGCATTCACAGAGTTTTCTTATTCAATGGGTTTTCTTTTGCGTTTTTATATTTTTAATGACAAAGGTAAGCACAGTTTTACTCTGAATGGGCTTACTTTGCATTTCTGATGATCTCTCTTTATCATGATCTAAATAATAATTTCATGAATAGATAACATTCAGCTGGCAGTGAAAGAATACAAACCTAGAGAGGGCTGGCAATTGCACTGACTCTATTGTACCACTAGTTTACTGGACATCAACATCAACTAGTCATGTAGACTGCTGAGTCACATGACTGTACAGGAAACTCACTTAAGTATATCAGGCTTCTCCACAGGGAATGACAACCCTATATTTAGCTACAGCCCTCATCCATTCTTAATCCGTTATGTGAAATCACTTGAGTTGTGGAGGTTTCAGACAGTGCTGTCAGAGTAAGACAAGCTGAAATGTCACACATAGATTTAGATGGGACTAAATGCTGCTCACAGGCGTGGTTTTCTAAGGCCTGAGGTTTAGGGTAACCTGGATGAATAAGCATTTGTAAGGCTTTGAATTGGACAAAAATGAAATAGATCCTTATTACCTTGCAAACAAGCATCCATGCAGCTAATAGTAATAAAACAGAGCTTTTCCAGAGCTGTCACAGAAATACAAATGTTATTTGTAGCTTGACTTGATGAAAAATTAGAATTTATTAGTTATTCAAATATCTAAGACGATCGTCTGCCTTAACACTGTAGGGTGCTGGTGTGTTACATTTAACAGAAAACTCAATTGCCATAATAATAACAATAATATTAATAATAATAAAGTTAGACTAAAACTCATTGGAAGTTATTATTGGTTTTAAAATTTATTTTATTTGAAATATAAAACAAGGCAAATATATATATATATAGACATTCTCAGTTTCCTTCATGTCATGCTAGTTGTTGTTAGAGGAACTGTATGAGTTACATTAACTTTAGTGTGCAGGCATTTTGATCTACAAAACGAGAGGCTAAGTCAGAATTTAAAAAAAAGTACTTTTGTGATAAGAGAGGAGTTTCTTTTCAGTTCACTAATGTCTTTGACAAGATGTTTTGTAACAATGAGGAAATATATGTGAATGATCAAAGTTGTGCCACCATGACCTCAACAGACAATTTAACTTATAAAGATTGTCAGTGTTTCCGAATAAGTATTTTAAGATTCGTCTGTCTACTTTGGTTTCTCTGTCATGATGATGGGGTAAAATGAGTAGTTCTCATAAAATGTGATTTACTGAGGCCTCCCATACAGGAAGCAAGAGCTCTCTTCAGCCAAATGACAATACCACTGAGAATTGTTTCTCTTAATCAGATATTGGAGCACATTTTCTTTAACAGTTACCTGTAACAAAAAGTCAAACAGAGCAAGTTTGCTCCATTCATAGTGATGAATTGCAGAGCAGCCAGAATCAGACTTTGGGCTGATGTTTTGTTGCCAACATCTCTGTTTAAGGGAGTTCTGGTACTCCCCCCATGTTAACTTCAAACTGGTCAAACCTGCAGCAAGGCCTGCTGGGTATAGAGATGCATCCCATGACACAACTGGACAGGACTGCCCATCTAAAGAGGGAGGAAAGAATAATTACATGCTTAGATTTTAGCAGCTGTTTCTGTTATTAACCAGAAAAAGTCTATAAACACTTTTTACACTCATGTTACCAGAACTTATTCCCTGCAATGATGAAGACTGTCCACACACCGATTATCATATTTGCACCCCAAGACCAAATAATGAACTAACTCATAGACATGTAAAAATATTTCTAAATGTATTATGCTAAAAATAAAAAGAGACAGACATTTCCCATAGATGGAAAAAAAATGGTTATGCAAGAAAATGAGGAAAGAGGGCAGAGGTATCCTGTCACTAGCTGAATATGGCCCCGAAATCTGTTTAAACCCTTGGGCTGACACTTTGTGACGTCATCATGTAAAATACATTATTTGCGCTATTTATGAAAAAGGAGGATGTTAGTACTTTTTGGTCCTCTCTTCCCCTGAATATGTGTATAAAATGTGTATTCCCTCAGTTTTTGTTCCTTCTTTACTATTAATGTTATAAAATGACAATGAGCAATGTGAATAATGTTTTTCCATTGAATATGAATTAGGATTAGGTAGTCTTGCTCAAAGACCTAAAAAAAAAAAAAAAAAAAAAAAAAATATCACATCCACGAGGACACAATGTGCAGGTGACGTTTTGGTGTCCACCCCCAAAGAACAAGGTTCTTCTTGATTCCAAGCCTGAATGAATCTGTATTTCACATAGACCCCATTAGTGGGTTAAGGTAACAAATAAACAGTTTTTATGGTATGGCTAATCTGTAGGTTGCAGTTTCTGTCGCTATATCAATAGATACTGTAGTGACATTTGCACAGTATTCTTAGCATGATGAAACCAGGCAATGTAGTTAGAATAACCATAAACAAAACCGTATATTTTTAACAAGTGTCAAAAAAGAAAACTTTGTCCATGTGCTTGATGACCTACCGTATAAAAAGCGAAACTTTCTGCTTACAGCTGGCAACGTCCTATTAAGCCCCAGCACTCTGTCCAAATGAAAAGCAAAAACCTCTGTGGTATCCACCGGGCTGTGGATGACTCCACATTGCCCTCCGCATACAGTGCTCGTTTTTGCGTGCTGTTGGTTCGCCTGTTGAACGTTTGTCTCACCCTCAAATATCAGAAGCGAAAGAGCGTATCCATGAGAGACTTCTTTCATGCGCAAAACTTTGGCATCCGCAAGAAAGCGCATGGTTTTCACATCCTGTGCGCTGAACCATGGTGGCGGCCTTTGACTGTATATTCGAATTGAACTAATCTGAGAGTCTGCTTCTTCATGTTTATAAATTTTATGGCTTATATCCAGTGATTTATAGTCAACATCCATGGCTTCCTTCCGTGAAGTTATGGGTGCAAAGTTGCGCTTAATTTGTAACGCATCCCCCTCCAAAGTGCGACGTTTGTCCTGGGTAAAAGACAGATTGGAAGACTTATTTTTTCTCACTTTTCTCCTCACTTTGGGTCGGATTGTACCTCTTATATGTGCTGGTTTTCGACGCTTAGTTTTTAAGGTTATGTACACCACGTTGTAGCGAGTCGGGACTATGAAGCTCGAATCGTTCTGCAAGTCTAGAGAGTGTGGCTGGCCATCGTTGATCTCCAAATTATACAATCCACGGGTGTGCCGGTACTTCTCATCAATCCTTCGGCTCCGGTGCAGTTGCGAGTATCCAACTTGTGAAAACACAAAAAGCAGATAGATTACACAGACAGACGCAATTATCAAACTTCTTTTTGAAAGAGGGCACCTGCGAAAGTTGCCGGTCAGTTTTAGAATAGGGAAACTTAGCCAACAAAAGTCAGACTTCCCCATTAGAATTTATGTCATTATCACGACTTTGTCCTTTTTGCGACAAACTCTTACTGGGGAGGAGCGCAAAACTTCCGAGGATTTCTGTGAGTAGAATGGAGGGCACAACTGCGCAGTGAATGGAGGGTCATGCTTGGATACCACCCTTCTCGGAAATGAGAAGCAATTTAAACCTTATAGTTTTTTCTCTCCTTCTCTTCAGGTACAGACTTGGCCAATGAGAGCCTAAATTATCAAGTTTTTGTTTTTTAATTAATAATTCAGCCCCGAAAATAAAACACACACAGGCCATGTGATATTCAAACTTCATCAAGTGCACTGCAATATCCCTAAATTAACCTTTGATATTTCTATGTCACGCTATTAAAATCCACATCGAAGCCCATTAGGGTACACCACAACTCCTTATGAAGGTTTATAAGGGGTAATGTAAACGTGTTTTTGAACTTACGCGAGATATAGACATATTTTACAAAAACTGAAATAAGGAAGTTAAGCACTACACAACATATTAACTAGGTTGAAAATGAAATAGTTTAAAACTAAATATTTGATCGCTACATATTATTTGTATGCGTTTCAGGCGACATCTGGTGGTATACTGTCCTAATTCTTCATGGCAACTCCCAAAGCTGTTTACGTTGTGGAGACACAATAGCAGTAAAAAATTTCCTTAGGTGTTGGGAGAATGTGGGGTGGGCGCACCAGTCCACTTAGCCTACAGGATTTCCTTTTCTGAATTACAATAGTTGTGACCAGAGCTCGTCAATATAACTACAAGTGCTGTTTTCCTTGTCATTCATGGCCGACAAAGAGTAGGCCTAAACTAGACGATGTATAGTTAAAATAAATGCGTATATATATATATATACACTGTCGGCTATATATAAGCAAATACTATAAACAGCATTATTTTAAATGTCATAAGATAAATTACTCCAGAAAACAGACATGATAACAAGCCCTCATGGTTGTGTGTTTTCTTGTCTGTAAGTATATGCATATATGCGCTACATCCTCTGCAGCTGTTGTGTTACAAAGTGATTAGATAACTGGCAGCACCTGACGGACTTACCACTGCAGACACAGACAGCCTCCAGCAGTTTTTAATGTTGTAGACCTGAATTATCAAAAGCAAAACAAATATTCTGTTTTAACATGCTCCAAGCAAAATCCTTACTTTTTCTTTTATTCGTCTCTGCCTTATTGATTGCGAGCTGTCATATCGCTGAAGGTTTGTAAAGTATAATTGGTCTGTGATGAATAGGGGCTGCGTGTGGTTGCATTAGGTTAGTTTTTGTTTGAAGTCAGATTTGTTCTTTAACCTCTTGCTGTAAAAACTTTACAGGTGCAGAAGATGGCTACAAAAATGATGGAACCGGTGAACTGGAATCATTTAACATTACTTTTAACTCATCTAGGGCTATCTCACATTTTGCCTATGGAATTACTGCAAATATGGCTGCTGTATTTTTGTATGGAAGCAACTTCGTTCCTGTCAAAAGAGTAGAGACTGGCGATGGTGAGCATATAATTGTTTATTTTTCTGAGAGTTTGGATATTCTTATTTGTGTTATTTTTGGACAAAAGCTCCATTTTAAATGTTTACTTTCCAAGTGAGGAAAATCTACACTATTTTGCAAAGTTTTGAGACCATTTATCTTTGTGTTTTATTTACAGGTATGTTTTTTCAGTGGGTTACCTGTGCAGCAATATGGGTTGTATCTATGTTTGGAGACTTGATGCTTCAGTCACCCAAGTTCTGCCCATTTGCAATGCTTGGAGGTGTGCTTTGGGCCACAGGTATTGTGGAAGTTGAGGGGGGGGGGGTTGTTGTTGTTTGTTTGTTTTTTCTAATTTAACAACAAATAGTTTAATGCCAAAGGTTCCGGAAACTGGACTCTGGTGTCCAGCAGGATGTTGTTCTAAAATTAGGTTATTGATAGTCCCTTGTTGGACATGTGAACAGTTTTAGGGGTGAAATCAGTGTGACCCAATTTCATGCTTTAAATTCATAATGCTATGTGCTTAACGTTGAACAGATCAATGGGTATTTAGAGTGCAATACAAAATGTCCCTAAAACTTTTGTAGTGGCGAGTATTCATTAGTCATGTTGTTAAACAACAAACTGTTCAGGGAATAGTGTGACATAGTTGCTGAGGCAAGAACTGGGACATTGCAGTTCTCCAGGGTTTTCAAATTTGCCAGATCAAAACGTTTTTAAAAAAAATGAATTTAAAATGAATTGAATTGAAAGCTGCTTCATCATAATCTTTGCCATACCTTACTAGACAGAATCAAGTGCCACAGATGGACACAGACTGTTTGTTTCATGAATATCTCTAAATATCAGATATTCACTAGATCCTCATTCAGGTTTGATAGCATTTGATAGTCGATGAGGGTAGATGGCTTGAGTATGAATTGAGGCTGGGGTTTGGGGAAGACTTCAGAGGGGACTGGGAATGGCTCCTGGGTCAGTTAGACTCCATGTACTAATGAGAAGTGAATAAATAAAATATATTTTTGCATTCAGATATAGCAATGGAAATGGTGCAACCCTAACTTTGTCAGTAACAGTTACATGTTAACTTCTTCCATCTATCCATATGGTCTACAGGAAATGTAGCAGTTGTTCCATTTGTTAAAGCTATTGGCCTTGGTCTTGGCATCTTAATTTCGGGATCCTCTAATTTGTTGATGGGCTGGGCCAGTTCAAGGTGAGTTGAGTTAATGGAATGTACACTCTGGATTGTAAATAAAATAATCCTGTCTTTGCATGACTTGGATTGAATGAAAAATAACTGAATTGGTCACTGATTGTGTCTGTCCTAGATTTGGCTGGTTTGGGATTGCTGCACAGAACGTTTCACATCCAATATTAAATTATTGTGGAGCTGGGTTGTGTCTGCTAAGGTAAACCGCGTTTGGAATTGTAATGACCCAGCCTGTGTTGTTTATTTACCCCCACCCAAAAACAGTGATGGCTACTGTCTGCTGCTGTCATTTTTCAAACCATATCAGCTGGATGTACATGACACTTTTTTTTCCTCCTTTGATGCAGTGGGCTGATCTTTTTCTTTGTGAAAGCGGATGTAGAGCTACTTCACAGTTCAGAAACAATTCCATTACTGATTGACAGAGTGAGTGTGTCACTGACTTATTTTTATCAGCTTGTCGAAGTAGGTTGATTTTAGAAAATACTTTCTTTTTATTTTCTTCCTATTCACTCAAGGCAAAAACTACTTTGTCTTAAAGCCTGTCATCACTTTATCATGTATTTTGTGTGGTGTACATACAAATTGGGTCGATGTTTCTCTTTGCAGAGAACAAATTCAGGAAGCTATGGACAAAATTCCTCTGAATCCTGGATCGACACTATTGGACCAAAGAGCAAACGATTCATGTGAGCTCATCTCAATAGGAGCCTCTCAGATGTGTGCATTATTACTATTAGCATTTTTCATTGCTGACAAACAATGGCTACAGCAGCCACTCTGTCATGGATTTTAAATCATAGATGAATGAATACAATTTTACGCTTTTTAATTATTGAAAAAGTAATAAAAAGTAAAACAATTCATTTACATTGCATCTTTTAAATGAAGGTCTTAGTTATTTGTTTAGAAGCTGCCTGCCAGTGTGGTTTTTAGGTGTAACAAGTTTTAAGTCATGACTAAAAACAGTTTCACACATGACAACCTTGCTCTTACTGTGAGTTTTTGTTTTAGCAGCAGAAAAAGACTTAAAATGTGAGCACCAGGCTGTAAATGTAGCAGTCACAGCCGATATTCAATAAATGTAAAAAAAAAAACAGAGTGCAAAAATAACATCACTTTTGTGCAGTGTTTTCCTGCATACCCATTTACCCAAGCACTGTCAGTTTTTATCGGCTCTTTGCAATATCTTGGAATTAACCATAGAAATTGAATGATGTATCAGTGGAGATTTAAAATGCATTCTTCATCCAGTTCCTCAATGTATTCTGCCTCCTTTTCACCAGTGGTTTTCTCCTTGCTGTTGTGGCGGGCCTCATGTATGCTTTCTCCATCATACCGGTCCTGTACATTAAGAGCAATTCTGTGCACCATGACAGCATGTTCTATGAATCCAGTGTCTATGGTATGTTTTCTACTCAGGTACCACTTTATGCTGCACTTTTTTTTTTTTTTTTTTTTTTTGGCAAAGCTGGCTTGAAGGAAGTATTGAAGAAAATACATTTATCATAGATATAAGGATGGATCCAGTTGCTGCTTGATGAAATACTAGTCCCTCCTGAGAACCAGGTGTAATATTTCCAACTTAATTCCCGTTTCTATCTTTCTATCACAGATCTCGACTATGTTCATGCACACTGCTGTGGTATTTTCATTGCAAGCACTGTGTACTTTGCCATCTACTGCGCTGCCATGAATACAAAGCCGAAGCTTTACTCCAGAGCTGTACTTCCAGGTAGAACATTATTTCTGAAAAGGCACTCTTCCAAAGCCTATTGTATGACCGTGATCTTTAGTAATTAATGATTGGGCTGCTTGGAACAAATTTGGAATTCTACTCAGGTTACTGAGTGATGATTTATTGTGAACAAGCAATCAATGTGTTTCCTTGAAGAGACTGAATTTATATTTTTAAATTACTCTAGCCTTTTTTTTTTTCTCCAGTGTTTATGAACATGCACTTTGTATGAAAGCTTTCAGTAGCCGTTTTGTTTTTTGTTTGTTTTTTTTTCCTTTCCCATGACTGGAGGGGGGAATGTCAGTCCAAATTTTTCTAAAATGTATATTCAGTGACATGAAGTTTAAAGTTTGTGTGTGTGTGTGTGTGTGTGTGTGTGTGTGTGTGTGTGTGTGTGTGTGTGTGTGTGTGTTTGTTTTTTTAATTGTTTTCTCAGCGTTCCAATTTTGAATAGTTACAATTTTGCGATTATGTGATGTATGTATGGCAAAAAAGTGGAAACAAGCTTCCATAGTTTTGTTTACTTTCTCTGAGTTCAGGTTCACACCCTACTTGTATACTGGCAGTCGATCAGCGTCACCCTGTTATTACTACTTATTGTGCCAGGTTGCCCTTTACTGTCACTTTTTCAATGGTCAGGGTTGTCAGATGGACTAGACACAAAAGGTAAGACTTTACCCAAAAATACACAGCAGGTCAATCTTGTGGGAAAAAAATCTTTTAAAGCTAATTTTAACCTCTTCCTGTGTGGTTTTGGTATGGCAGGTTTTTTTTTTTTTTTTTTTTTTTTTTTGGTTAAATAGCATATTTTATGACACCCTGAGATGTGTACCTTTTTAGAACCAAGCTAGTTCCAAAGATACATAGAGAGTAAAAAATGTAGGGGTTAAGAATATTAGAGTGAAAATGGTGAAAATGTCAAACAAAAAACCCTGAAGCCTTGGACAAAGTACAAAACTAACAGATTTCTATAATGTGTCATACATTTCTCACAGAAGGGAGAGCAGTCTGGATACATTTTGTGAATTCTTTCCCTTGAGTAATGTAACCTGTGTACAATTTTATACTGAATTAGGCAATGACGGAAATTAACAAAAAGCATATTTATGTTGCGTAAGACCTCCTGCCAACAATCTTCCGATAGGGAGATCATATAACGGCATGTCACTTGTCCTGTGGCGACTCATAGACACACACTGTGTTCATATTGCTAATCTCTTATTTTGGTTTTGTTTTGTTTTTTCCTTTCTAGATCAAAGGAATCATAGGAATGTTGTTTGTTTGTTTGTTTGTTTTTAATGCATTTTTACTCAAACATAAGTACCTTACGGTCTCCTCTTGCTCTTCAGGTCTGTTGTCTGGACTGATGTGGGCAATTGGGACATACTGCTGGTTCCTGGCCAATAACTACCTGAATTCTGTCATTACATTTCCAATTGTCACAGTGGTAAGTGCAACATATTCTGACAGCTGGGAGGATTCAATTAATAAGTAAAACAATGAACATTCTGAAACCACTTGGACTGCAGATTGATATTGAAGGTTTTCACATTGTTCTGCATTACATGAATATTTTCAAAAGAAGTTGGATCTAAAATACTGACAGCATTTTAAGGGTGTGTCAGAGAGACTTAATTTATCCCCAAGGGCAATTAAGATGATACCTTGTCGACCTTGTTTTGTATACAATACAAAAACATCACATTGGGGAGACAGGTCAGGCTAGGTTTCACTGACCGGTCGTTAGCACGAGCAGCGACCCAAACTGAAACAATGGAAAATGCACAACATGAGGAAAGAAGAGGGGGGGAAGGAAAAAAAAGAAAAGAAAAAAAAACTCCCCCCAGAATGAACTCCAACAGGGAGATCAGTTTGACAACAGGGAAAAAAAAAAAACACCTGAGCACATGGATCATGACATCTCACAACACAGAAGACATAAGCTATTGAGCTACGATTTGCAGCTTTCTTACCAAATTGCATTTCCCCAGAAGCAATGTAGCTGGGGTAAAGCATGTTGCAACAAGATCAATTAAGTGTATCCTTCATACATGGAAAAAGCCATTAGGGCTTAAATATCATAATCTAGATTGTCTATTGCATTGAACCTTTAGTGAATGTTCGATGTGTATGCACAGCATAAAGTGCTAAACGGATCAGACACTGTTGGAACAAATGGCTAACCCATTTATATCCTGTTCTTTTAAGCTGGTACTTTAGTTTCATCAAGTCAATGGTCTAAGCTCAAACAGCTTGTTTGGTTTCCTTTCTTCAGGGCTATGGTCTGGTTGCTGCTCTGTGGGGGTGCCTGGTGTTTAAAGAGATTAAGGTAACGATCAAAATATTAGCTAGTCTTGTTTCTTGACTGTACAGTAGCTCAAAGGCTTGCATGTAAGTGTGCCGTTTACAAAGGGGAGATTCTAAACAATATCAAGTTAAACTGCAGTTGATCAGGAAGGCATTTACCATCCCAAAAGGAGGAATTTTTAATTAAATGTTTCTGAGAAAAATCATCCTCAGATGATTAACTTCTCCCACTTTCTTTCCGCAGGGCTTGGCGAACTGCCTGATCTTCTCATTGGCCTCATGTGTTGTGCTGACCGGATCTGTGCTGACTGCCATATCAAATCTCTAATAATGCAGAACAGTCAAACATCTAATTTTCTCCATTTTTGTTTTCTGTATCAGTGAGGAGAAAAGGCAGTGTTTGCTTTTTATAAATGCATTAAATCATGTTTAGAAAAATTGAAATATAATTATAAACCTTTTTAGTTGCATAGCAGAAACCTTATGCTCTGCAGTTAACTGTTAGGAAAATATTTAAAGTGGATTTGCGTCTGGACTTTGAAAATCTATTTGGTTTGTTACTAACAAATAAATAGCACAAATGTCACATTTAATGCATCACACAGCAGCTGCTGTTTTCACTAATCGGGACTGGCTTTTCCAGCATTGCAGAGGTTGTGTATATATGCCACTGAGGTCTACTTTACAGATGTAAGAAAAAGATGGTTAATGCTAGACTGAATACTGCAAAATTGCTATTAAAACACTTGAAATTCCACCAATAGCATCTCTCACATTTCCTGGGGTTTGTATGCAGAAAAAGATGGTCAACATGATGTGCTTGATTTCTGGGATGGAATAGCTTTTTCTGGGATGGAATAGCTTGGGGTTGGGGGGGTCAGAACATGCATACTTCATAGAAGTGCTTTTATGGCTTCATTGGACAGGTACAGTGAAGACTGACATGAAAGCAGAGGCCAAGGAAGAGGGAAGAAGACCTGCATCAAAGGGCCGCAGATCAGACTCAAATCCGGGCTAGCTTTTAGCCATATGGCTGCCTCCTTTTTCCACTGAGCTAAACCAGCGCCCAGAAAATGTCTTTCTGAAAGTGCTAGATTAAACTAAACAATAAACATGATTTGTAGAGATTGATACTGGCTTTAACATGCCACACTAATGCTGACCTTTTATTTTAATGATTAAAATGTTACTATATTACTTATAACACCAGATTTTAGAACTCTGTCTAGACAAACATCTGGTGACACCAGCGATCAAAATCGCAGTCCTTGAAAGCAGAGGCAGACATTTGATACAGGGCTTAGCCCTAAAAGGTAGTATGCACATGGGATTGCTTTTAATTAAGCAGCAAGGCAGAACAAAATCAGGGCTGTATCAAGATACGAGGACTATACCCTAGTGATGTGTGGATCGATCCTGAAATATCGATTCCTCCGATACCAATCATTTATGTTCTAGAATCGATTCTCACATTAAAATATCGATATTTTAGTAATTTAGGGTAAATTTGTAGTTTATCATTAACAGGAACACAGTGAAGAAACTATAACATTCTGATTGTCTACATTCAAAGGAACTACTTCCTCTTCCGCCTTTCATAGTCATGTGCAAAATATGGCTGTATAGGGCTTTGGAGTTGACGTCAGGCCGCAATGTGTTGCAACCTGGCGTGCGCACTCGCAACAATGGCTGAGCGTAAACGGAGTAATCTGTGGACGTATTTTACCTCCACAAACAGCCAAGGCGCGGTTTGCTATACATGCGGCAAGACAGTGAGGTGTTGTGGCAACACTACTAACCTCGTCAAACACCTCAGAGTAAATCTTATCACAGAATATGACAAGTGTATGTTCAGGCGAACTGAAGAGGAGGAGAGGACAGGTTTTGCTAGGGCGAGACAGACATCTCTCACGGGGTCCTTTAGTGCTGCAGGCAGGCAACGTTTTCAAATAGCGCACAACTTCAAGTTTTATTTCTATATGATAATTCTGCGTTATTAGGCAATAAGAACAAGTAGTCTGATGTCCTGTAATCATTATGAAGCTATATTATTATATTATTTTTACAATTACATAATACAATAATATATGAAATACAATGAAAGTTTTTGTACAAAGTATCAGTATCGGATCAGTATCGTCGATACCACCCTGAATTTTACTTGGTATTGGATCGGAAAGTAAATCAGTGGTATTGCACATCACGACTGCTAGCTAAAACACCGGTGTCGACACATAAGGTGCTGTCATAGCCTGTCAACGACATTGATTAGCTGCGTATATACGAATCGCATTATTGGCTGGACTATGGGATAAGGTGACATCATTCTAATCTCATACGGGAGCAGCCACACACTTACTAACACTGCAAAACAGAATTGTTAAAGTATTCATTTTAGTTTCAATTCAGGTTAGATTTTTTTTATGTGTGCAACGCAGATTTTCTGTGCGCAGAGACTGTGCCAGCAGTGCGCAATTGCGCACGCGGGCAGCTTAGTGGGAACATTGATTCATAGTATAGGCCTCATCTGACTGACACAAGTTCATTTCCTTACTCAGAGCAGCGTGAATTAATGTATAGAGTTTTAGGTTTCTACAATAAAACAATGAAATCCCAGTTTTAGCTTAATGTTTTAAATGCAACTTGATCTCTTTTATATTGAATCAGTAGTCGGTGTACTAAATGGCACAATTATGTTGCAGCTTAGAATATAATCTACATCTTTCTGCCTCTGTGAATAGTAATGCAGCTCTCATATTGTAATAATGTGAATATGTGAGCGATGATGTGATTGAAATGAGATTGTGAAACTGAATTGTTTTTTAAAGCAAATTTTTTTTTCATATATGTATGTGCTGTGAGCTGAACATTTCATGCTTAAAGATGCTCATAGACCATGGATCATCAATCTCGGTCTAAATCGGAGTCCACCTTGGACAGATCCAAAGCAAAACAGTATCAGGCTTGGATCAAACTGGGATCCAGTCCTCATTATGAAATAGCTCACCACTTCAGTTTGTTATTGAATTATTAAATGTAGCAGTAACATGTAGACAGTTCTATAAAAGTTACGTTGGCTTTTAACGTTAAAAGTTTATCTTCATTAAAAACCTGGATTTTAGCTACAAGTTAAACACTACACTGCTACTCCAATGAGGAGTAATTTGCCAAAACATCTCTCTTAAGAGAACGACTATCAGTCAAAGATGACATTTCATCAAATTGTAAATGGTTAAACATGGAAAAGAAAATTGGTATTCTAATTTCACCGAAGTTTACTAAACTCAACAAACTTAATATTACTTACCAGGACATTTAATCTCTCATCATTTTCTTTCGCCGGAAAATAGCTTTCTGTGGTGCTGTCTTTCTCCTTCCTTTGCCGATGCTGCATTCACTTACACTCGGATATCTGAGCTTCACTACGAAAACGTAATCGTACATTTGATATTTAATTGAATTTTATTGTTTTAGCTTCGGGGTGGCACCTGGGGTGGCCAGTCTGGTTTGGGGGGTGGCCTGTGCCCCCCCAGGCCACCCCGCTGGACACGCCATTGCCTGTTACCAAGTGAGCTCCATTGATGATGGCTTTCTTTCTCTACTCACGAAAGCTTAACTCAAGGTGAACATGCTCACAGTTTGGTGGACTTACTCTAATTAGCTTTTCTCTGAGTTAATCAGCTCTAGGTTAATGATTAAACTTCTATTTCATTTTTTTAATCTCAGTTATGATCAGTCATCAGCACATTCCAGATGAAGGAAGAAAAAATTACATGGCTTTACATAGAAATTCGTTAGGTGCAAACACCAATCAGCAGAGAAAATCCAATTGTATGGAATACAGCTGCATGCAGTCTGCAAAAAATGAGGTCAGGAAAAAGTCATAATAAAAATTAGAGATGGCACGATACCACTTTTTAATTTAAAGTTCATACTCAAGTTTTAAAAAACAAGAGACAGAAGCTATTCTGTTATACCTGTATGCAAAAAATACACTGCACCCAAAACATTTTATAGTTCAGCAACACTGATCAATCTAATAAATTTGAACCTACACCATCCTCCCTATTCTGGTATTTTAAAGAGTACTTACCTACCTAACTAATAGGGTTGCCAACTCCCAGCAAAAATATTAGGAAACAACCCCCCGCCCTTAATCAATGTAATCAACTTTAATTCGTTGTGTCCTTGGGCAAGACACTTCACCCGTTGCCTACTGGTGGTGGTCAGAGGGCCCGGTGGCGCCAGTGTCCGGCAGCCTCGCCTCTGTCAGTGCGCCCCAGGGTGGCTGTGGCTACAATGTAGCTTGCCATCACCAGTGTGTGAATGTGTGCGTGAATGGGTGGATGACTGGATATGTAAAGCGCTTTGGGGTCCTTAGGGACTAGTAAAGCGCTATATAAATACAGGCCATTTACCATTTACCATTTAATGCAAGTGTAAAACAAATGCACAGAAATCAATTATTTTTCCACAACAATTAAATAGATTCAACATCTTTCTTCAACTTAATTGCAGACTGCACAGATAGTACCTTCCCAAAGGAAAAAGTACTATAGCTTACTGGGGTGTATATTAGACTTTTTAGTTACTATATACAATAATGGATTTCTATACATTTAATCAGATGACCACTTTTGTTGTAAGATTCAGATAATTATTTATTCAGTTTTAAAATGACGTAACCCCTTTCCCTGCTAATGCCCTACCTGCCCCCCTGGCAAAACTTTGCTAGACCCGCCCCTGCACAGTTACCTGCCGTCAGCTATGTAGAAAAGGATCCTGGTGTTATTTGTCTCTCAGAAACAGATCATAACTTCCCTTCAACTCATTCATGTCACCTAAAAGGTAAACCTGTTTCTCCATCACCTGCTCAGCTCTGATGATTCAGTAAGGACATCTCCTGGTTTCATCTTCATGTTTCCATCTCACCACATATCCAAACAGATATCATGACCAGCAGCTTTTACAGCCGTGGCTCCAGCAAACATCAGCTGATACTAGAAAGTAATATTAAATAAATTCTAACAACAGCTTATCACGCTTAAACGTGCTGCTGTTGTTTATCCGCTGGTCTCCTCTTTCTAGCGCAAAGTGGGCAATAAACAAACAAGAAAGACGGGACTTGCGGCAGAAAAGCCGATCAGCTGATCATTGATCAGTTTCATGTTTGAAGTAATAACAGGAGAGGAAGGGGGAGAGAATGAGAGAAGTAGATGCAACTGCACAGCAAAGACAGAATAACTCCAGCTTTGTGTCTATTTTTTAATTCTAGCTGAAGTATGGGACAAATCGCTTCCTTTTCACCTCAATATGGAACTCCGATGCCCAGTCCAGCTGTGGCTCAATATCTCAGTTGTTAAGCTTAACGTGGAAATACTATGCAAACATCCAGGGATGAACTTACACACTTGCTTTACTTCTCTGGGATAGTTTTCGCCGAGATGAAATGCTGTGGTTAGGAAGCATGTAGCGAGGCTCCAAATGCTCCAACAGACCGCCGAAAGGTCTCGCAAACAACAGCCGCTCTATCACTTCACACATACTGCGCCGATGCGCCGAGCTGGGTTACGCCAAGTAGCGCGTTTTGTGAGGTGATTTTGTGATACTTCGGATCGATTACATTTTTTATTTCTCTCCAATATCCAATCCAGTAATTTAGGTCAGTATTGGACCCATATCCATACTAATATTGGATCGTCCAACTCTAATAAAAATCGTGTTGTCATGTCACAAAGATATAGTATATATTGTTAAATGACTGTATTAAGCTTTTCATCACAATTTTACTTAACAATGTGAAAATATCCACAAAATAAACACAAGGCTATATACAGAATAAAACCTCTGTCCCTTTGTTGTCTAAACAAAAATACCTGAATCTTTGTGAGCCTTTGAGCACTATCAAATGTAATCTGGAAGTGGGAAGAACACCTTTTGAATGGGAATCCCAGTGAGCTATAGGAAACAACATCAGCAGCTGCTGTTTTTCAAAAAGTGTTGTGTTGAATCCTGCTGTGCTTTAGTCATTCACACATCAATAAGTGTCATTCTCATCATATCATTCAAATGCCCCAATACTCCACAAATGGATTAGCATTTTAACTGGTTCAAAATATTATTTAGAGTTCCAGCTTCAGTTACATATTCAAGTCAAACCTAGTCATTTAGTATAAACAACATTGGCAAGGATAACAATAAAAATTATATATATACATATATATTATTTTTAAACACACACAATGGGAAATGGAAAGAATGGAAATGCCATGATCATAACATTCTGATTTATTAGGATTAGAAAATCCATCCATCCATTCGCTTATCCTTTTCAGGTTCGCGGGGTGCCCTGGAGCCTATCCCGGCTGTCTTAGGGCGAGAGGCAGGGTACACCCTGGACAGGTCACCAGTCTGTCACAGGGCTAACCATTGACACAGACAACCATTCACACTCACATTCACACCTGTGGGCAATTTAGTGTTTCAGATTAACCTGTCCCCTCTAACTCCATGTCTTTGGACTGTGGGAGGAAGCCAGAGAACCCCCGTAAACACAGGGGAGAACATGCAAACTCCACACAGAAAGACCCTGACCTAATGGTGGAATTGAATTCAGGACCTTCTAGTGAAGCAACAGCGCTAACCACTGTGCCACCGTGCTGCCTGGATAGAAAATCATGACCAAAATAAATAAATTAAACAATAAGGGCTATCAGAAACAAAGGCAATGTCCATTGTGCCAAAATGACTTAAAATGATATAATTTCTCATTCCTGCCTAGGGCTCTGACAAAGAGCTTCTTTCTTGATATTGCCTTTAGTGTGATCCATCTATGTAAAATTCTGCTAGCCATCTCACAGAAGCTCTTGTTAAAATGAAATTGGTTTTTTTGATCTGTTTCATTCATATGTGGTTTCAAGTACTGATGTAATTTCTTGATACAGTGACCACAAGCTCAGAGCCCCAATGACTGAATACAGGTAATTCTCTTGGGTCTGTCAAGAACAAAGATATCAAATTTGCTGATTCTGGAATAGCCTGTTGACCCTGGTTCTTACATACAGAGAATGGGAAACAGCAGTCAAATACTACTGCTACTAGTACTAAATCATTCTCATATTTTTATACAGTGTATATGCGATGCTGATATGTATTACCCTTGTTCATTTTATATATTTGTTTTTATTATAGATTGTATAACTATCTTTCCTTGAAATTAAATTCATAACATGAATAACATTGATTTTTTGCCGTTACTGGTGTGACTGGGTCGGTTTCTGCTCAGCTGCAAGAGTAAAGGTGGACCAGAGCAGTTCAGCAAAAGGCAACTTTTTCTTTTACGTTAATGAAACACCACATATAATATTGTAGAATCGCCAGGTGGTTGGGGTTGATGCAGGGCTGCAGGGTGCATGACTCTAACACTGGAGACTGGGTTTGTATCCAGTATCGGTTTTGTGGTGAGAGATTTTTTTTTTCTACGTGAAGCCAAACCATGAACTTTCCCTTAGTGCGGTTAGTTTGAAAACGGTTGGAGTCCCTATTGAACAATATTCCAAAATGAGATTTTTGTGTCAAGATATACACATTGTATTCATAATTTAGTTTTTTAATGTGTATAAATGAACTTTGAAATATATTTTTTGTTGCAATTAGTTATGCGTTTTATGTAATCATAATTTGTATGACTACAGCTGACTTCTTGACTGAAGATAAAGTTTCTTTTGACCTTTGACCAAAATAAATTAGGTTTTGCCCGAGATCTGCTCTTTTTGTAGACTAGTGTTTGGCATTTATGCTTCAGTTAACAGGTCACGGTGAAAAGAGAAAGACATAATAGAAATGACAGATGACACAGGTCCCCTGGATGAGACAGGTTCTCACTGAGATAGATGACATTTGACTGGAATATTCTACCCAAACATTATGATTTTGTATTTCACATTTTTTATTTCATAGTATCAGACATTGCTAGTCTGCTCATGAGCTGCTGATAAGATGGATAAAATGTAAATGTTGACATTTTTAGTACAGATTCCCACAAAGTGTAGCACGGCACATAAGATTCAACACGAGTTTAAAGTACTTTGGGTTTGAACAAATGTGTATTTGTGACATGGACTTTTAATTTGAAACCCACTCTTCAGTCTGTGTTTGCTGAAGTAATAAATAATCAAATCACTGAATTGGTGAAACTGAGTTCAGATACTGTTTAATAAATCACATCTGTGAACAACCAAACCGTGTTAAGTTTAATTCTGGTGTCTTAGATTTTAATGAACAGTTTAGTTGAAACTTGTGATTTTTTTATCAAGTATTTTTTTCCAGGTCTAATAAAATGCAGCCAGAGCAGAAAGCTCAAAAACTGCAATTTCTTGACTGGAGGCTGAAGAGAGCAAGTGGCAGCCTCTATAGCTGTAAAACAAAGCCCCGACAGGCTCCCATGTTAAAATCACAATGACATTTACAACCTAGCCCCCAAAAAGCATTGCATCTACTGATAGATTCCCATCAGCAACTGTGAATGGGTTTTCAGAACTCATTCACCTGGAAAAGGGTGTTTGGCTACGGCAACACTGATTAACAGGTGACCCAACAGCTGCTAGGGCTCATCTCCACTGTTTCCCTAAACTAAACTGAACTGAACTGGACCTTTTCACTGTGTTTGTCCAGTTGGTATTTTTTGGAGAACTGTTTGTTTGTCTGGAATGTAATATTACGGCTTGCTCTGTGGTACAGAGCATCCTAGAAGTAGTGATGTGCGAATCATGAACGAATCGTTCAATACTCGAGAATCACTTTACTGATTCATGAATCATGATTCACAAGCCCAACTGACTAATCCCTGTTGCTGTTAGCAGCAATAAATCTAGCTTATAATTAAAATTGTGGAAAAAAACAAAACATCCAGTATCTTAACAAAAAAATTTCTGCTCTGAAGTGGAAGAAAAAACCCTGAGTAGAAGCTCACATCAAGACAATAGCTCCTCTGTTCACAGTAGCATCGCTCTGCTAACATGCTAACAGCACATTTGAGCTACTCACCCCCTCCCTCCTGTGCTGAATCACAGAGCGAATGAATCACTCACTCACCCCCTCCCTCCTGGCTCACAGCTTCTTCTTCTTCTTGGTTGGCAACCAATGTTAAGGCGCATTACCGCCCCCTGGCTCACATCTCAGTGGACATTTAGATGAGAAAATATATATTTGACACATTTAAGGAAAATACTAATAAAATAAAAATAAACAAAATAAATGTTTATTAGGCAATTTTGATAGGAAATTGCTTAATTTTAGAAATGTTTTTGCTCTTTTTTGCTCTATAAAATAGTTGTTTTATTTTAGAATCATTCATCTTAGCAGTAGGATTTACATGAAAAGAGAAACAAATTAAGTTTGAGTGAAAATGTACATTTTTTGGACTCTCTGGTCAACTGACTCAGTGAATCAAATGACTCAAAAAACCCAATTCACTTTGGTGAGTGACTCATTAAAACTCAATTCAGTAAAAAGAATCAAATTTACCATCACTACCTAGAAGTTTGTGCTTCAACGTAAATTTCTACTTTTTTGTTAGTCCATTCTTAACTTGGCAGAAGACAACCTGATTGCAATAACTGGTTTAAAAAAAAATACTTTTGGGACTCTTGAAGTCTTTGGGAAAACAGCTTTCTATCTTGATCTCACTAAACAGTTTCTCAATCGTTTTCAGTTTAAAATCGTTTAAATTACTTTTTGTAAATTTAGGTTATCCAGGTCATTCAGGCTAATTATTTATAAGTCTCAAGTCAGTGCAGTTTCACAGTTAGACCTACTTGCTTGTGGCTTTCAAATAGGCCTTCAGAAACCAGTTGGTGATGTCATGATAGCTACATCCATTTTTATACTTTCTACATAGCTAGTGTTAACTGATAAATTAGCACTCATCCATTTATCCATATAAGGTGACTTCTGGTTCATCAAAATGCAAAGTGAAAAACAAATGGGCAACTTCCATCTTTTATATTGTTTGTGAAAGCCAACCAGTGTATATTTTGTGTTACCTATATATAATATCTCAATTTGTTTGAAGATCTGAAACAATTAAATTGACGAACATACAAAGAAAATAGGAAATCCGTAAGGGGGCAAACACTTTTTCCCACTGCTGTACATTTGCAAATTTACGTACCTCTGTCTTACAATGGCCTCAAACACCCTCCAGCCCTCTCTGATCAATGCTTGCTGGGCTTAAATTCTAGCAGACAAGAATACAGCTTAATTTCCTTAAGATGGAGAATTTAGTCATGATATGTGGCAGTTGGTAGCTCACAGTGAACAAAAAGCTTTTAGGGTGCATTTAACTAAAGAAAAATTGTGCTCCTCCTGGACACCGAGGCATGTAATTGAAGGAGACTTTTGTCAAAACTTGAACATTATTTTTTAGGCTCCATGTTTTAAGCAAAGAGCTTTAGGTTGAAAAGAAATTTGTCACAATACTGTTATGCTCGTAAATAGGATTATCACACAGAGAGAATCCTATCCCTTTGGTGTTGTAAATCTTGGATAGGCTACACAGTAAAATGCTTTGTCAGATTGTTAAGGCACTTCCATTTCCACACACAGAGTTTGTAGAGTATGTGATAACACAGTAAAGATCTCTTAACAAGTGTTACGAAATCAGTTTCACCCCGGTTCTTTTTATTCCTCGGGCCTCCAGAGATGCACCGGACTCAGTAGTCATTTCACAAAACCTTTATTCATCTTTATTCATCTTCATTTAAGCATGCATTCTTCTAGAAGGGAAGACTTGCCAGGCCGGTGTCCCTCTGCAAAATCTTTCACTCCTTTGTCTGTGAAACACAGTTTTGTAGGAGCGACCCCATCATAAAACCCCCACAGTGTGCTGCAAACTCTGTGTCTGTGTCTATGTGCACGAGCACGTGAGTGCCTGTGTGTGTGCATACCCGTATGTCTATGTGAGTGCACGTGAGTGAGTGTATGCGCGTACCTGTGTGTATGTGTGAGTGCACGTGAGTGAGTGTATGCGCGCACCTGTGTGTGTGAGTGCACATGAGTAGGGCTGGGAATCGTCACTGATTTCTAGAATCGATTCAATTCCGATTCACAAGGTCCCGAATCGATTCGATCCACGATTCGATTCAATTCGATTCGATTCGATTCGATTTTGAATCAGTCCGAAATATTATTATATGAACCATAATATATATAAAATTATGATAATTCACCTTGTATATGTACTGTCAAAAGAACCCTCTAAGCCTTGTGAATGAATTACATAAATTTCAAAATTAAGAACAGATACTAAAGCAGTTAAATAATGTAATTTTTAATTAACATTAGTATATATATTTTTTCATACATACATTTCAAGTGGATCAGGGATCCAGTGCAAATAGAACACATCTTTTGTAAACATCAGTAAAACCTCAGAGAAATAGTTTTGCTGTTAGTGTCTCACACAGCTTTTCTGAAATCCACTATTGTGTTTTGAAGACACACAGTATAACACAGCATGTACAAGTGAACTGACAGAAACTGACCGATCAGAAAATGAAAAACTGCCTTTTAAAATACTTCAAAAAATGAAAACATATTGAACAGTATTGTAAAACCTCTGTGAAACTAATGCAATTTAGCCTTATTTATAACTACCCTCTCACTTCTTTGAGACTGTAAGGTTTTTCTGCAAGAAGAGAAGCTGGTCTACATGTTGTGGAGTCAGGCAGCTCCTTTGTGCGGTAACAATGTCACCAGCAGTTGAAAACACTCGTTCAGAAGGAACACTGGTCCCAGGTATGGAAAGATACTGCTTTGCTTGTAGAGCCAAGAGAGGATACTCCCTTTCATGGTCCCTCCACCAGATCAAAGGATCCTCAGAAAGTGCAACAGGCTCAACGTCCCTGTATCGATTCACTTCTTCCTTTGCCTTCTGAGTTGGTGTTTTCTGTGGTGCTGTGGTTTTTGTTGAGTAGGCTGGCCCAAGGAGAAAAATTAATGCAGAGTCCTTTGACCTCTTAATTGGAGGGGCATAATCCACTTCATCAACACCACCAAGAGAGATGTCAGGGACAGTTTCCTCAGATGTGTCACCATCAGACTGTCGCTGTAGAAAAATGAAAACTTAATTACTAAAGAAATTACTATTTATATTCTAACTCGAGTAGTGCAAAAAAACCAATAATTTTTTGTTTTTGTTTCTGTAACTCACAATAGCTGTGTCCACGTTCTCCAAACCTGCTGCTTCCAACACCAACTGAGAGAATGTGTTGTTACAGGTCTCTTTGGACAAGAATGGCAGGGCCTTAAAGCGAGGATCTAATGCTGATGCAATGTAGAGCTTGTCCTTTAGGGCCACATATCTTGAAAAGAGATTTTGCACATTTAACTCAGTTTATTATGTTGGATATACATGTGCATGGTTACATACACTCATGCAAGATCAGAAACATTAATATACGACTTTGTTTCCATAATTTATATATAAACATCTATAGATAGATAGATATAAAATCAAAAGGCCTATTACTAGACAAGAGGGCTTAACTAACATTTTTATAATATATAGATTTTTTCACTATAATAAGAATTTTCATGTAATACATGCATCCATACAGTTACACTCATTCATGGCATATACACACAATTCATAAACATACCTTGACTTCAAGTTGTCGTATACAGCAGTCTTGAGGTCTTTAATCAGTGAGGAGTCATGAGAGACACTGATCATCTTCTCCAGCAGCTGTGCATGCAGAGGTGCAATGATGGAAAGGGTCGGGGACTTTTCTTCAGACATAACCAGTGTGGCTGCTTTCAGCGGCTTCAGAGCTTTCACTATATCTTCTCCATCAGTTATGTCAGCCTCTGTAAGACTACAGAGATTACTGTCATTTCTCCTCACTTCAGGTGAGAGTAGAGCTGCAGAGATTGCTGGTTGTTGCTCTAGGAAGCGTTCCAGCATCTCCAATGTGCTGTTCCATCTGGTCACCCCATCATTCACCAGCTTATGGGCAGGTAGATTCAGTATCTTTTGCTTCTCTTTAAGCTTGCGACTTGCAACAGTGCTGCGATGAAAAAAGGATGCTATGCGTCTCACTCGGCCAAGCAGCTGAGCAACAGCTGGAACTTTCAGTCCTGCTTGTGAAGCTAAATTGAGTGTGTGGGCAAAACAACCAATGTGCAACCAGCCCGTTATTTCTACAGCTCGCACCATATTTGCAGCATTGTCAGTTACGATGACTGGATTTTTGTTTGTAAGCTCCCATTCTTCGATTGCTTTGAACATAATTTCAGATAAATTAGCTGCTGTGTGGCTTGCTTCGGTGGTTCTTGTCTGTAAGACATGAGACACGAGTCTCCACTCCTGGTCGATATGGTGTGAGGTGATAGTCAGGTAGTTATCTGTTGCTCTGGATGTCCAGCTGTCACAGGTTATAGCGACTCTCTCTGCTGACTTGAGTGAGGCTGTAACATCGTGTTTCACTTTTTCATACATGTTTGGGATTACCACTTCACTCAAATGTTTGCGTGATGGTAAAACATAGCGTGGTTCTAGCGTATTAATGAGGTTTTGGAAGCCATCATTTTCAACAACGCTGTACGGACGTATATCTTTACATATGAAAGTTGCCACAGACTGGGTTATTTTTTGGGCACGTGGAGAAGTGGATTCAAACTTCACTGCAAATGCCTTTTCGAGTGAGCGTTGCTTGGTGTCGGCCGTTTTTGCTAGCAGGATATCTGGATGATGCCTCGTTAAATGATTTCTGAGATTTGTGGTATTTCCACAGTGCTTTACCTCCATTTTGCACATCTTACATACGGCTTTGCTTTTGTCCGGCTCTTCACTGTCTTCACAGTTCTTAAATCCAAAGTGTTGCCAGACATCTGCCTTTAGGCTCGGTGGCACATTCCCGGGAGTAGCCATGATGGTTCATGCGTCCAGGTCACTTAACTCTCGCGTGACTTCCTCATGTTAACCGCTTGCAAGTTTCATACGCGGCAAACTACATATGTATAAAAAAAAATCGATTTCCGGATTTAATGAATCGATATCGTTTTATTCCAGTTAGAATCGATTTTAATCGATGAATCGATTTTTTAAACCCACCCCTACACATGAGTGAGCGTGCGTGTGGATGTGTGTGCGTAACAGTTAAAGCACTATGTGCGTATATCTCTATGTACGTGCCTTCCTGAGGGTCATAAAAGTCCATCTCCCTTCCAAACCAAAGTTATTCAGTTACAAACTTTGAGACTCCCACCCAGGCATGCCCTGAGGAACTTCCACTCAACATTAACCTCTCTTTGTCTCACTTTCACAGTTCAAACTAGGGGAGGGTCTCCTAGAAATCTACTCCTAAGTTTATGACACACTCAGGCCTTAATTACATCCAGGTCAGTGTCTCTACAATAATTCTACATCTAACACAATTCTAAACTCTAAAATAGGCTACGCATATCTTCACTGTGCATGTGGGTGTAATTTTAACAGTTAAAGCACTGTGTGTGTGTGTCTCTGTGTACGTGACTTCCTGTCGGTCATAAAAGTAATCTCCTCACCCAAGCTACACCAAATTCCACTACACAACATAGAAAACAGAGTTAACATATTACAAACACTGAGACCCCCACTCTGCATCCACTGGGCCATTGGCCTCTTGTTGTCTTACATTTACAGATCAGGTGGAGAGTCTCCTGCAAACCTACTTCCAAGGTATGGCAATTATGAGTTTTATTAAGGGTACAAGCATCAGCATCAGCAATCCCCAACCGTAGCTTCTTGTCTCCTTTTACGACAGCAGACCCCCAGTGTCAATAAATTCCTTTCCCTCTAAACAATTACACACACTCTCAGGCCTACAGCTAAACCAACTGAAACACACAGACAAATCCTTTCCTATTCATCTGATCTACTGCTGGACCCTCTTATTAGGGCTGCTCAATTAATCGAATTTTAATCTCAATTACGATCTGGACTTTCAACGATCATTAAAAATGACTGAGCCGATTATTAGCACCTCCCTCGTGCTTTACTCTCGCGAGGTGGCAAATCGAGCGCACCTCTCTGCGTTTCGAACACGCATCACATCAATTAAGAGTACCCGAGGAAAGCTAAGCAGATGTTATTTGGAGAGGACAGGATAATGGCTGCTAAAGAAAGAATGCCTTTGGTTGAAAAGCGAGGTAAAACTACTTCAGTGGTGTGGAAACATTATGGGTTCGCGGAGTCAGACGTGGATCAAGTCGATATAGTGTGTAAACTTTGCTAAAGTGTTGTAGCTGCACCACAGAGCAACACTACAAATTTATTCAATCATTTGAAGACCGCTCACAAAGTGACATACGATCAAACAATGAAGGAGCATAGAGAAAAACTCTCAACAACACCTGCTTCATCCTCACAGACCTCCATTCACGCTACCCTGTACAACGCGACTAAATATCCCACCAGCTCCCAGAGACACAAGGAGATAACAAACGCGGTAACATAAGACCACTGCTCAATTAACACAGTGAACAACCCCGGTTTTAAGAAACGAATCCACACTTTGGACAAACGGTATAACTTGCCATCTCGTCACCATTTTAGTCGAGTGGCGATTCCCGCTTTATATGATGAGTGTCATGATGGTGTCGCAAAGGAAGTGGCTACAGCCCAATATTTTGCCACCACAACGGACTTGTGGTCAAGCCGCACCATGGAGCCGTATTTGAGCCTCACGGTACATTTCATTGACATGGATTTCAACATGAAAACGAAATGTCTCCAGACATCATTTTTCCCAGAAGACCACACAGGGCAGAACATAGCTGCAGGTCTGAAACAAGCACTGGCTTCGTGGGATCTGGAGGAGAGTAAATTCGTCTGTATAACCACAGACAACGCTGCAAATGTCATACTGGCTGCAGAACTGAATGGCTGGATGAGGCTCCAGTGCTTTGGGCACAGATTACATTTGGCCATAGGTGAGTAGGCCTAATTCCTACTGAATATGATGCATAATGTGATTTTCTTTCAATAAGTATACAACATAATGCTTCAAATGAATATAATATATAAAAAACGATTTAAATTCAGAGATACTTTTATTCATTCTCACAGTCATACACATTTTCTATGAATTATACAAACACATAAATAAGCTACCATCACTTTTTCTTATTCATTCACACTCAAGGAAATGATAATCATCATCCTGATAATGCTTGTTTATATTTTTTATGTTTTTATAGAAAGAGCCATGAAAGATCACAGGATTGAGCGTGCAGTGGGGGTCTGCAAAAAAATGGTCAGCACCTTTTCATTCAGTTGGAAAAAAAAGAGAGCTGAAAAAGGCACAGATAGACCTCAAACTGCCAGACCACTCCTTAGAGACTGAATGTCCAACCAGATTGGGATCTAGGCAGGCCATGGTTTCCAGAGTCCTTGAGCAGCAGAAGGCCATTGCCCATGTCCTCTCCCAAGACAAAGGAACCAGGCACCTCATCCCCTCATGGCAGGACATTGATGTCCTTGAGGCCATCAACAAGACCCTGGGACCTTTGGTTGAATTCACTGATGCACTTTCTGGAGAGAAATATGTGAGTGTGTCTTTTATAAAACCAACACTCCACCTATTAACAACTCAATCTTGGCTGAGCAAGATGATGACACAGACCTCTCAAAATGCATCAAGAGGAGAATACTGGAGTACCTAAATGAAAAGTATGGTGACTCACCAACACAAGAGTTGCTTGACATGGCCACTGTCCTGGACCCAGGGTTCAAACTGAGATATGTAAGCGAGGTCAGCCAAGAGACAATAAAAGCCAGACTAACAATGGAAATGAAGTCCATTGCCCATATTTATAAAGATACTAAACATCTATCTGTCTGTCTGTCTGTCTGTCTATCTATCATTATTTATAGTAATTATTTAAGGATTGTATTTTAGAATGCCAAACCTGAGACAGATAAAACTGGTTCCTCATTCTGTGTTGCTGTCATTTTATGTTTGTCCCATTAAAGGAGGCTGCAGTGATGGGGACACCCGTTGGTAACACGGAGGTTGCTGATGATGGTGCATCAAACCAAAAGAAGAGGGAAAAGGGCCTAAGCAGCTTCTTTAAGGCCCCTCACAGCACAGCTCCAGGTGCAGAACATGCTCTTCAACTGGACCAGGCCATAGCTTTTGAGCTTCAGGCCTACCTCCAGGCAGGGACCCTGGACACAGAGGAAGACCCACTGGGGTGGTGGAAGCTATCACAGAACCTCTTCCCACGACTCTCCATCCTGGCAAAGAAATATCTTTGCATCCCAGCCACAAGTGCCTCATCAGAAAGGGCCTTCAGCACTGGTGGAAATGTTGTCAACTGCCTGCGAGCATCCCTGAAGCCTGATCATGTCAATAGGCTGGTGTTTTTGGCTAAAAACCTTTGAAAGGTTGCAGGAACCATGTTTTGTTGAGCCATTTTGAGATTGTATGGGACTCGGGCCTACTAGTTTTTATTTATTTCTTATAAAAGGTACTACTTTCAGTGTTTAATTTTATTTTTGTTCAGGCAGCAACTTTAGTTGACATACCTCAATGTCAGTTTGATGCAATTGTGCATTTTGTGGCTACACAGCTTGCCTTGATGTTTGGTTATTTGTATGCATAAATATTATGCAGTAGTTTGAAGTTCACTAAACATTAATGTTTACATTTTTTATTTATTTTTTATATTGCAAACATTTGCACGGTTATCAGTATTTGCACACCATTTTATATTATTTTTGACAATCTTTAAAGCAATTATTCAATACATTGTTATTGTTAAATAAATATCGTGAAATAATCGAGATCTCAATTACATAATCGTGATTATCATTTTCGCCATAATCGAGCAGCCCTACCTCTTATCTAAGCAAATTTAACACATTGTATTCTAATAATTGTTTTCTTGTACTCACACAAGGTAAATAATACTTTATTAAAATCAAAATGCATTTTGCCTTCGCTGGAGGGTCGCTGGAGGGTTCGCTGGAGGGTCCGAGGGACCGCTCCAGCCTTCATCCGCCTCTGCTGGAGGGTCCGGGGGACCGCTCCAGCCTTCGTCGTCTGCTGGAGGGTCCGTGGGACCGCTCCAGCCTCCACCAGCCTTCATCCGCTTTTGATCAAACATTTCACTTGGGGTTACATGTTTGATTTTTGGGTGGGGGGAAATGTTACGTTTCGGTGTTGTCAGTGTTTTGTTTTGGCGTGACTGTTATGTGTTTCCTGTTTTACTTTGAAAGTCTGTGTTATCTTAGTGTTTTCAGTTTACGTTTCCTTGTCTCGTCAGGTCTAATTTGCCCCAGCTGTGTTTCCCTCCTGTGGTCCATTCCCTGATTGCTCCTTCTATGTATTTAAGCCCTGTGTGTCAGTTGGTCATGGTCGCGATCTCCCCCGTGTTGTAAATAGTTTGGTGTTTTGATGTAAATAAATAGTCTGTTGTAAATAGCTGTGAATGGGTTTGTTAATATTTTCGTTTGAGACACCTTCGTTTTGGGATTTTGGTGGAGAGCTTTAGTTTGTTTCTCGTGTGTTTTTTTTTTTCTTATTTTTATTTTCATACGTTGCACGCCGGTTGCCTAGGCCGGGGTGTAACATATGGGGGCTCGTCCGGGATTGCCTTCGCTGGGGGGGTCCGAGGACCGCCCCAGCCTTTGTCGTCTGCTGGAGGGTCAGTGGGACCGCTCCAGCCTTCATCAGCTTCGTCCGTCTTCGCTGGAGGGTCCGAGGCACCGCTTCAGCCTTCGTCGTTTGCTGGGGGTTCATGGGACCGCTCCAGCCTCCACCAGCCTTCATCCGCTTTTGATCAAACATTTCACTTGGGGTTACATGTTTGATTTTTGGGTGGGGGGAAATGTTACGTTTCGGTGTTGTCAGTGTTTTGTTTTTGCGTGACTCATGTGTTTCCTGTTTTACTTTGAAGGTCTGTTGTTATCTTAGTGTGTTCAGTTTACGTTTCCTTGTCTCGTCAGGTCTAATTTGCCCCAGCTGTGTTTCCCTCCTGTGGTCCATTCCCTGATTGCTCCTATGTATTTAAGCCCTGTTGGTCATGGTCGCGATCTCCCCCGTGTTGTAAATAGTTTGGTGTTTTGATGTAAATAGTCTGTTGTAAATAGCTGTGAATGGGTTTGTTAATATTTTCGTTTGAGACACCTTCGTTTTGGGATTTTGGTGGAGAGCTTTAGTTTGTTTCTCGTGTGTGTTGTTGTTTTTTTTTTTTTTTTTTCCTTATTTTTTCTTATTTTTATTTTCATACGTTGCACGCCGGTTGCCTAGGCCGGGGTGTAACAGGTAAGTTTAACCTTCCTGCCTTCTTGGGACCTTTTTGTGCCACTGCTATGTGTTAAATGGCTGCCATTTCCACTGTGTTCAGTGGAATATAACCAAACTTGCCACAGGATAGTTTTTACCTGTCAATGTTAATATTCCAGTGTGAATTCCTTAAATCAGCCTAAAATGGCTGAGCAGCAGAAATCCCCACACCCATCACCCTGGGGACCATTTTCTGCCCATTGACTTCCATTATAAACGCTATTTTTCAACCCCAAATTATCATCATATGATTTTATTTTTTCTTCTTTTCTTGGATGTCAATGAAGACTCAGGGCCTTGAAGTTTTAATTTTTAAATTGCAAAAAAAATGCAAAAAAAATAATGGCAGGTCAAAATGTATGTTGGTGCCAATCTTTGGTCCATCTAAAGGCCTACTTATAATGACAATCACATATTACTTCAACTGGTTTTTTGTGGAAATATTTAGTTTCGTTTTTTGGTTTTTGGGGCTTATAACACAGGGCGCTCATGTAATAACACTGGGATTTGAAGGGTTAAAACAACGAAAATATAATTAAAACTTTACATGAATATTTCAGGGAGAAGTAGTTTTACAAGGTTGGCTAATTTAAAGTGGAATAAAATATGGATATATGGTCTTTTTATGGCGTGGCTGAGAATGGTCCCTAGGGTGATGGGTGTGAGTTTTTTAAAGGATGGCAGGAGGGTTAAACATTCCACAAACTGTTCTTGATATTCTTATTGATAAAAAAATTGGTCATACTTTTCTGTATCCTGCAAATATTGTACCATGGAAAAACAAAATTTGGCACAAAAAAGATCAAAACCACAAGTTTGCAGCCAGAAAAATGTGAAACTGGCTACTTAAGCTCTTTGAAAGTCAATAAATCAACGTACCTGCACTGCTAATCTGTCATAATCAAGTCACTATATCATATTTAATCTACACAAGAGAAAAAAAAGGGGTTTTTTTTTTTCTTTTTTTGCCAGCACAGTACAATAACTTGAGTATTGTTGTTACCATGAAGTTGCCAGAGAACTACTTGTGGCTGTGTTGTTTTTCTTACCAAGTACTTGCTGTGTACTGATCTTACAGAACACACCAAAGCAAGAAAATACACACTTTCTTATAATATCAATTTATTTTTTGAATACAAAACATTATCTTTGTCTTTATGTTGTGCATTTTAATGTGTTTTTTTTTCCATTATGGTCTTATCATTGTGGCAGTGACATTATGCAGCCAAATGGAGCAAAGCTGTTCAGCCCAAATTGTCATCACTCATTGACAAAATACAACATAATTCGAGGGCAAAACCTGTTCTTGCTGCTTCATGTCATACAAAACGGAGTTTAGAAATGCAAAAGCCATTGTATGATCTGTAAGAATTAGATGCAGCGCTGGCTTTCATATCTTATTTGCTCTAGCCAAGAATATTCTGACATCAAAGTGCATTTTTTCCCGTTTTCTATCCTGCGTGTTATTCTATATTAAATGAATTAGGAAAATGAAATGAGATCAAGCTGCTGCTGAGAAATCCCAGGTTTATGAAAAATTATAAAATGTCAGTGTGTGTCAGGATTATGACACAGTTAGACCTTTTTTAGGGATTTGAAAAGTGGGTGTATTCATGCTGATATCACAGCAGCTTGTAAATTTACTAGTTTATTTTATTTACCATTACTTTGGTATTCCTACATTTGACCTTTAGGTGTTTAAAGAATGTTCCTTTGTACTGAGGACTCCAAAGCATGCAAACACAATAACCCCCACACCATTACGCCACCATCAGGAAACATTTTTATAAACATCTTGTAGTTTCCTTTTCGTAGCTAGCAGAAGTTAATCCTGGTCCTCTGCAGCCCATCTGTTTTGAGGTTTGAGAGATCCTCTTCCCCTTTGCATTTAACACGTGGCCACTTAAATGGTGTGATTAGTGAATTAAATACTTGTGTTACCTTGCAGTGAGCAGTGAACCTAATAATGAAACCAGGTAGTGTATATTCCTTATATAATTACTGAACTTATAAAACTCAGAGCAAAATACACTGGTTTGGATCAGTTTACATAGTCACTCGATGATGGAAAAGTCAGTTTGAAGCTTACAGTCTAAGTAAATTAATAGATAAACAACTCTGTAGGACAGGCAATTCAATACAGAGTCATCAGGTGATATTTGAATAAATAAGGTGCCTAAAGTGACTGTTGGGTGTTGGAAGAGATGAGAGAAATCGTAGGCTGTAGGCAGGATCAAGTAATAAGATGAAGCAAAAAACTGAATAGTGACAGCTGGTGGGCAAGGGTGTCATGCTAGGCCTGAAATAAAAGAAGAGGTTTGTGTGCATACCTGGCATTAATCAGGTGGACAAGAGGAGGAGGAAGCTGTGATTTCCATCCAGAAAAAGGCATGCTTACGCTTGGATTAGGTTCATAGCAAAATTAATAATTAATGGAAAGTTGCCACAGCATACATACTTAATAGTTTCTATGAGAGTTAGTAAGTTAATGCCTGTTTTAGCATAGATTTTCTACCACTTCCTTCACATCTGTCATCCTGTCAAATGGATTACTGTCCAGAGTTACATGTAGCAGAGACTAAACTCAAGATATGCTCAAGATATCACTTTCAAACCTGTCAACTTTTCTACAAGATGGTTCTGTAGCTATGCAAGAGCAAAAGTTTTAGATGAAGTGTTTTCAAAAATTTAAAGGGAGTTCCTCAAACTGATCACTAAACTCTGTACACAAGCATAATACGTGGCAAACATAACAGAATAACACACCTCAGACTATCAAAATTATAGCGAAATCCTATTATTTTTATATATATCGCATTCATAGATAGATACATTTATTCGACACTGCCCATTCATGACATTGTGTCTTGGAAGCAAATTTGACATAAAATGTAACTATGTCAGTAGAACTGTGGTGTGTTTTACGGAAACACAAACAGGCTAAAACCAAAATGAGCTGAGGAATACAGCTCTAGTTCTTGATTTTAAATAGCATATTATTAAAACACACAAAAAATACAGCTAAATTAAAAGGGTTGAGTGCTGTGTGATATAGTGAGCTGTCAATATATACTGAGAAAAGTGGGACATGGTAGGAAGTGAAGTCTCCTCTCATCATAAAAGTTTTCCTTGTTTACTCTAACCTGTGCAAAAGGACTGCTACACTAATCTGAGATGCTGATCTCAGAACAGTGAAAACTAGCACATTAGTCTCCCAATAAAGACCAGAGATTTATTCAGCTTGACAAACTCAAGCCATAAAGATAAACACTACAGATTCCAAGCAGAGTCAATCCAGCTTCCAGCAACAGTAAATTAAAGAATACAAGCAAACAGGCTAGAAATTTAAAGACAGAGCAGTGTTCAAGTTGATCAGTGAGATTATATTCACTTTGATACACTAAATTGATTTCATTTATTTCAGTTCATTAAAGCCCCAAATCAAAACAAGGTTCCTCAAGGTGCTCTACACCAGCGGTCCCCAACCCCCGGGCCTTGGACCGGTACCGGTCCGTGAGTCGTTTGGTACCGGGCCGCGAGAGTTGAGGCTCAGGTGTGAAATGTATGGTTTTCAGGGTTTTTATCGGTTTTCAGCGTTATTTAGTTATCGTTTTTATCGTTAACTCGGTTTTCCTGGGTCTTTTCACATGTGTTATGAATAAATCTTATTTTTTCGGTACCGGTACTAGTTTTATTTTCTTGTATTTATCCACGGTCCATGTACCACTGTAAGGTAAAAACCACAAAGGAAGCAGAGAAAACCCAACAATATTATCACCCCCTTGATCTTTGGTGACAGTGGAAAAACTCCCTTTTAACAGGAAGAAACCTCCAACAGAACCAAGCTCAGGGCTGAATGTCTTGATGATTAGTAGGATGATGTCTATTAACCATAAAATTTTCTCTGATGTAGAGGATTTAAAGAGTAAGTTTGAATGGCAGCAAGTACAAATAAATTCATTCAACTACTAAACTAAAATGTGAGAGCAAGTGTCACAATGTCTATATTATGCCAGTTAACCTTAAGCCAAAAAATATTTGACCTGGCCTGTTGAACTAATGGAAACCCTCACAACAAAAACTCTTGATTGTTTAGCTTTAAAGCAATGTGCATGAATTTTATCCAGTGGTTTTACTCTGTCACCAAGACAGTTAAGGCTTCAATTTTAGACTCCAAGCATTTTTGTTTATATTTCTGATAACTATTTTTTCATCAAGTTTTTTTCAGCTTTCTCTTCTATCGCCTCCATTTTTTATTTTTTTTATTTTTTATTTTTGTGGCCTCTACTGGGAAGGGAGTCCTGAAATGTGAACTTGCGAAATTCATTTGGCATGCAGGGCAAATTTTCTTCTGCGCTGTGTAAAAACACATCACAGCATGTTTCCAAATGGTCGTTTTTTGTAGGTCATCCTTGGACAAACTTCAAAAAGGTGGTGGTTAGAGAAGTGATGTAATCACTGCTCTTTTATTTAAAGTCCTATTTTAGGAGTAGATTACCTGCCTGAATATTTTGTCTTCCCATTTAATATTCCCTATATTATGGCATTCATTATATTACACAACATTTGGTATGCTTTTATATGGTATTTCATTTTACCCATATAGAGCTTAAAGCTTTGTTGTTGTTCATTCATTTAAAAAAAAGCAAAAACAACATAGCCATCCTTTCAAGTACCCTGTGACTTCAAGCTGTTGTTAAATCTGCCAGAGAGTATCTCAGCGGAAAGAGCTACTGGGTGCCCAGAGTTTTACTGAAATTGTTATGGTTATACTTCCCTTCCATCACTGCATGCTGACTGTGTTAATTTCTCAAATAGGACCAAACCCCAGTACTCCACTGAGCTCCTGCAGAGATTCTAAACCAAGGACGCATTTGAAATTAGCTCCCTGGAGTTGGTAGTGCTTTATGTTTAAAGTTGTATGGAGTTGTATGAAACTATATAAACTCACATGTCTTTCCACAGTGCATGAATATAGTAGCTGCACAATGCATTCATTTAACTATTTATCTGATTTTGTGAGAACCTGTATAGTACGTAATCAGTGAAAGTGGAAATAGATACTGTTCAGAAATGTTAAAAAAAAAAACACACACACACTGATTCAGTGATGTTTAACTATATTTTCACAGTTTATGATCATGCTGCTAGACCCTGTGAAACAATTGGTGGTGTGCTCTCATCCTGATTTGCTATTTATTGAGTGTATGTCACACTTAGGTGTTTCAGATCATCAAACAAATTTAAGTATTAGACAAATATAGCACAAATGAACACAAAATGCAGTTTCTAAATGGAAGCATTTATTGTTACGTGTGAAAAACCAAACCTACATGGCCCGTGTGAAAAAGTGATAACCTCGTGTTGGTGTTGTTCCCTCATCATCATAAATAATGTTGTTCCAGGTTCAACATTGCAAGTGACCAATCACCTTCTCCTGACGTCATCCGCGACCTTGAAAAAAACAAATGCCTTCAAAAAATCTACTTCACTTGCGAGAAGAGAAATCACCTCTGTAAGGACAATATGTAAAATGCTTACCGTTTATTGAAGAAAGGTATCCTGAAATTCAAAGAATTCAAGTTCCTGGATTGGCGGACAGAAGCGGTTTCTGTTCTCGTTAGTGATGTGCGGATCGATCCTGAAATATCGATTCCTCCGATACCAATCATTTATGTTCTAGAATCTATTCTCACATTAAAATATCGATATTTTAATAATTTAGAGTAAATTTGTAGTTTATCATTAACAGGAACACAGTGGAAAGAAACTATAACATTCGGATTGTCTACATTCAAAGGAACTACTTCCTCTTCCGCCTTTCATAGTCATGTGCGATAGGCTGTATAAATGTCTCGCAGCCCCTTGGCATGCGCACTCACAAAAATGGCTGAGCGTAATTGAAGTCATGTGCGGACGTATTTTACTTCCACAAACAGCTGAGATGTGGTTTGGGACAATCTGATATCCTTGTGTTGGTGTTGTTCCCTCGTCATCATAAATAATGTTGTTCCAGGTTCAACATTGCAAGTGACCAATCACCTTCTCCTGACGTCATCCGCGACCTCGAAAAAAACAAACTCCTTAAAAAAATCTACTTCACTTGCGAGAAGAGAAACCGCCTCTATCAGATCATCCACACCTCCTATCTGCTTGGGCCACCCTAGCAGCAACAATTGCAATCAACTGTTTGCAGTAACTGGAAATGTCATGGGTTGCTTAGAGGATCCACTCGCAGGACTCCTGAGTAGCGTTTAAACAGAGACTGTTTATTTACAGATCTTCACCAAGTGTATGTACAGACAGTGCGGGGTTAGTGCTATATACAAGACGTGAGGGGCAGGGGTCCGGGGCTCCAGGGAAAACGGGGAAATCACACACGCGCTCAGTTCAATCTCTCTCTTGTCCGCTAGCAACCAGTCACTCCTTCCACACTCCACACGGGGAAACCCGGGTCCGGGGAATCTAGGAACAAAGAAACATTCGTTAAGTCTCTGAGACGGAGGCACAGAAAACTTGAGCTAGACGCGTACTGACTAGAGCCTTCACAACAATCCAGCGTTGAACAGCTGATCTCCTCCTTCTAATATACCAGCTGGTCTGATGAGGCCCAGGTGTTCACAATCCAGGAAGGCATGGACCGAGGGCGTGAACCCGCCATGAGTTCCGCCCTGGCAAAACAAGGGAGAGAAAGAGAGAGGGAAAAAGAAAAGAGAAGGAGGGCTAGGAGTGGAGAGATTCTGATCAGCACCTTGCTGATCCTGCAGGTCGTGACAGGAAATGAGTCTTTTACAGCCCTGTGGTGGAATTTTGGACCTCTCATCTTTGCAGAATTATTCTAATTCAACCACATTAGTGGGTTTGAGCATGAACCACTTTTTTAAGGTCATGCCACAAAATCTCAGTCACATTCAGGTCAGGACTTTGACTAGGCCACTCCAAAGTCTGCATTTTATTTTTCTTAAGCCATCCGGGGATGGAATTTCTGGTGTGTTTTGGATCATATCAAAAGTACAGACATTCAGGGCTTAAGTAGAAATACAGATACTGGTGTTGAAGAATAATCCAGTAAAAGTTGAAGTACTGATTCATCTTCTTTAGATAAGTAAAAGTAAAAACAGTGCACGGTCTGAAATGTGCTCAAAGTAAGAAAGTAAACAGTATCTCTTTTCATGACATTAATTTTTTGGTGCAAAGCTAACTAACCCCGTGCTATATTAAAGTAATAATAAAATAATAACAAATAATAATGCAAACTTTACTTCAGTCTCACATGTACAGACACAATATCTGATTTAAATACACGAGGACTTACATGTAAGCTTTACATTTCCATTTATCAAACACCACTGAGCAGTTCTTACCTTTAAATATAATCTCTCTTCTTCCTCTCCTGTCCTGCATTTCTAATCTTTTGCATCTCTGAGTGTAGTTTGCTCTTTTTCTTTTTTCTTTTCTCTCCCTGTGAAACACAGATAGCTCAACATTCTACTAGTATGGTGCAGTAATGAAGTATTTGTACTTTGTTACTTCCCACCTCTGCAAACATAGAAAAAACTGGAAATCAGGAATGGGACAAACACTTTTTCACACTACTGTATTTGGACACTGCACAAATATAAGAAAGGAATGAAAGATTTTTTTTTTACTGCCAGATTCTTTACTTAAGCCTGAAATAAAGAAAAAAAAACAACCCATCAAGGACAGAAAGGGAAACATGCCACTGCAGTATGGCAAAATTAAGTCTTTTATCTAAGCTTATGTAAAAAAATCAAGACCCTGTATTTTTCTCATTCTGCAAGACTGTGAAAATCTGAAATAAAGTTATGTATGAACAACCAGGTTACCTTTGTCCCTTTGCAAAGGGTTCAAATAACTGTATCGACAGCATTTTTTGACAAAGAGGGACAACAAGCCTATGATATTTATACAGACAAGTTATCTATCTGTCCTGTTCACAGACTAAATCCAAAACATTGTTGATAGTTTGTACATCAACATGTGGTATACGTGAAAGATTGTATAGAGAGAGAATGTGACATAATAAAGTCGTCAATAAGGTAAGCTTGACACAGAGCAGAAAGATTTAAAATTACATTGCTTCCCTCTCTTTTCATCACTCACTGAATACATAAGTATTCACAATTATAACACTGGTGATAATAAGACCGCATATTAGCGTTCATGCCTGGTTTTGTTTGCGTTTGTCAGACTGCGGTATGGACAAAAAAGAGAATTAATCCCTTTGTTTTGCCATCGTGTACGGAAGCAATTCAGTTTGTCACCCTTTGCTCCTCTGTTGCCCAGTGACTGGAGTTCAGGAGCACCAGCAGAGCTCAATCAGCACTCCTCCTTCACCACTGAAGCAACAAAGCAAAGGTGAGACTTTTTTGGCTACCCTGGTTTTTTGGTGCAGCAGAGAACTTTCATTGTTCCCACCTGCTCTTGATGTTTGCCAGAATAAGTTGATGTTTATTCAGAGTGGGGGACAACTTCCTTTACCTTTCTGTGAATCTGGGATAACACAAAAGACAAAGTTTTGCAGTATCTCCAAATGTCCCTTTCACAGTGGTCAGTGTGAGGTCAACAGATCCCACCCCAATCTCTTGGAACCTCCCAAACACGATTTCATAAGCACTGAAACATCAGGATGAGGAGAGCACCCTTAAATTAGAAAAGAGTAAAGAGTCCATATTTGAATTCGTCCTTTTAGAGAGTGTAAAATATTTCAGCTTTTGTATAGTGGTGTTTGCTATGCCAAGCAGGACTATATTGTATTTGACATGGAAAAGGGCCAAAACCTCCCCATGTTACTGTTATCCGTTGAGAGCAATATGGGAGGACCAGATTTGATACATTAAACATTTTAAACTGTGTCGATGATAGCTGCACATTTATGTTTGACCAGAAGAAGCGTGTGATAGTAAGGCATTAATTTCTGAATTCGTCCTTGTAGGTCTGCTTGTCAAAGTCACTATCTACTCCCACGGAGATATGTGAGGTGCATTGCAAAGAGCCAGACTACATGCACTGTGTGTGTGTGTGTGGGGGGGGGGGGGGGGGGGGGCGCGTGTGTGTGTGTGTGAGAGAGAGAGAGTCAGAATTATTATAGTTCTGTATTTTCTAATTCTCTTTTCATTTTTAGTTTTAATTAATAACTGATTTTTTATTATTTTTCATTGAGGGCATGTGCCACAGGAAAACTCAATACAGCTATTACAAGAGAACACACTTATGATGGCTAAAATGGCTAAGGCTCAAACCCTTCAGATTTAACCAGTTTGACAGATTAAAATTAAGATGATAACTAAACAGCAGACTAGATAAAACCTAAATGAACAAAGAGTAAAAATCCATTCATTAAGTTCACTTTTCCCTGAGTCATCACTGCACATAAGTGGTACAGTAAAGTTTTCTTTCATAGATGCCACTGAAAAGTGAAAGATTTATCATCAGCTTGTGTCACTAGTGTGAGAACAGGATCGTTACTATCCTGTGCGTGTGCTCTGGGTGTAATACTGTCAACTTCAAGCGTCAGCTGTGTCAGAGTAGCTGGACTTTTCTCCCATGCCTCTCTTCATCCTCAATCAGCTTCACCATGCTTGTCATCAGCAATGTTGTTCCCTGTTGAGGCAGTCTCCAGCCCACTGTCCCTTCTGAAAGCACTTGAAACAGATTTCCAGGTCATATCGTCCTGTTCTGGAGCCATCTCTTTCTCTGGCAGGAGCTTGATACATGGTTGATGTCGGGGGTTTTGGCAAAGATGCTGTAGCTTGGATATATCATGGCAAGTCATGGCTTCTTCAATTTTAGCCAAGTTCAAAACATTAGTAGTAGCTGGAGAGGCAGCTGGAGGGTCCCTACACTGTCTTTTGTGATGGGTTATGTGTAGCAAACTCTGACATGGAAGTGGTTTTCCTTCCCAGTGAGTCAGCTTGTTGATGTGAAAACGCTGGTGGTCAGCTGTGGTCAGTAATGAATCGTTGGAAGAGTCTGCTGGCGTCGTGCTCTGTCCATCTTTGTTTTATGATGGCAGTGGAGGTCAGGGTCAAGTAGGAGGCATTACAGGGGCACAGTCAAGGCCATGATTCACTGTAACAAACTGAAGCTCTAAGGAGAGCCTTTTCATTAGTTTCCGTTTTTATCCCTAAGTTCTGCATTACATGTGATGCCTTCAGGTGATTTTTTGACATTTTTATTTTCTGATCTGTTTTTTCCTTACAACTACACTCAGAACGTTTTACAGAGTATGCATTACACTGATATTTTTCCTTCTTATAACCCAGATTTGGAGACATGAATCCACCTTTTCTTTGGGAATTTCTTCACAAGATCTGGTTCCACGCTCACAAATCTATTTCAATCTATTTGCTAAGCTAATCACTACTTTTGGCACTGTTGTCAATCTAATACAGATTTTCTTTCACTACAAAGGTAAAGGTTGGAAATGCACTTTTCCAAGATGATCAGTCACTGTCCACCTCAAACTCCACTTCTAGTCATTCCTGGATATCCTCATCAGATGCTAAGCTTGTTGCAGAAATCAGAAATAACTTTTGGCATGCACAACCAGGTTTTCTTTCATTGACCTTTGCCCAGGGGTCAAGCAACAGTACAGCAACATGGGAGCAACCTGCAAGCATTCTGACAACAGAGAGGGATTGTAAGCCTAGAATATTTATACAGACAAGTTATCTATCTGTCATGGTCACAGAACACATTCAGAACATTGTGTGCAAAATATAGCTTGTACTTTAATATATGTTATATTTGAGAGCTTACATAAAGACATAACATGACAATATCGAGCCTTTTGTTAAGTAATGTCAGCTTGTAACAGAGAAGAGCAGAATTATTTTTTTCCATTTTGTAATCTCTTTTTTCAAGGAATGAGTCCCTTTGTGACTGCAGCCCACAAAAATGACACCATACTGTCTATGCCAAAAAATAATTGGGATAAGATGATTGAGCCTTGTACAGCATAACAACCCTGAAGCAGCAGGTACAATTCCAAAAGAACTTTTCCGTTTGTAATTTGGATTAAACAACAAGGAGAATTAAATAAAAGGCCTTTTTGACAGTGTGAGTGCAAATGTCTTCTATTTCCTTTCCAACTAGCACTCTTCCTTAGCCAAAATGTGCACATACCACTGTGTCTTCAAATAGTGCCTCTTCTCTATCGAGATGTTGGATAACTGCTACTGGAGTCGGGACTCTTGTTTGTTGCCATTATAGTTGTTTTCTCTCCCAATTTACAGAGTAATTCACTCTGTATGTGCATAAACGTGTGCTTCTAGCATGATTACATTTTTGATAGTTTAGGTCCTGCAACCAACTGCATTCTTGTAAGTGGGATCAGCAGACCTATATCACCTAATTCTTCTTGGATGTTTCAGGAAATGTGCAGAGACAAAGCTCTACGTCTGTGCTTTCCTTATTGTAATGAATTGTGTACACTAGGTTGGGCAAGCTTTTGACTCAAAGTTTTACACAGCTTGAAGTTTACAGGGATCTAATACACAAATTTCAGATACTCCTTCAATAAGGGATAACAACGTCGGGCTATTGATGGTTCTCTTGTCTGTCTGGGAGGGTCTCTTTTGATGTTTCGACAAAGACCAGGTTAGTGGTATATTAAATGTTTAAGTGATTCTGATGCATATGTGACCATTCTCTTGCCAGTCTGTGATTGTAGGCACATATTTATAGTCCAGTGGGTGATCAAAAATGAAAGAAAATAGTGATCGGTTTGTGAGCATTTTCTTAATACCACAATTTAAAGGCTTCTGTCATCTTAAATGTGCATCATACAGTGCAGTAAAGCAAAACAGTAGGCTGGTAATCTGTTAGGTTTAGCGCCACTGTGCAGCCACGTCTGTGTGTGGCTACTCTGCCCTTCTTTATTGGATGGTAATCTTGGAAAGCACTACAGTGAAGGAAACTGATACCTTCAACCTGAGTCATTCCTGCTCTGTATGTGTTAAGTGTTGTTTTTCGATTGCCATCTCTTGACTGAGCACTGAGATCATCATTTCGACGTGAGGACTCCTGTGTGGACTCAGGATGTTTAGGTGAGATGAAAACTCTTGTAAATGTGTAAATCTTTACAGACAAAAATTAATAAAAGGTGCTGCAGGGCACAGGCAGGAAAGTCCAACACGGATGAACCAAAGGAACAACAAATAACTAAATAAGTTGTTAAGGGTTCAAATATTGAGGAGGGATACAGGAGGGATTCAAAATCACAACACTGGTCCAGGAGAGTCGGTCAAACGATGATTTTAATGAACACACGTGTGGGAGATGAACACTGTACGCAGACAGCATCGATCTCACTCGAACAATACACAATCAGTTGTTTTTATACCATCAGGGAATGTTTATGACGCCCCCTCATGCGTCAAGCAGATACAATAAATGCATAAGTTTCAAAACCACAAATGTTCTGGTGACGACTTTTGACACAGTGAAAAGAACATCACCTCCATCTCCATGCCAGGTGCCTTTCCCGTAGCTCGTCTCGCTCTCGCTTCTCCAAAACCTCAGGGCATGCTCTGCAACAAAAACTGTCAATTCTGCAGACTCAAAATGCAGTTGCAAGAAAAATATGTCTGAACTTTTACCTAGAAATGAATCTGCCTAAGATGTGTGTGTATATGTCTCCCGACCTCAACTGCACTTTGTTTCACCTCTCACCTCACCTACTAGAGCGCACAAGCAGACAGAGGCCACTCTCATATGTGCAACAATCCACTAAAACTATATATGTAATATATTGAATAAATGCTGTAAATGAATGACACTACTCAAAGCTTAATATTAAGATTATAAATGAATAAAAGACAACAAAGAATAACCTGGTTATTCAAATAGCCTCATCCAGACAGCTCCTCAAAATAACCACCAAAAAATGCACACTTTACAGAGGAAACAAAGACATTTTAGAAGCACACTTCCTGACTTATTCTGAGTCATCTGTTACCAAGCAAACTCCAACGCAGCAGGTTGCTGAATACACTCAGGCCTTTATTCAGGCCTGTTTCTAGATTATATGTGATATATGTATTGTAAGCGTGAATGCAATCTTTCCATAGCTCTAAGCCACTTTGCTCAATAGATCGGCCGGACATCGAAGCTTCTGACCATCAATTAACTGACCAAGCTTCAACTCTTTAATAAGCACCAAAATGCAATGTGTATAAAATGATTACAGTTGCTCCTGCAATGAAAGATTATTATATGATTATGATACCACCTGTAATACAGACTTTAATGTAATTTTAACAGCTTCAATAAATGCTTTAATGCAATGCTTGTTACGTGGTTATAATGCAATGATAATACTGATAATAAAATAGCAGTAAAATAACTTGTCCAATCCCACAATTCCCTCTCTTGGTGACCCTCTCTATAAAAGAGGGTCACCACACTTTACTAGTATCATTGCTCTGACCCTCTCTAGCCGTCCTCTGGCTCAGGGAATGAGACAACAACCTCAGGTGTTCGAGGTGGTCGACCAGAACACACTTCTTAATAAGCACTCTGTGTATACAATGATGTGTCATGTGCCTTAAATGTAAGTTGTCATGTGGAGAAACTCAAACTGAGGGATAAACATGGATACATGCAGGGAGGGATGCTGCAAAGCAGAAAGACTGATAACTAACCAGGAGGGCTGAGCTATAAATACACAGGGAACTCATTGGGAAATGGCATCCAGGAGAAACTAATCTGGGTAGGACAGACAAACACATAAGCAGGAAAAACAGTGTAAAAAAGGGAAGTAATATACCTGAGGAGGTAGCTGTGAAAGGGAGACTGAAAATGCACACAAATGATGTATGTAATGTATGTATGTAATGATGAAATAGACAAGAAATCACAGATGACATGGTGAAGAGATAATCGCTAATACACACAAAGAATGTGATCCTGTCATTTGTGTTGCAAGCTTCACAAGCTTTACAGGTGGGCACATTCATACTGCGTAAGTAGTAAGTAGCAGTGAAGTTAATTTAGTAATTGCTTTTGGAAATCAAAAAATTTATCACTATAGGACTTATTTTGGTAGCCCTTGGGTTGCAAAATTGGCAACATTCGCTAGGTATCTTCACTTAACTGTGTCTGTGTGCATGACACTGGGAATTTGTCAAATGTTTTGTTTGCATACATGGGCATGAGTTGTTTGATTTGTGTTTCATAAGAAAAACGCCTGGAGTGGAGTTTTTGCTGTACATATAGATATAAGTGAAAATGATAGTAGCTGAATAAACTTTTGAATAATCTTGGAAATAGTGTTTTAATAAATAACTTATATCACACATCCACATTTACATTTACATATATTTCAAAGTGCTGACTAAAGATTGGTCAAATTCAATCCTGTTTTGTGCCCAACACTTTTACCTTCTTAACTTGTTTTGTGCTTGTGGACCTTTTTATGCACAGCTGTGTGCTGGCTAGAGAGGGCATTCAGTGGGCAGATCTATTAGATTAAAAGTTTTTTAATCTAATAGATCTGCCCATTTTTGAGTGGTATCATTTCCTCTTAGATTACTAGAAATAACAAGAGACGGTATTTGTTTTTTTTTCTCTTTCTAAATAAATGATAATGCTAGTACTGATTTACTGCTCCACTGAGAATCTAGAATTACGTCAGCAACTGTGTAGTTTATCAATAATGTCATCAGAAAAAACATGTGGTAATAACATCCCCTCCTGACACAGGAGAGAAAGAAAAGAAATTCAAGAAAGTTATCATACCTCATGTGGTATGCTTGCACACATGCTTTAAAATGACATGGTTAGCCTTTTCATGCTGTTTTGTTATTATGCATGAACCAACTGTGCACAGCAGCACAGACAGCTCAGCACGTGGAACATGTTGGAGGCAAAGACCAGATACTCTAATACCCTTTTTTCACATTATGAAATAGTTTATTTAGTAAATGAATTGGTGCAACATTTAAAAAATTGTTAATGAAGCTGCGAAGGACCTGCAAACATGAAAGGAGCACCACTTTCATGAAACACCAGTAAAATGAACCAGTACAATCAATGTAAAAGCCCATTGTGGAAGCAACAAGCTTACTACCAATACCTCAGTCACAGTAACTGTGCCTGCTGCAAATGCTATTCAGAATATTTTGCTATAATGCTCTGGTGTCTTTCAATGAGTCGAGACCCTGAGCTTACAAGCTCTGCTGCTTTAAGCTTTTGGATGACCGAACCTGAGACATGTCCCACCGAGAGATAAAAGAGAAAGACGAACAGAGATCAGAAGAAAGACCTAGTCAGCCAAAGCTGTTTAATGTTAAGGTCAAATTAAAATCAATGTCTAGGAGCTGGAACAAGAGCAATGGGCACTGTTGCGGGGCACTGATTCATTTTCCCCGTTCCCGCATTGTTTATTTCCCTGTGTGTTTGCCACAAATTAAAATAACTCCTCATTCTCATAGTGACTCATTTAATAACCAGGTCTTGAAAGCTTTTCCAGTATTTGTGTCTAAGTATTTTTTGCCATTGGTACGAGGAAAGAAAAGAAAAGTGTGATAGAAATGTGTAACAAAATGGCGTTATTATAAAAATCAGGATGATTGTAGTTATGTGATTAAAGTAGAAATATTATTTGGAAGGATTTTAAAAAGCTATCGCTGTACAAAATTGTTTAAGGTTTCCACAGTCAAGAACACCTTTGTAACATATGAGTAAACAAAAGCTACAGATAAAAGGTATCCGGGATTTGGTACTGTTCACTAAAAGGATTTCTTTCTGAAAGCTTTTGTGTGTGTGTGTGTGTGTGTGTGTGTGTGTGTGTGTGTGTGTGTGTGTGTGTGTGTGTGTGTGTGTGTGTGTGTGTGTGTGTGTGTGTGTGTGTGTGTGTGTTAAACTGTAATCCTTTATATGTATATGTATAAAGGAAGAAATCTACAGATTTCTTTTACTGATTTTGAGGTTGTAGTTGTGCTCCCAGGACCTGGTGTGGATATTCCCTGCCTAAAAACACAAGGCCAAACCAGATTGGGGAATTGGTTGCTTGTTCTTTTATGTAATCATCTTTCTGTTTACATCAGGTCAGTAACTATTTCTGTGGTGTCCTTTGGTCTTGGACTGTTGGCTGAAAATGTATTTGCACATCATAAGATTTGCAGTGGAAAAAAAAAAAAAGATAAATTATTATATCACATGCTCTATGCTAGCATAGAGAATCCTGGTCATATTTAGAGCTTATTTTAAAACCTTTTAATGTTTTAATTACACTCTAATTGTTTTAATTACACTCGGGGCGACTGTGGTTCAGGGCGTTGGGAAGCTCATCTTGTAGCTGGGAGGTTGCCAGTTCGATCCCCAGCTCTGTCTGTCCTGGTTGTTGTGTCCTTGGGCAAGACACTTCACCCTACCGCCTACTGGTGTTGGTGCGATAGGGCAGTCTCACTTCTGTCAGTGCAGCTGTGGCTACAACTGTAGCTTGCCTCCACCAGTGTGTGAGAGTGAATGAATAGTAGAATTGTAAAGCGCTTTGAGTATCTAGAAAAGCGCTATATAAACACAATCCATTATTATTAATTGACACAGTTTTTAAATTAATTAATAGCTACATTTCCACATGCTTACACTTAAAAATATTTGTACTTAACTCTTAATATAAATATGAAAATGACAAGTAAGAAAATGTCTTTTTCTGAGAGTGAAAGAGAAAAGTTTTGCTAACTCAGAACAGCAATTCATCCTCCACTAGAAACCGAACATCTTCATCAACGTGTTGATTTGTGGTTTCTATCAGACTCTCTGGTAACTGTCTTGGCTTAATGGATTCAGTTATTCAAATGACCCTTAGCACTTCATCATTTCCCAAAAAGAAGGTTTGAATGTCTTGTTAGATTCAGGTGGCTATAAAATATGTATTTCCATATTTTCAAACAGGAAAGAATTTATTCAAGACATGTCTGCTATATTTACATGAAAAGCATATTCATAAAGATCTACATTAATTATACATTGTACCATGTTTTCATAAAGGCTTATACTACTAAATAATTTACACACATTACTATGGTTGAACACTAGATTTACTTTTATCTTAAGCTGCCTACAGATAGCTGTCCATCAGAGTAGCGTTTTACCTAAATGTGTATCTGTTGTTAAAAAAAAAAAAGTTGGATTTACGCAACATTTACTGCAGAGTAGTAGCAGTAAATGCTTTCACTGCTGTGAAATTGCAAGATAGACTTCAGTCCAACTGTGAGTTTCGTGCTGAGTGTTGTCTTGTTTGCAGGTTTTCTCCAACATGCTGTCCTTCACCTGCAGCGACTTCTATTTTAAGCTGCTCTATCATAACAAAGGCATGGGGAAGGATACATTAAAGGAACTTTGATATACAGTTATGATCAGAAGCCTGCATATACTCAACATGGACGTTGATGTCATGGTAATTTGGGGCTTTTAATGATATCTTTTAACTCTTAGTTTTACAAGGTGGAAAGATTATACCGCATGTATCTTTATTAACTTTAAAAAAACAGGAATTGTGTGCACAAGCTTGAATTTATTTTGGACCCCTCACACACTCAAAATAAGCTAACACAAATAAAAAAATCAACCTCTCCACAACTCCAATTTCACCTATTTCAGTCGTAATGTTTTAAGCATATCGGCCTCAGACCATCAGACCATATCCAAGTGGTTAAAATAACTTCATGGAGAACAACCATGGACAAATTATCAAGTCATTCCCTGATGTGATATGAAACACACAAAGTTTTTCCAGAGTTTGGACAGCAAAAGATAACTAAAGAGGTTGAAACGAGTTTATTTACAGCTAACCTGAGTGAATAAAGAGCTGGTCTTATTCAGATGAAAGTAGCTGCAATAGTGGGGCTCAGAGAAGTGGGAAGAAATACATTTAAGTCTTTGAAAAGTCTTTGTAGTCTTACTTGTCCAGGCAGAATGTTGAACTGAGAGATAGAGATGCCGAAGCTCAGAGACAGTGAAAAGGCGACTCAGTGGACAGTGGACAGGCAGATGCGTTCCAGGCAGGTCTGTGCTTCCGACGAGAGTGTCAAACATGTACAGTGCAGTGACAGTACTGGTGCTGTGGCTGTTTTGCTCCAGAGAAGAGCAACAGGCAGGTTTAGGAAGAGGTAGGAATTCTAGAGTATTAGAAGGAAGCAGATAAGAAACAGGAATTACTTTGTGAATGTTACAGAAGTCTTAATAATACACACTTAGTCAAATTACCGCTAAAGTGGAGACAACAGTCTGTCAGAGAATCACCGTCACAGTTCCCCATACTGATAAGAGAGATGAGCTGCAGGTGTGCAGGAGCAAGCCAGGAAAGAGCAGCTCCAGAGATCTCTCTAGCTGAGAGCAAGTTTGAAAGAGAACCAGAGCCAAAGAGTGACAAAGAGAAAATGATAAAAACTGTCAAATGCAAACATTAAAAAAATATTTGGAATTATTAATTTAACACTATGCTGTTACTCCTGACTTTTAAGCTGCACAAAAGTAATGAAGATAAAATGTTTTTAATTTAAAACATAACTTTTTTTAATGTAATATCTGATTTTTTGATTTCTATATAATATGTACATTCTTGATAGGAGTTTTCTTGTTAGTCATACCTTTCCCTGGGTTCTTGGCACTCATCTTGATGAGCCATCTGCCTTAAAACACACAACATATAGCCGTAGGGTGAGACTAACAACATCTGAATAGCAACCACAAAAGGTGAGCAAGTCATTGGCAATGGAGGAGCTCACCGATAAGAGAAAAACAAAAAACGAAACAAAAATGCAGTGGTTGTATCAGTGTTTTTAGAAAGTGACGTTTTATTTTTTATTTATCAATGTTGTTGCTGTCTTTTGCTTCAGTTATTCATGTATGTGAAATATCTTGTGCATTTCAGCTTGAAATCTTCTCTGGGTAATTTCACACATTGATGGTTTCCAGTTGCAGGCAGAATGAAATGGCCTGATGATTGTCAGGATAGCAATGAACTTTTGTAAAACAAAGTCTTAAGCTGAACATCTGTGACACCCAGCTTGCATGGATGGAGGTGAGAATGTTTTTGGGAGTGGAGCCGTTTTCAGTTTCAACTTTTGCTTCATGAGCAGTGTGTCCTTTCAGATTAATGACTACATCCAAAGCCAAAATAAAACATCAAAATTGAAACAGTACACCAAAACAAGGCACTTTAAGCTCACTGGTTCAGTCCTGTAATTTATAATTTTATTGCCATATTTAAACTTTAAAAAAAATCCTATTGGGGAGCAAAGTACATGTATGTATATTCTTGTATATTAGAAACAACTATTATCTGTCCCAACTGAGACTCATTGGACTTTTCATTTATGCTTAATTAAAACTCAATATTGTGCAGTTAGCTATGTGAATGGGATTATTTAAGTATATGAAATTATATCAACATTTATGTGACTTTTTGTTTGTTAGGAAGATTTTTTTTTCTCGGTCATTGCACATAATGTCCAGCTGGCATAAAGAATATTTATGCTTATTTCTTCTCTGCAAGTCATCTGAGGTGAACTCACAAACCGCTAAAATCAAGTGTTTTCATTGTAGTCTGTTTGGACAGGTTGTTTCATGGAGGTCCTGTTCTGACCTGAGGATTCATCCATTTGTGATGCATGCTGGATCTTCTCCACACAACCACCAATTCAAGAATTTCATATTGTGGGAGTCAAAGAAGGCCCAAATCTGATGCAATAGGCCAATTTTGACACCAACACATAAAGATTGTGGATGTATTGCCAAAAACTTTGACATCTTCCAAATGGCAGCATGACACTTGCCACAGTTTAGTTTGCTGGAAATATTTAGCATTAATATCCATAATGTGGAGAAAAAAACAGCGTGAAAGTTTGAGGTGAGATGTGCACATGCAAATGGTCTGAATGAGATTCTCAGGAAGAGTTCTCAAGAGATACAAGAAGTGAACAAGAATATGACACAGAAGTGGAAATTGGCCAAATTCAAATTAGATTTTTATTTATTTTTTAAATAGGTGGATATATTTTAATGGATGGAACATCTTTCTTTTCAAGCACTTTTTGATAAATACTATGACTTCTTTGATGAGTATTTATACAGACAAAGAGTGCTTTATGTGCTGGTTTGTTTTATACACAGACATCGAGCCCTGGTGACAGTGTGTTTGGTAGTTTTGGTGAAAAAAAAGACTTTCAGGTCAGGTTTTTGGCATTTGTTGGACAATAATAACATGGGTTTTTTTGGGGGGGTTTTCACCAAAAATATCCTAATGCGAAGTTATAGACAGCCTGTCATTTTCACGCAGCCATTCATTTTTCTGCCAGCTAACTCGTGTTTGGCATGATAAAGCCAATATGGCAAAAATATTGTTTTTCATTTGACACATATAATCAGCATCTGCTACTGTGGAGATATGTCAGGCTATTTTCTTTTTTCTTGTAGCACCAGTGAAAGACATAACAATAGCTTTTGTTTTAAACTACAGGAAGATCTTGTCAGGGAAGAACAGCAAAAAATCCTCTAGGAGAAGGCAGTACAGGATGTTTTTTTTTTTCTTTCTGTAGACTTCCATGTACCTTTCAGAAGTCTTGACAACGACTGACTACAGGCACATTTTCTTTGGCTGTTAATTTTATTCTGCTTTTAACAAGATTTTAACAAGACTTAACAAGTATCTATGAAAAAGAAGAAAACAATTTGTCAATTTAGACAACGTTTTTATTTGTGTTGTTTTTTAATTAATATATAATAGTTTACAAGTCATGTATATGCCAAAAATATCACAAAAACTGTTGATGATAATATTGCGTTACTTACTGTTACTGTTTTGTGATGTTTGCTTATGTCTCATCATTGAACATTATTATTTTCACAGCAGTGTTTCCAAATTCAGAGTGATTAAGCAAAGTAGCTTTTGTAAAGAAAAATATAAAATATGAAATACAGAATCAAATCTGTATTTCCCAGAGAAGTTCCAGTGAATTCACTTGTCTTTTAAATTTGATCAGTTTAAGTTAGTGGCCACTCATGTAGCTCCAAGTAGTTCAACCAGTACAATAATGTGATCCTATCTGAACACTTTCAAACTCAACTTTCTCTAAAAGCTTTGACAAGTAAATCAATTAATGATATGTGGGAACAAACAAATGTCCTGTGGTTTGTACTGTTCAGTTTTTGTTTTTTAAAGTTAAAGGTCTTGAAATTAAAGCTAATGTATATTTATGTATATTTTTGCCCTAGGTTAAGCTGAAGAGGCTCTGTGTATGAATAGTGTCTGGTCTGAGGTGAGCACAGTGGGGAAGGATGCCATGCACTCTTGTATAAGTGTACAAATGTCTTGGAAGAATTTCTTCTGCTTGACATTATATACACACACACGTATGTATTACAATTTTAAATACCGCTACACTGTGTTGTCGTCAGGCCTCAGTCATTGTCAAGGCACACTGCCAACACTAAATCATTTTATGGCTATATTTTTGCTGAAATAACCAACTCTGCTTTCACACTTTCAATTCTGTCACCTCACTATCAGTATCACTTCCTCAAAAGCATCACCCTTTTCAGCCAGCTGATTGAAGTTTTCACACATTTGTCATTGCAATTTTAAATCACTAAATGTGATCTTCAACAAAGATGCAGCATGTTCCACTTTACTTTAAGTTGTCTCAATTCCCAGCACGAAAACGGTTTCCTCATCTGCAGCAGACGCAGTGAGAAGTGTAGCGGATAACGAGCAGAAAAAGAGAGATTGACAGCCTGTCCAATATAACTAATCACAGAGTTGGCTGGAAAACCTTGAAAGGATGGGCTTTGACACAAGCTGGAGAGAGATCTGTCCCATTCAGTTTGATTAAATTTATCCCTCTCTGGGCATAAAATAAACACTCACTGCTGTCAAGCCCTTGAACTCTCAGAGGACTTAGATTTGCACATTCAGTTCCAGAGGATGACACTTTGTACAAAACATGATCGATCAGAGTAAGAAGTAGCTGATCAAATATTAATATACCTCCCATGTTTGATGCAAATAATTTCTAAGATATTGAAATGAACCCTTTTTCTCCTGCTCTTAAGTCTGTGGCTATAGAAGTAAAGTTTCAATGCATCAGCATTATCTGATATTGTATTCGTTTGAACAAAATCTGGTTCTACCCTTTTCATTTATCAGACATCAGCTGTCAAGCCTTTTAGTCCACCTGAATATGAACTATTTCAAGGTATCAGACAATGAAGACAATGAATTGGATTCTGCAAATGCCGGGTGTATACAGTGACATATTGGGTCTGTCTACTCAACTTAGTCTTCATTGTCGGACAAAACTGATGACACTTCTGCCTCTATTCTTTCATCTATTTGACAGAAACAAAGTTCAACATATTTGACATTTTGCTGCATGATAGCAGGCAGTGAGTGCTATTCCTTATTTTTATGTGAAAGCTAAAGAAACAAAAAATGCATCAAGTACTGAAATGATGATGAGAGATGGGATGCATAAATACTACAATTTTACAGAATTTCTATTGAAAGTCCCAACAAAAGAGAAATATATAGCAGGATCATCCCTGCTTCTCACTGTCAGATACCTGAATTGACTTTTCGTTTAAAAATGCTCCCAAAATAAATGAAATGAAACTGTATGAAAAAGAAATACATAAAATGAAAAAGAAAGGGAAAGTAGTGATACACAACACAGCACAAAAAGGTAAAGGAGGCAATGTAAATTTAAAATCTGCTTTGTATATTAAGAAATCTCATTATCTGTTCACGTGTATCTGAACCGAAACAATAAATTGACTATAACATATAATTTCCTGTATGCTTTATTTGTGATGCAATCGTCACTTTTCTGTTTAGACACTGACATGTTGCTTTACTTTGACTTGACATAAAACTTTAAAAGTTATGGCACAAACCCGCTGAGGTCCAATTTGGCGAAATGCAAAGTAAGAAGATTGTTTCCCCCCCTCAGGGCCACCCACAGCAAGAAATGTGTGCATTCAAATATGAGACTTTTTGTGGAGTACTAAATTGCAAAGAGGAAGTCATTTAAATAAACTAATTATAAGTCCTTCAGAATTTTTGTGACTAAAGTTGACTTCCCCAAGAAAGTAAAAGGTTTGCGGCATAGGTGCTATAACACAGCAATAGGCCCTGGGGCAGAAATTTTTTTGGGGGCCATTACCACCATGTTGTACTTGAGCAAGAACAACATCTGACATTTTCATTCTCTATCTATCACTGTCTCTCTCTGACACACACATACAAATACACACTGGAAGTGAAAAATCATAGCTTATACCAATAATCAATAATACCAATCATTCTAGCTTTTGAGCAGCACCATGGACAACAACCTGCTCATCCTGCTTCATAGAGTATAGAGCAGGATAAGCAGCTTTCTTGAGCTTCTCTTTTTTTTTCTTTTTCCTGCAAAACATAATTTAAAGAGCTGATGCTTCTACTGATGTTTTCATAGTTGATGTCAACAAGTTTGTCGACCTTTGCAGTACATTTTTTGCGTCCTTTATACTATTCAAAGAAATGTCTGGTTTATAAGGTTGGGGAATCTTTTGTTTTCACTTGAACACACTTTGGGGGTTTCTTCTAATTTTACTGTTGTGAAATTTCAAATTTTCAGTAGCATAGAGACCTGAGTCTGACTGCACAATCTGACCAACCATCCATTCTTTTCTGCTTATCAGGGTTGTGGATGGGCTGGAGCCCATCCAGCTATCATAGGGTGAGAGATAGGTAGACCCTGGACAGGTCACCAGTTTATCACAGGGCTAACACATAGTGAAAGACAACCATCTGCACTCACAGTCACAGCTATGGACAATTTCATCAATTAACCTAACCCCATTAATTGCCTGTCTTTGGACTGTGGGAGAAAGCCGGAGTACCCAAAGAGAACCCCCACACACACAGGGAGGGAACATGCAAACTCCACACAGAAAGGTTCCAGCCAGATGTTGGAGTCGAACTCAGGACCTTCTTGCTGTATGGCAACGCGACTAACCACCGACTTTGAAGTGAATTTCCTGAGATGTCCACATTACACATAATAGTTTAATTTTTGTGTGACTCTATATACATATATGCAGTTAATGAGATATCGAATCTGGTGCTCCAGGCAGGAGGATGAAGTGACAATTGGTGACAACAGAGGATGCTAGGGATAGTGTGAAACACATGATGTGTAGTAGAGGCTGCTAATGGGAGCAGCTGAAAGAAGAAGAAAATATTGTCTATATATTGCATCAGTGTATTTCACAGAAATGTATTTTACATAATGATAACAGATAATGTCATTAGGCCTGTCTCTTCCCTCCTTTACCTACACTGTCTGCTCTGATTAGAGCAGCTTTGCTAAAGTTGTAATCATGCAGTCAGGAAGATAACTGTAGTGTCCCACTCCCATGCAGGATTACCTTGTCAAATATCTTTTGGACCTTATTTATCAACTTAAAACAACATATTGCTAGCACATTGCATAAAATACCAGCATGCATTTGGAGGATTTTTCAACAGTTGTTTAATGGTTAAGTCTGAAAGCACACATGCCAGATCGAAAAAAGAAAAATCACAAAGGTTTTTGGGATCAGATCGGTGTTTTGGGACCTTGACTGCAATCGTGGTGTTTTAAATTTAGGAGTAACATTAGCTTGGTAGAATTATTCCCATCTAATATATGCCTTTAATTATCTACAAGACTGGAAGCGTTTCACATGGCTCAAAGAGTAAAACTGTAAAAGTAACCAAATTACTTTTGGTTGATCTCAGTAATCCAGTTGGGCACTTTAAGTTCTGTCCTCTATTAATATAATAATAGATGTGCTTAATAACTGCTTTTCAAAGGAAATTTTAAAAATCACTAGATTAATCCCTCTTCTTGATTCTTCAAACCAAAATGGAGAAATAGATAAGAAAATTAGATTTTCCTTTTCGGGAATTAATTTTTCAATACAGGGTTAAACAGAAAACTAAATAAAGACCAAATTAAATCAGCTGACTATGTATGAAAACACTTAACTTTTGCCATCTCAAAGATAGACCTCTCAAGTAGATGAGTCTGTGTAGCTGCATCTGTATATGCTTTCAGCAGACCATTTTATAAGATTAAAGCTCAATATACAACTGTGGTGGAAAGCCTCCACATTTACATTTAATCCAAGTAGAAAAATACAATTTAGCATACAATGGGCAATTACAGCGTGTCACATATCAAAATAATCAGGTTCATGGGGGTCATGTGTTATATGGGCTGTTCATGCTCTAAGTCTATACTTTAATTTTCTCACAGAAATAATTTATGACAAAATTCTTAATATGATTTTGGAGACTCAGTTCAGTTCAATTCAATTCAATTTTATTTATACAGTGCCAAATCACAACAACAGTCACCTCAAGGCACTTTATATTGTAAAGTGGACCCTACAATAATACATACAGAGAAAAACCCAACAATCATATGACCCCCTATAAGCAAGCACTTTGGTGAGAGAAGGAAGGAAAAACTCCCTTTTAGCAGGAAGAAACCTCCGGCAGAACCAGCGGTCATCTGCCGTGACCGGTTGGGGTGAGAGTGGGAACAACAATTAAGCCCACAGTGTGTACTCTAATGTGGTGATATGGTACTATAAGGTCATTAAAATAAGCTAAGGCCTCATTATTTAAGACCTTGTATGTGAGGAGCAGGATTTTGAATTCAATTCAAACAGATTTAACAGAATGCCATTAGATTGCTAGGAACATTAAATAAAAATGCATTCGCACCAGCAAAGGAAAGCATGACAATATACCTCGATGACAATATGCCACTAGAAGAGAACCCAATACAATTGAGACTAAGACTTAATCAAATAGAATTTGTGTTTTTCTGATGGACTGTTGAGGTCTGGATGTTTTTCACAGCAACCTTATTTTAATTTATCTTCTAAAACCAAATTTAATTACCAAATTTCCCCTTGTGGGACAATTAAAGGATTATTCTATTCATTCTAAAAGTCTTCATGTAAGCAGAGATTCTTTTAAATTTTTTCAAAATCATAGGAAAGAAACAGGAAGAAGGAACATTAAACAGGCCTCAGGCCAGACAATGTTGGACCATGCAATTTTGACTGATTAACATTAGGAACACTGAAAAAATACATAGCTTCATCTCATGTCTCTCTGAAAACAGTTGCATGCATTAGTGTACATACAACTATTAGCAGCTTACTTTCTATGAAATGTAATCCACTCACACCAACACTGCAGTGTGTCCTATTTGCTAAGTGTTGGTAAATGATCCTGTCTTCCTTATAAGTTGGAGCCGTCTAACTTTCAGCCATTTGTATAGTGTGTCACATTTTGAAAAACGGATTCTGTATGCCACTTATGCAAAGCTAGAATAACACCCCAAAGTATTTGGTTCCATCTGGAGCATAATGAATGTTGCACAGCAAGCAAAAAGTCCTTTAGAAGAAGGTGACACAAAGAGTTAAAAAAAAGACAAAACCAAAAACCCCATGAACTGAGAAATATTATTTTCCATATTGCCGTCAGATTTCGTCAGGCTGGAGTGGGATTGAGACCGCAAATGAAATGAAACGTCTCTACAATTTATCATCATTATCTGCCTTTCTGCACCTGTGAATGTGTCCTATTAACTGTGAAATCTTTTTGTCCTTTCCTTTGCATCACCTTTCCTCATTTGTAAAAACAGTTGTACTTTCGATTCAGCAAGTTTTTATAGATATTTCTTTGAATAAATAATTCGATGGCGTGTAATTTACTGATAAGCTTAGTTGTTAAAAAACTGCAAGTTGTGGATGTCTTCAGTATCTTTTTTTAATCAAGACTTGACTGATTTATTAAAAGTTGTGACTTCAAGGGTTTCAAATTCCATAATGTTTTACAACTTCTAACAACATAACGTTTCACTTTGTTGCCAGATTCATTTAATAAACATCATTTCACTCATAATTTAATTGCACCCTTTGTGAATTTTTATAAGCAAAAAGTTTCATTATTTTTACATTATCTCTCAGTGAGCGTTGACCCAGTGCCACAGGTCACTGTGTAAAGATAAATGTACACCTGAAAACTCTACAGACTGGCACAATCACGACCATTTAACTATCTCCTTTAGGATTTTGAAAGGACACTAAAATATTCATTTTCTACCTGTGTTTACGTTTTGTTATAGGAAGCAACCATAGTCATACATCTTATGATGGTTTATAATGGAGCACTGTAACAAAAAATAATTTCCCCCAGGGATCAATAAAGTATTCTGATTCTGATTCTGATTATTGCAAAGGTAGAAATGATCTGTTGTCATAACACCAGAAAATCTAACAAACCACACTTTTACAAAAAACAAAGAAAATACCCTGGCCTTGACATGTCTGCCTGCAATATAATTATGTACCTTTCATTTTATTATAAACTTCGAAATAGTCGAAATAGTTTTCTGTGTATTTTTCCAATCCAATTTTAATTATAATGCACTTTTAAAAAGCACAAGATTGACAAAGTGCTATTCAAAGCACCAAAATGCTGCACAATAACAAATATAGTTGTTTTTCTTGTTTCTTTTTACTTCTACAGAACAAACCTTCATGAAGAAAAAGTAGAGAATTTCAAAGGTGTTGTTGTGATTTTATGGTATTGTAAACAATAATTGTGTTATAGTGTTGTTGATGATGTTCCACCTCTTCCTAAGACTGCTTGTTTTTATCCTCAGTGATTTCAGAGTCACGGAGAGAAAAAAAACTGAAAAAAAGGAGAAACACTTACATACACACTGTGTGTGGACTAATCACTCTTTCTCCTCCCTTTAGTAGTGTGGTGGGACCTGGAAGGAGTTATTGTCCTATAAATAGCACGAATCCAATGAACCAGTCAAGAAAAACCAGAATGCAGGAACTTTAAACAGTGCGCACCCTGAGCCAGACAACAAATGTTTCGCAAATGGGTGCTAAGATTGAGCAAGCTGTGTGTGGACATTATCAGTTTGGGAGAACCCACAGTGAGCATCCCATTCTCAGTCCGTGGGAAAGATGATAAAAGCTTATAAAAGCTGGCTTGAACATGTATAGGAATTTCTTTTACTTATGTATTAATCACATTATTTTATTGTATAATGCCTTGGTGCCACTGGATTTTAACATGTCTCACACTCATACAGTAAGACAAATGGTGGGGGTCTAGTAAGGAAGTTGGGGGAAGCAGACACTCCACAGGAAGAATCCTTTGCCTCTTTGAGGACTCTGGGAGGTAGCAAGGGAGTGTGAACCTTAAGGTGTGAAACAGCTGTGTACTGCCTTTTGTTCCTCAAGAAGGTATTTAACTGAGAGTCATGCTAGGCTCAGTGAGACTCTGCTGACCCTGCCCCGCGGTCATGCAGGCTCTCCACAAGCTTGGTTGTCTGTTCTTTGTGTGTTTTGATTAAAGAATGTTAGCTTACCGCTCACCGCTCGTCTGCAGGCTTTATTTAATGGAAAACTTCCACAACAAACATCATGCTTTAATTAGTGCACTCATCACTGGAAGCTTCCACCAACCGAGCTTCACACATGCAGGGATGCTCAGTTGCATTTTATTACATCATACCGGTGTCTGCATTGTGCTATGTTGTGTAGCGCTTTCTAATCCTTATACCCATGTAATGTATACATCATCAAGAACAAAACAGCATCATCAAGAATGAATTGCCTTTACCTCAATCACACAAACAATCACCCTTTTCCCCCAGGAGTTCTCATTTAGCTATTGCCCATAGATACAATGTCCCAAACAATGTGTGACACCTTTTTGGAACAATTTTGCCTTTTTTCACCTTACCTGAAGGATTGGTGCTGCTGGCAAAGATAATACATTTATGATACAAACAAAACAAAGGGGATTTTATTGTCTCCTTGGGGTAGATTTTCTCTACTCAACAGTTTTAATGATAACATCTCTTTGTTCCAGAACAATTATTTGAACACATACTGACCAGCAGCCTTGCAGACACTGAACAGATAAAACAAGCAGACCTCCACAATAAAAAAAATCAATAATAATAATAATTAACAACATAATAATAACAATAATATGTTTTAAATACCAAACTGCACCAGAATATGTATTAATTTTACATACAGTCCCAATATAAAGTGCCACCAGTAGACTATACAGATGGATCTCAGAAGAGTGAAGCAAAATCAGTGCATTGACAACCTCCATTTCTTCTAAGGGCCAGGCACACTTTGGCCTTGGGCCCTATACCAAGAATCCAGTTCAACATATCTGGGGTATCTTTCCAGTATCTGGATTCATTTATCCTAACACTGGGGATCAGGATAAAGTACTATAACTCTTTAAGTTAGCTCAGGGTTTCCTGTTTGTCCAGTTTTTTTATTTATTCTCGGTGTCTTACTATTTATTTTTTATTCTTGCACAGTTGGTGTGGAGCACTCACAGTTTCATTGGACATGCACACTGACAATAAAGGGCTATTATATTCTAAAGTAGTTTATGCCCTTTGGGTAATAAGTAAGCTGCACCCCTAGAGGTGCTTATGGCTCTTTCTTTCCATCTCCATCAACTCCTGCTTTGACAACAACAAACAAAAAAAAAATAGCTGAATACATGAATAGGTAAATGAAGAGTGGGTCTTTTTTTACATCTTAATATTCATTCCTCATTGCTATGTTTATTTTATACTTGTGCCTTTAAAATCCATAGCCTACACACAAAATGTCACCACCAAGACTGCTGGCTTCCTGGTGTGCTGGATCTGCAGCTAGAAACTGGCAACTAACAAAAATAGTAACACGGAAAGACATATCAAGAAAAAAAACTGCTGAAAAGTAGGCATCTGTGGAAAAAGCAAGAGCAGTTTGGGAAATTCTGCAGAAAACACTGCAGAGCAAAAGCGGTTTTAAGAACTGGATCACATCTGCACACTTCATAGTGCTGCTGGTTTTGTGGCAGGTCAAGAGAGAGCGAGGCAATAAGAGGAAGGTATTCATAGATGGTGAATGACTCACGGAGGCTTCTTTTTTTTAATTGTGACATTGATAGGCTCATTTATATTTTAGCTGGGTAACTGTCATTATAATTATCAGATATGTTCAATTAAAATTTCTCTAAAATTGCTTTTTTGATTGTCAGCATTATGGACCCCTGCTTTAGCATGTATGGCAAAGTTGCAATAGATTTTATGAACTTGCAATAGATTTCTCAGCTAGAACCAGCAATTGCTCTGGATGTCTAGTTTCAAAAGAACAAGATGGCAACAAGAAAAAATGCTCAAGCCAAGCTTTAAAATGTGACTTTAAAACCCATGAAGTCATGTTTTCCAATGCCTACATCCTTCTTTTATATACTGTCTATACTCCCACCAATATAGCTTTTAACTGTTGCTGCTAACAACCTTAATGGAAACTGGAACAAATTTATACACATATATGAACTTTTTTTTCCTTTTCTTCCCTCCTATATTTCCTCCCCTCTATATAAAACTAACAAAAAGCAGCATTACTATCTCTGTGTCTTCTGGCTCACCTCTGTTTTGCAGAGCTATATGTATAAAGGCCTTTCACATGCACTAAATTTGACACCAGTGATTTGGTGATGTGAAAAGCAGGATCTGTATGGATTCTTCAAAGTAGGCCAGTTTAAACATTATTTAAGCATTATTCCCAAAAAAAAAACCACATGTGCGAGGTCCTGATATTATCCTGGTGCATTTAAAATGCACATTGCTTTTGTGGTTTAAAATTGCAGTTTGTCACATTCTGTTTATTTAGCAACTGTATGGTAGTCCAATAAGAAATGGTCGTTTAAAAGAAAAGCGTAACGTTTATTCCAAAAAATGTCAACATGCAAAGTCGAGAATTTTTGGCAGACACCGACATCATGGAGCAGAATCCCAGATGAAAGTAGGAAATAGTGATTAAACCCCCTAGAGTCTCAAAGTTGGTTGTGGTGGAGCAGGGTGAGCAGATGGTTGAGAAAGATTTTGGATGAGATGCCCTGAACACCCTGGATGAGAGTTGCATAACAGACAGCCTTAAAGGGAGATTGACAGAGCACATTGAATTTAAAAGCTGGGGACTTGAGGCTGATTGAGGTGAATTTGAGAGTTGCTGAACTTGGATAAAAGGAAGGCTTTCACATCTGTTTGGTAAGTACTCCTACATTTTAACACAACAACATCATAAAAGAGGTCAAACATAATGCTTTTTTTTCAATATTTTTGTGCTTTGTTTTTGTTTTAACATGAAATATCTCAGTGGCAAACGTCTTAGAAGGCTGTGGAAGGAATGAAAAAGGTAAGGTGTCCTTGTGAGGTTGAACAAGGATTATCCACAACTAAATTTCACTAGCTGGGCCCACGTCCTCATTTTAGCTTTGACAGCATTTTAGTAGGAGAAGGTGAATGCTTGGACATGAATTGAGCTGCGGTTTAGGGAAAGCCTCAAAGGGCACTGGCGACAGCTCCTGCACTGAATAGAAGTAAAGAAGTTAAAGAATTGAAAACAAGGAGGAAGGGACGGTGGGGCACGTAAACGAGAATGAAAAGCTTGCAGACCTGGGTGAACCCATATAGATGACAACCAGAAGGAGCGTGTTTGGAGGCGTGGTCCTACTCCTGAAATTCCAATACATAATCTCCAAGTAAATGCATACAGTACCAGTCAAGAGTTTGGACACACCCGTTCATTTAATGTTTTTTCTTTATTTTCATGACTATTTACATTGTAGATTCTCACTGAATGCATCAAAACTATCAATGAACACACTTGGAATTATGTAGTAAACAAAAAAGTAAAATAACTCAAAATGTGTTTTATATTTTAGATTCTTCGAAACAGTCACCCACACTCCTGGTATTTTCTCAATAAACTTCATGATCCTGAAATGGTTTTCCAACAGTCTTGAAGGAGTTCCCAGAGATGCTGACCACTTGTTGGCCCTTTTGCCTTTACTTTTTGGTCCATCTTATCCCAAACCATCTCGACTGGGTTTAGTTCAGGTGACCGTGGAGGCCAGGCCATCTGGCGCAGCACTCCATGACTCTCTGGCTTGGTCAAATATTTCTTACACAGCCGGGAGGTGTGCTTGGGGTCATTGTCTGGTTAAAAAATAAATGATGGTTGAACTAAACACAAACCGGGACATGGGATTGCATGTCACTGCCGGATGCTGTGGTAGCCATGCTGGTTCAGTGAATCTTAAATTTTGAATAAGTCCTTAACACCGTCACCAGCAAAGCACCTCCACACCATTACTCCTCTTCCTCTGTGCTTCATGGTGGGAACCATGCATGTAGAGACCATCCGTTCACTTTTTCTGCATCACACAAAGACACAATAGGTGGAACCAAAGATCTCAAATTTGGACTAATCAAACCAAAGCATAGATTTCCACTGGTCTAATGTCCATTCCTCGTGTTTCTTGGCCCCAAACAAATTCAAAAAAATCTCTTCTGCTTGTTGCTTTTCCTTGGTAGTGGTTTTTTAGCAGCTGCTGTTTTGCACAGTGTCTACTGAACACTTGATGCAGAGATGTGTCTGGTAATGGAACTCTTTCTGGCATTAATCTGGGTCTAATCTGAGGTGCTGTTAAGTTTCGATTTCAGAGGCTGGTGACTGGGATGAATTTATCCTCAGCATTAGAAGTGACTCCTGGTCTTCCATTCCTTGCGGTCCTCATATGAGCCAGTTTCATTGTAGCTCTTGATGGTTTTTGTGGCTGCACTTTGGGCCACATTCAAAGTTCTAGCAATTTTCCAGACTGACTGACCTTCAGTTCTTAAAGTAGTGATGGACTGTTGTTTCTCTTTGCTTAGCTGATTGGTTCTTTGCTGTAATATAATTCTAACAGCTGTCAGCTGTGTACCACTCGATTTCTGCACAACATACTGATTGTCCCAACCACATGAAAAAGGCAACAAATTCAACAAATGAACCCTGACAAGGCACACCTGTGAAGTGAAAACCATTTCAGGTGACTACATCATGAGGCTCAATGAGAGAAGGCCAAGGGTTTGCAACGCTGTCAAGAAAGCAAAGCGTGACTACTTTGAGGAATCTGAAATATACGATATATTTAGAGTTGCTTATCACTGTTTTCTTATCATCCTTATCTCACCCCAACCGGTCGCGGCATATGGCTGCCACTTCCTGAGCCTGGCTCTGCCGGAGGTTTCTTCCTGTTAAAAGGGATTTTTTCCTTCCCACTGTTGCCAAAGTGCTTGCTCATAGATGGTCATATGATTGTTGGGTTTTTCTCTGTATGCATTATTGTAGGGTAAACCTTACAATATAAAGTGCCTTGAGGCAACTGTTGTTCTGATTTGGTGCTGTATAAATAAAATTGAATTGAATACATAATTCCATATCTCTAGCTTTATATATTTGATATTTTTGGAATGTATCTACAATGTAGAAAGTAATAAAATTAAAGAAAAACATCAAATGAGAAGTTGTGTCCAAACTTTTGACTGGTAGTGTATATTAGAAAAATATTGATTGATTACCCTTGTAAACAGCTTAGTAGTAATATGAAAAAAAAAAAGAAATATATGGTTGTCTTGCTGCATTTATAATGTCTCTTAGGTGTATGTAATTTAAAGAAGCCAAAATAAATCCCGGTAATTGCATCAACAGGAGGCACAAAGAATGCATGTCAAATAGTATTGTGAGGTAGATCGATTGAGTTCTGCTACTTCTATATGGCACAGAGTAAATGCTCCTGGCAAACTAAATTGATTTACTTGACAAATACAGACTTAAATACCCTAAAAACCAAAAATATAAAATGAAATATATCTGCATCCTAAAAATAATATTACTGACAAACAGTCCATCTATCTTTTGGAAAAAGGCAAATTTGTTTAGAGCACATCTATTTCTGAATCAGCAAAAGCACAGGGTTATGTGTCTCAATCCTATTTATGATGATTCAGAAACTGTAGAGGCTGCAACAAGAAATGCATATTTGCACAATTTCTCTATGAGCATTTATTTCAATTATTTTTCTACAACATTAGTAGATACTTAGAGGCTAAACAGAAACTATGCAGTACTCTAAATAGAACTACTTAAGCAAGTAAAATATGATAATGTTGTATTTTAAATTTCCAGAAAAGCACAAGCAGTATTATGCCACTGCTGTTTCAACAATTTTATAATTTGCAGAAAAAGAAATGTTTTAGATACTTGGCTAGTTGTTTTTTTTTTCCAGTTCCTGCTCCTCTCTTTCAAATATTATTCCATGGATTTTAATTTATTAAATAGAATTTTTAATATCTACCACAATTAAATGTAAACTATTAGGATTACATAAAAAATAGATATAGCAACACAGGACAAGATACACAAATTTACCATAACAATAAAACCACTTACCTAGTATTTTGTGATCGCATGGCATGAAGGCGTGCCCTTGGAAGGCAGAATGTCCAAGAAAAGCCAGGAGCAACAACTCAGGCTCTACATTCTTTAGACAAGCATGATGTGTTTGGAAGGGTTTCCAAACACATCATGCTTGATTTCTAAATGGAAAATAGCATGACTGCTTAGGTTTCCAAAGTTATTGGGAAATAATCCTTTAGATAGATAAGATCAAAGTGGAGATGTTTGGTCACAGTGCAGTGCCATGTTTGGGCTTGTTTTACAGCTACCAGACCCAGGCACCTTGTAGTCTTTGAGTCAGCCATTAACTCCTCTTTATACAAGAGTTTTGAAGTGTGAAATGTGGAACTATCTGTCCATCTGTTTTTTGTTAAAAAAAAAAAAAAAATACATTTGAATCTATGTTAGTTTGTTGTTGACCTGAGGTTGTATTTAACTCATTTTAAAGGCAGAATTCTTTTTTTTTTTTTTTTTTTTTTGAGGGGGGGGGGGGGGGGGGGGGGTTATAATTATACATAGAACCTTAGAATTGAAAAAAAAAATACTGTGACTGAGCTACTACTTGCCGACTGGTTAACCATAGAGATGAGCACAACACAACTGCTGAAAAACAAAACCTTTAATTAAATCGCTAACACCTGCAAAGCACATGTCTAGTGTCATTTCTGTCATTTTTTACTCTCTAGCATCTGCTGCCAACCCTCCAGTTTTTTTTTTAATTGGATGAATAAAATCAGCTCAGAAATTCTTTCAAAATGATGAATAACCAAAAACACAATATAACTGGCTCTATATGCAGCATGAGCAGTTTCAGATCTATGTGCAGGTTAGTATATATCAATTCATAAATCAGCAGAAATGTACAGCATGTTTAATCAGCATGTTGGATCAGAACAGCAACGTTATGCTAAACACGAACGATGTTTATAAATCTTGCTTTAATCACATAGTACTATTATTATTTATTTTATTGAGTATGAGTCAGTGAGGAAGTTTCATTGCAAAAACAAACATTTTTCAGTCACAACACTTTCCACTGTTTTTGAAGTAAATAGGGTGGCTGTTCATTTTGTCTTCAGGAAGAAAGAAAGCAAAATCATTTCTTGACGGCTTCCACCAATTTGCAGTTTTGTAAAAGGTGACAGCATGAAATGAGATGGTTAGAAAAGCCATTTAAAGTGCAGCATCAGCAGCATTCACTCCTGCTGGTGTGGCTTCTTATGTCTTTCTGCTTTGCATTTTAAAGGGCTGCATTTCCCTTCTTCCTAATGGTCAAGAATGCTGTTGAAAAAAGTGACAAGTGTCACCAAAGTTCAAAGAAAATATAACAGATTAGCCTTGTGGTGCATGAAAGGGCTGTTAAGTTGAAACAGTTATAGTTTTTCAGTACACTGAATATCAGAGCCAACAGCAGTCCCCCTAACTCTGTTGTTTTATCATAATAATTATCAGAAAATGTCACCAGAGGTAGGAAATATGATTTTTTTCTGCACTGCACAATATATACTATTCTTTATATAGTTTATATGCTTTTCTTTATTCCTTTATATAGAGATATCCCAGGGCTATGGGCTATGAGTACATGTGAGCATTTTAGAACTGAAGCCATACTGGCTTAGCCATCTCCTGGATTAACAAGGCCAGCATCAGGTACATGGTGCATGGAACGCCATAACTAGGTGGCTGGTATAGTATACTGGAACATCTTTGTCAAGTGTGGCCAAAATGGGATACACTCACTGGGTGGCTCAGAATGATGGCGCCTGTGGGGCTTGCAGATACAGACAGACAAATTGATGATTTGTGGCTAACCAACAACACATGATAGTGATAGACAAGTAGAGGAAGTAGGGATAAATGTAGTCATACCAACTGGTAGCAACATTGGGAAGAAAGAGAGATTTGAGAAATATCAAGAGCTGAGAGAGAAACCTGATAAGATGTAGAGGGTTGGGGCAACAGTGCTTGCTGTGGTAATCAGAACACTCATTGCAGTGACACCCCTCAAATTGGGCAATTGGCTCCAGCAGATCCCAGGAACAACATCCAAGATCTCCGTCCAGAAAAGCCCTGTCCTAGGAACACCAAAGATAATGCGCCAGAACCTCAAGCAGGCCTAAACACCGACCACAGTGATGGATGGATGGATGGATGGATGGATGGATGGATGGATAAAGCTTTCTTTTTCAAATTAGGTTCTTGTGTTTAAAAAAAAAAATCCAGCAGTAGTAATTTAACACTGGTGGTGCCTTTCTGTTTTGATCTGTTTGACCACAGAACAGTTTTCTGTTTTGTCTCATTCCCTTAGCCCAGAGAGGACAGCTTCATTTCTGTATCATGTTGTGGAAGTTTTCCATTAAATAACGCCTGCAGACGAGCTGTGAGCCGTTACTAACATTCTTTAATCCAAACACACAAAGAACAGAAAACCAAGCTTGTGGAGAGCCTACATGACCGCGGGCAGTGTTGGGAAGGTTACTTTTAAAATGTATTCCATTACAGAATACAGAATACATGCCCCAAAATGTATTCTGTAACCTATTCCGTTACGTTACTCAATGACAGTAACGTATTCAGAATACTTTGGATTACTTAATATATTATCATGCTTTTTACAACAACGTGAATGTACTATTGCTGTGTGATTTATTACTATTACTGAAGGTCCGCGACTCCGAACTGTAGTAAAGGGACCTCTGACTAATACGGCGGGGTCCCTGTCGGCTCGTAGCCGAAAACTAGCTTTACTTTGTTGTGTGGGTCAACTTTTCTTGCGACAGACAGAGAGAGGCGTTGAAAGACTGCTCCAACGGAACTTATTGTTTTCGGAGGAAAACACGAACACGGTGTACAGTCGAGTCTTAATAGCTTACTTATAACTGGGCTCGTCAGGCGCTCTTCTTGGCTGCAGTGGTTATTATTATATTTACATGCTTCCAGCTCCCGTTTTTCCTCGATGACAACTCCTACTTTTCCGCTCCCCTTTTTCTCCCTCCTCGCGCTCACAGACCCATAATGTGTATGGCAGTCCATTCTCTCTGCAACACGGACTACACTGGCCATGATGCTACATTCTTTAGAGCTATGCTTGTAGCATTCTGCCTGTTAGCTTAGCACAACAACGAAAAGGCGCTCTCTCACCCAGGAAACACACAGTCGCAGAGAGAGAGAGAGCGTCGCCCTGTAACCATGGCAACCGTAACGCTGCCGCCTGGAACAACAGAACGTAGCTGTCAAACAAAACCCAAACAGTCCTGACCCGCGACAAAATGAAACAGGAAAGTACCGCAGTGTAATCCATTTATTTCAACAAAGTAACTGTATTCTGAATACCACCCTTTTAAACGGTAACTGTAACTGAAGGAAACTGTTTCCAGGGCCTACTCCGTGGATCGGCTTCCTCCGAGGCGTGGACGTCTATCAGCAGAGAATGTACCTTCACCTATCAGCAGAGAATGTCCCTTAGTCTGTAACACAGTCAAATATATTCTCAAGTAATATTCAAGCATGCCATTCAGCGTGTTAGTACGAGCAGCTCGGGAGCAGCTTGGGAGAACAAGAAAACAGAGACTGCTTTAGATTGTCTTCCCAAAGTGACTCAACTTTATTCACAAGTACAACAGTTTATATAGAGGGTAAAATTCATGAGACAGCAGATTATCAGTTTAAACCAGTACAGACCAAGATAAGGCAGCGTCTTCCTGCCCTTGGGTGAAGAAGCATCCTTTGTGTAGTTTATTAGTTCAGCTACAATTGTGATTATCTCAGCGACATATTTTCAAGGCACAAAACAAAGAGTTCTTACATTAGTGAAATCTGAAACAAACCATTTGGCCTCAACAGGCGTCTCCTAAAAGATTAAGAAACTAATGTAGCTGAGGGAGTGATCTCTGTGGTATTTCAACCTTGTACCAGCCTGTGATTCTCACACATCAATTCTTGGGTCAAAGAGAAAAATAACTAAAACAAAGGGGCCTTATTGAATGACAGAGTTTTCCTGCATAATGTCACTATAAAACAATATCCAGTAAATGCTACCATGGTACTAAAATACCTAACAGTAACGGAATACAGTTACTCATATTTTGTATTCTAAATACGTAACGGCGGTACATGTATTCCGTTACTCCCCAACACTGACCGCGGGGCAGGTCAGCAGAGTCCCACTGAGCCTAGCATGGCTCTCAGTTAAATACCTTCTTCAGAAAAAAAAAGCAGTACACAGCTGTTTCAGACCTTAAGGTTCACACTTCCTTGCTACCTCCCAGAGTCCTCGAAGAGACAAAAGACTCTTCCTGTGGAGTGTCTGCTCCCCCCAACTTCCTTACTACACCCCCACCATTTGTCTTACTGTATGAGTGTCAGACATATTAAACTCCAGTGGCACCAAGGCATTATACAATAAAATAATGTGATTAATACATAAGTAAAAGAAATTCCTATACAATCATTTCCACACATGACTTCTTTGCATGACAGAATATTTGTAGGTGGTAGGTTGGGATTTCGATAACATCTTTTGTAATGCAGCGCAATCTTTGAGGACCCAAAGATCATGGTCATATTGATTTTCAACCTTGTCCTTTGAATCTTTCAATAATATTATACATTGTAGATAATGAGATATTCAGTAAGTAGTTTTATATTGAGGAACATTATTCTGAAATTGTTCCCAATAAGAATGTAGACATGGTGTTCTGTATATTGATGAAATAATATACAAAATATCAGAGCCATCTTTACTTCTGAGAATTTTTGCCTCTCTAAAGGGCTTTTTCTATACCTCCATAACAACATGTCATGTAACTGATATGTTGCTCCAACCTTTTTTTAGGCATGTTGCGATCATCAAATTCTAGATGACCCCATAAAGGAAATAATAAAATACCAGTTTGATGTTTTCTGTATTTGACTGTGTTTTGAAATTTGCCAATCATTGTATTCTGTTTTTATTCACATTTACAGTGGTTCAGCTTTTTTGTTCCAGTTCATTGTCCTTTGCATATTTCATTGTGGTTTTCTTTAGTTGACTGTAATATTGTGTCTCACACGGGGATAGTTTAGATCACACCACAGAGAAAAGCTGTGAAAAAGCTGGATAAGACTGCGATGTGCTATTGAAAGCCAAATGATTTAATATAGGTTTTTGATTTGAAGGATAAAGTCCTTCATATCCATTGCCTAAGGTTCTTTTGGGACTTAAAATTCTATTGCTGGCTCAATGAGATTTCTTTAAGTGTAAAATTAAAAACAAAACAAAAAACTAGTGACGAAGTTGTTAAAATGCAACATGCACCGATTATAAAACACTTGTTGCTTGTTACACAGAATTTGTTTGATATTTTGACATTCCCTGAATAAGACCTATGACTACCTGTACTTGGTGTCAACATCAAATCTCCAGTCTGACAGTTTCTTCTTTCAAGGACACTTCAGCGGGGAATGGCTGAGCCACATGAGCTTCAGTCTCCATCTTATATTTGAAGGATGACTTCATGGCACCCTGCTGTTTTTTTCACACTCACCATCTTTTTTTTTCTCTGTTTTTCATTCAAACGTTTTGTTTCATATTTTTGAGCATACCAACCCAAGTGTATCAGCAATCTGTCACTGCATACAGGCTTCTCCTATGAAGACATTTTAAATTACTTTTAAAAATGTTATGAATGCTCTTGATGTGACTGTGTTTGTCTCCAAGTCCCATTTCACCCTCATGAATTTTAATAGTATTTTTTTTTTTTCATTTAATGTAACATTTTGTGAAACTAAACTTTAGTGATTGAGATTTAGCATAATGAGATTTTTTCTTCTGCAAACATAGCTGCCTTCAATCTCAGGAATGTTTATGTAACAAACAATAAAATCTCCAATGAATGGTCACTTATTCAAACCTAGGCTTTTGCAAAGTGTATTATTTCCCATTTTTGATGTAGATGGGAAAAAACCAAATGAAAAATAAGAAGATGGCAGTTAGTCTTGTCTCTGGACTCATGCAAAGTGTTATATTGATGTCTTTGCTTTGAAATTATTGAATAGCTTAGAGAGAAAGTTGAGAAACTGTGTGAATTTCTTTTTGGCATTAAAAATGTCAAAATATCAAAAATATTACAATATTTTAACACATTTTCAAAGTCTAAGACTTACTTATGTTTAGTTTGTATTAATAATGATGATCCAGTGGGAAGAAAACAGTGAACATTACACAGCCAATAACCATTTTTCACTGAACATCTTTCCAGTTGAATGCAAAAGAACGCACTTGGAGCTGATGTTAAAATAATAATTATAAACTAGTAAGTTAATAAATAAGTAACATGTGCCAATGCCACAGTATAATACTGAAGGTGAAGGTTGTGCTGTTTTCCCCATCGCATGTATTTTCTCTCTGCACCTCATTGCTTTCTACTGTTTTTTCAAGCGTCTTACATAACAAAAACTACTCAACAAGATTATTCTATCTGACTCTCAGTAAGACAGATGGAAACGTGTGGTCAAAGATAACAATAACGGAGAACAGCAAGAGACAGAGAAAGAAAAACTCTGCGAAGAAGGTGATAGGAAAACTTAAAAAAGAGAATTTTGCACATCAAAGACTCCCTGTTGAATATTAGGTAGAAAGTAGAAGAGTACACACTTGCATGTGTGGAATACTTATGACTTATCTCTGTGAATCTTGCAACGTCTTCAAAAGCAGGTATGCCAGTTTTTTATATATTTAAGAGTATCACTTCTGTTCTCTTACAAGTGATTAAAGTACACATCGCTCACACATCGGGCACACTGATAAAACAGCAATTTTTTTTTTTTTAAAGTGTAAATTATGACATTATGAAATGTAGAAAATGTCCTGTGATGGACTGCTTGTTGTAACCCACTCCTTGCCCAATGACAGCTGCAATATGCTCCAGCAACTAAATTGGTCTGATGTCTTATTGTCCTACTATCAAATAAGAGACGTTAATGATTTCTGGTTTTATAATTTGGGTTTCTAAAATTGTAAAAAGTGGCATTTTAAGGGCACAGTCAGTGTCCTTGTGTTCACTTAAGATTAATTCCTATGCAGAAAAGTGGGCTGAAGCTGTAACACAATGCTTTTAAGTGCACTGTTACTATTATGTCTCTTGTTGATAAGTTATAAATATTTTTAAATATGAAATATGACTGTTTCTAAATTTCAATGGTTTCCAAGAAATGTACTGCTGTCTAAACAAAAACAACAAAAGGCAACATCTTAGCTAAATATAATCATAAAGTAAAATATTTTTAGCAAAGCTACCATTAGCCATTTACCCTCTTAATAAGGACTTTGAGTTAGCAAGAGGGGGTATAATCATATAAGAGTGTCATATACTCTGCAAGATAGGTCATTCTCCAATTCTCTAAAGCTAGTTTATTATGCTAATATATCTTTACTTCATTCACTTTCATCTCTTTCTGAATCCTTAGTTTCTCACGGTACAAAAAAATATCAGCAAACTGATATAATTAGTTATTTCTTGGTCAGCTCAGATAGATAGATAGATAGTAGGGGTGCAACGATACACAAAATTCACGGTTCGGTTCGATACTTTGGTGTAACGGTACAAAAAAATTTTCATGCTTTTTTAATTTGTCATTTATTAAAATTATAAATATATATTTTAACTCAAAAGTACAGTTTTTAAATTTAATGTTGCTGAAACAACAAAGTAATAAAAAAATAAATCTATCTGATTGAGAAATCACTCATCTTTGGAAAAGAGAGTTTATTACAGAGAAATGGCTCTTTCCAAAATAAAAGCTATACTATACGCTTCTTCTGGGGTATACTCTCAGCAGCATATTAAACATATCAGGTCCCCATAAGGAGAATCATGTGCTAACGGCTGTCTAAATGACTCGGGTAAAGTTTGTAGCATGCGTGCTTGTTGTTTTTGTCTGCTTCCACTTGTCTTTGTACTAGGCTGATGTCGGTGTAAATGTGCAGTCATATTCGTTGTGTTCCCACTAGTGCTGTCAGCGTTAATCTGAAATAACGTTAACACCACAACACGGTAAATCTCCGTTAACGAGCTACCGCGGATCGCCCGTGCGTGGGGTTGGACGGCGTCAACACATTAACGAGTAAACTGCTCTAATGCAGTAGTTCCCACCATGCAATTGAGCAATGCATCCGACACACTGTTTTACTTTTGTCCATGATGCGCTTACCTTCAGGGTCATACTTCACATGAAGACCAAAATAGTTCCAAAGGCCAGATCTGAATGAGGGTGGGGGAGGTTCAATTTGCCATGTTGCAACGAGCTTAGCTTCTGTCTTGCTAGCTTGCGCTGCGCTCAGTGGATCTGCGCTCAACAGTGCAGCCTAGGCAGAGTAGTCAAACGCAGATCCACTGAGCGCTCAACACAGACAGCATCGTCAGAAGAGAAATTGATAAAATACATTTAAAATTTTGTATTGTTCGATACATATGCGTACTGAACCGAAAGCACTGTATCGAACGGTTCAATATCGATACGAGTATCATTGCACCCCAGATAGATAGATAGATAGATAGATAGATAGATAGATAGATAGATATTGTTAATTCTTGTGATAACTCTTACAAGTGTGAAAGCTTATTCAGAGCTGCAATCTGACAGTAGATAAACTGCAGTGATTCAAATGTTTCACACTCACAGGCTCCAGTACAACTCTTGCTGCATGACAAATGCACCATCAGTATACATCAGTGGAGTTCTTTGGGTTTAACTGTTATCTACTGCAGGTCTTGATCATTAGTTCATTGGTGAGTAAGTGTTTTAGTTATTTAACAGAAACTATAATGAGAGGCATTCAGCCTATGTAAACAATGTAGTCAATAAGATACCAATGCTGTCAAATGTAAACTGTTATTGCATCATCATAAACATGTACATATGACATCCACAGCCCAATGATGATTTGGATGTGCAATTTGGAGTGTTCAATATGTCCAGTTAATTTGCCTAAATAGGGCAATTTGGCTTTCACGGTTGAGAAATAATTTGCAGTGGAGTCATTTACTCCCCTGCAGTTTGACTCATATTCTTCCATCATTAATAACCCAGAGGGGTGATTCTTTCTGTAGCCTGCCACATAAAAACAAGTGAAATGGTATATAAATACGAGGTCACATAAAAAAACAAAAAAAACAAAACATACCTTTCTTAAACCTGCTGTCAGGAAGTGCTGTTCTGATTGAATGTACTTTCAGATTAAATGTGGACAGTTTGGTTTAGTAATTCATGAGGCTGATCCAGTTCAACTAACTGTGTCCCAATTCATTCAATCTAATGTTTTATTTCTCAATTTATTGCAGATGTCTGTATTTTTACATGACAGGTCTCCAATCGACTGTGGCAATATTTATGACAATATTGATCCATACAAACCCATCTAGAAAATGTGAATATAACTGAGCTGCAGCAGGTCTTGATCAATACTGGTGATGATTTTCAGCCAGTTATCACTGATCAAATTATTAGATGTGGCAGCCAGCTGGAGCCATGTCAAGTCTAATTTCAGCAGAAGACTACAGTAAGTTTTTTTCTTTGGCCATAATGTAGATTGTGTTTTTGTTTTTTTGAGTAAATGTGAGTATGTTGTGGTTAAGGACCTGTGTTTGTTACTATTATTATGATATTATGAGAAAACATAAAGCCTTTAAATGTGTTAAATGACTAACAAAGCCAGTTGTGTAATAGAAACCTTGCTCTCTTGAGGTGTTTTTCAGATTCTATTATATTAATTGCATCTTTGATGTCTTAGATTCTTGCCTTGATTTGGGTTTTTTTTTTTGTTATTCTCAAAACCAAGTTTAATAACTTGTGGGATTGTGGTGTCTTTGATTTCTAATTGTTCTAACAAGCTGTAATTGTTTTGCAAAACTATGTTCTGGTTAATGCTTCCATTGTTCTTTTAGTAGTTTGAGTTTGATTTATTTATAATCTAGTTATTAGGAAAGTTTGATGCTTGTTAAGATGGATTTTTGTTCTTGTGTTTTGTTTCTAGTTCTGACAGGGATGTCATACTGATCTGTTGTGGTGCAGAGAAAGCCAAGCATGAAAGTGAAGATGTTGAATTGACGGTCAGTATTTGTTCCTACCCTCACCTATGGTTGCAAGCTTGCGGATTCAAGCACCAGAAATCTGTTTTCTTCTAAGTGTGGCTGGGCTTTCCCTCAGACATAGGGTGAGAAGCTTGGTCATTCAAGAGGTTCAAGTTTTTTTTAGTTTAAGTTCTAAACTCTTGATTTCTATGTAGTTTCAGTTTGTGTTTAGTTCCTTTACTGTTTCCTGCATTGTTCTTTCCTTTGTCACATTGTCATGTTCAGTGAAAACCTGCTTGTCTCCTATTTTAGATATTGTCTTTTGATTTATTACAGTTTACTTTGAAGGATGGTTTGCCTTCGTGCCATGTGTTAGTTTTACTTGCCATATTATGATTGTCCTGATTGTTGTCACTTCTGTAATCCTTTTCATACCCATACATCCTTCGCCACCTGTCTTCACTATCCTATTAAACCCCCCATTTATACATGCCTCGGGCTTCTCTTTGATCATATTTTTCTTTTCCCTGTAGAGGAGCCTTTGTCCATTAACTAGTCCTTGTGTTTTCATATGATTCACTTGCTTTTTTGGACTCCTGGGAAGTGTATACCACAAAATAAGTTCAATACAGCTTTCTGTGTCATAACTGGCTTGGATATACCCAAAGGTTATTATCAACTTTCTTTTTTAACCACTGTTAAAAAGGGGCATTTCACATGTCATTTAAATTCTTGCACACAAAATGATCCCTGTGAGTGCAATCTAATCTAATCTAATCAGAGATGTTACCACGTAGTGATGATGATGATGTTGATGCTAAAATTCTGATATTAATGCTGCAAAAAGATAAAATAGATATTCTTGGTGAGTGTTCTGTGTTCTGGTAGCTGCAGTTCTAGCACTGTAAAAAAGACTTAACAATAGGTTAGAACCAATTATGACAACATAACTATATTTTCTGCACTTAGTTTGTGCTTAATTCAGTTGGTTTAGTAAGGTATGGTAAATAGGTTGCACAGAAAACATAGTCCCCCAGCAGAGAATCTATATTTCGCCTATAACACAACATTTGAAACACAAAACATAACAGCCTCCCAGCTTTTCTCTGTGTTTAGCATAAGATACCATGTTGATAGCACCATGTTTTGTTTGGTGGGGTTTTTTTGGTAGTCAAGTAATTATTTTATGCCATGTTTCTTTATGTCCTGCATTTGGGCCCTCCTCACAATACTCTTCATGACAAACTCAGACTTCCTAGATGCGATGACTAACCACAAAGTAGTCCATTTTCTGTAGCAGATAACAGCATGAAAAATTCCGCAAAAGGGACCACCACACACATGTTTAAGAGGTCCTGTTTTATGGTGTAAAACTATGAAAAGAAAGCCATTGCATGTTTGTTATGAAGGGGTAAATAAGTTATTTTTGTATGAACCTGCTTTAGTGTCTGTCATTATAACAATAGATATAATTTTTTCATCACTTTCTTGGCTGGTTCTTTAACTCATCAAGAACACTCATACTTATAGACTGATAGTAGTCTTGACCACATCATGGTTGAATGTGGTGAGAGATAAAGTATTTCAGTTTACATAAACAGCTGTCCTGACAAAAGAGCCAGAGCTGCAGCACAACTCCTTTTATGACTGTGTTAGTGTCGTACTGCATGTGTTTCTTCTGTATACCAAAACTGGATACTGCATGTTTATGCTGTAAAATGGAGAAACTCTAAGCTACTACTGTTTCTGAATTTCCAAGAGCAGGGAGTACTACAGTTTAAACAAAGATAACAAAAGACAAGGAACTTAAGTAAATATACACAAAAAAATGCTTTAATTTAAAGTTCAATACTTTAGTTGATTTGTTTTGTTTTGGGGATTTTTAATAGCTTCTTCTCCCAAGTTCTACCAAACAAATTAATAAGTATATTCAGACAACCTTGCTATCTTGTGATGACAGTTTTAGTGTGAGTAATATTCATGACAAGAATTAACAACAGAATTGGAAAGAAGAGACAACGCTAATACCAACAAGCGCCGCAAAGTGCAGGTCACATAAGGCCAACCTCTAACACAAAACAAAGCTGCTGCTCGCTCAGCTCTTAAAATTATTTTAAATCTCACATTTTTTATGTGTCACTGGATTTCTTTCATACTTCAGTGTTTATCCAGGAAAAAGAATAACATGGCATCTATCATTTATTAGCTATACTGACACCACACAGCTTTATCTAATCAGCCCGCTGGGTTTTGAAAATGATCTCTTCCTTCTCATTGAAATTAGTAATTCTGTCACGGTCCTGGGTCTCCTGACCCAGCGTTTTTAGTTCTTTGTGATTTTCGTATTATTGTACTTGTGTGTGATTTATTCTATGGCTTCTAGTTGTGATCCCTTGCCCTTCATGTCTCTCTGTGTCCCCTCTGTTCTGTGTAATTGTGTCTTTGCATGTTTGAGTTTCTTGTTTTCTGTCACTCTGCATTGTGCATTATGTTCTCATGGTTGGTTTTTTGTTACTCTCTCTAGTCTAGTCTCTTGTGTTCCCAGCTGAGTATTTCCCTGTGTATTTTGGTTCTTAGACCTCTGCCTTATGGTTTATGTCTCTGTATTTCTTAGTTGCTGTCTCCACTGTGTCAAGTTCGCGTCTCTGTGTGATACTTCCTGTTTTACTTTGAAGGTCCGTTTCTTATGTGAATGTGTCCTGCTTTGCTTGTCTCGTCAGTCCTGATTTCTCCCAGCTGTGCCCTCCTTCTGTCTCATTCCCCTCGTTACTCCCCAGTGTATTTAAACCCTGTGTTTCTCTGAGTCGGTGTGATGTCGTCCCTCATGCTGCGTGGATCTCCCTGTGTCTCGCTGTAGTTCTTAGTTTGTGGCTTCCCAGTTTAGTTTAGTTTGTATGTTTGTTTTACCAGCAAATAAAGCTGTGTTTTGAGTTCATTCCCTCGAGTCTGTGAGTCCTGCATTTTGGGTCCAACTCCCGCCTGCCGCACAGCGATTCATGACAGTACGACGTCACCAGATATGGACCCAGCAGCACTCAACCCACCAGAAGAACTGCGTCTGGACATTATCTACTCCGTGGAAAGACTCCTGCATCTGTGGCTCGAACATGAGGGGAAGGAATTTCGCCGTGCTGTGGAAACCAAACTACAGCGTTTAATCTCTGGTCTTCCCTGGCTACTCAGTGCACTCCACCCACTTGAACAGGATTTAATCCACAACGAACTCCACCTTCATCCCCCAGCTGCTACTACCCACCTGCCTGAAGGGCCGGATGTGGAGCCGCTCGGCCCGTCAGAACCATCATCAAAAAAGAAACGACGATCACGCCGCCAGCGCGCCACCCCACAGCCGGACATTCAGACTTGTACATCGCCGGCTATGGTGAATAAGGACTCTTTTTCTGTGTCGAACCGTGGGACTATTCGTTCAGGGGTTGTGTTTTGTGCTACGGATGGAAATGTGAACAGTTTATTAGCTACCCAGCCTCCTGAAGCTCTCTTAGCTGCCCGGCCTCCTGAAGCTCTCTTAGCTGCCCAGCTACAAGCTGCGTCTCCTGTGTCCCCGCTAGCACAGCCATTAACTCCACCACACGCTCCATTTTCACCTCTACCATCGCTTCAGTCATAAGTTCGGTCTGCCACTCAGTCGCCCTTAGTTCCGTCATCCACACTACCACCTGTTTCCCTTCCATCACTACACCCAGCCATTCAGGCTGCTACTCAGTCAGACATTCAACCCATAGCCCTGCCGTTAATATGCTCTGTAGCTGAGCCACTAGCCGCCCGACCCGCAGCCACTTCAGCCACTCCTCCACCCGTCACACCTCCACTACAACCATCACTGCAGTCTCTAGCGCAGCCTCCTGCAGCCCTGCTTTCCCCAGTGCAGTCTCCAGTGTCCCCAGTGCAGCCTCCTGCAGCCCTGCTTTCCCCAGTGCAGTCTCCAGTGTCCCCAGTGCAGCCTCCTTTAGCACAGTCACCCACTCAACCACCAGCACCACAACCGTCACTACCTCTAGTTCATTCCCCTGTGAAGTCATTTACTTCTCCACCGTTAGCAGCTCAGGTCCCCGTGTGTCCAGCAGCTCAGGTCCCCGTGTGTCCAGCAGCTCAGGTCCCCGTGTGTCCAGCAGCTCAGGTCCCCGTGTGTCCAGCAGCTCAGGTCCCCGTGTGTCCAGCAGCTCAGGTCCCCGTGTGTCCAGCAGCTCAGGTCCCCGTGTGTCCAGCAGCTCAGCTCGCACCTGAACCTTTGGCCCAGTTCCCCGTAGCAGTGCAGTTTTCTAGCCAGCTTAACGTTGAGCCCGGGGTCCCAATTCTCTCTGGCTCTACATCGGCTCCTGCTGGAAGCTCGGATGAGCTCATCCAGCACTCCGCGGCTCCCGTGCCGCCATCTACCTCGTCCGCTGGGGGTTCCAGTGAGCCCAGCCAGCACCTCCTCGTCTCCGCTGGAGGGTCCGAGGGGCCCGTTCAGCCACCTGTCTCCGCTGGAGGGTCCGAGGGGCCCGTCCAGCCTCACGCCTCGTCAGCTGGAGGGTCCGAGGGGCCCGTTCAGCCTCCTGTCTCCGCTGGAGGGTCCGAGGGGCCCGTTCAGCCTCACGCCGCACCAGCTGGAGGGCCCGAGGAGCCTGTCCAGCCGCCACCTGCGACCGCCTCGTCGTCACCTGGTCCGGCTGCATCCGCCTGTGCTTCTGCTACGCCTGGTCCGATCTCAGCCTCTGCTTCTGCTACGCCTGGTCCGGTCTCAGCCTCTGCTTCTGCTACGCCTGGTCCGGTCTCAGCCTCTGCTTCTGCTACGCCTGGTCCGGTCTCAGCCTCTGCTTCTGCTACGCCTGGTCCGATCTCAGCCTCTGCTTCTGCTACGCCTGGTCCGATCTCAGCCTCTGCTTCTGCTACGCCTGGTCTGGTCTCAGCCTCTGCTTCTGGTCCAGCTTCGGCTTCAGCTTCTGCTCCGCCTGGCCCAGCTTCGGCTTCAGCCTGTGCTCCCCCTGGTCCGGCCTCGGCCTCCGAGTCTTCGTCCTCGTCTGGTCCGGCCTCCGAGTCTTCGTCCTCGTCTGGTCCGGCCTCCGAGTCTTCGTCCTCGTCTGGTCCGGCCTCCGAGTCTTCGTCCTCGTCTGGTCCGGCCTCCGAGTCTTCGTCCTCGCCTGGTCCGGCCTCAGCCTGTGCTTCGCCTGGTCCGGCCCCCGCATCGCCACCGTCTGGTCCTGCCCCCGCATCGCCACCGTCTGGTCCTGCCTCGTCTGGTCCTGCCTCGTCTGGTCCTGTGCCCACCAGGCCATGGCCAGCACGCCTGAGACTGGAGGGCCGCCGCTGCCTTCCGCGCGGTCGGCCCCCTGAACTGCTCCGTCGTCTCCTTCGCCGCCGCCGCTGCCTTCCGCTCGGTCGGCCCCCTGAACTGCTCCGTCGTCTCCTTCGTCGCCGCCGTTGCCTTGCGCACGGCCGGCCTCCTGAACTGTTTCCGCATCGCCACCGTTGCCTTGCGCACGGTCGGCCCCCTGAACTGGTTCCACGTCTCCGCCGTTGCCTTCCGCATGGTCGGCCCCCTGAACTGCTCTGTGTTTGGGTTGTTTTCTTGGGCTCCGGTGTTTGCTGTGCTCTTTTGTTTTCTGTTCCGAGCCCTCCGTCCTGGGCCCCCGCCGCCCGCCCTGGGTTGTTTTCTGTTTGGTTTTGTTTTTCTGTGTTTGGGCTGTCTGGAGCCAGCCCTTGAGGGGGGGGGGTACTGTCACGGTCCTGGGTCTCCTGACCCAGCGTTTTTAGTTCTTTGTGATTTTCGTATTATTGTACTTGTGTGTGATTTATTCTATGGCTTCTAGTTTTGATCCCTTGCCCTTCATGTCTCTCTGTGTCCCCTCTGTTCTGTGTAATTGTGTCTTTGCATGTTTGAGTTTCTTGTTTTCTGTCACTCTGCATTGTGCATTATGTTCTCATGGTTGGTTTTTTGTTACTCTCTCTAGTCTAGTCTCTTGTGTTCCCAGCTGAGTATTTCCCTGTGTATTTTGGTTCTTAGACCTCTGCCTTATGGTTTATGTCTCTGTATTTCTTAGTTGCTGTCTCCACTGTGTCAAGTTCGCGTCTCTGTGTGATACTTCCTGTTTTACTTTGAAGGTCCGTTTCTTATGTGAATGTGTCCTGCTTTGCTTGTCTCGTCAGTCCTGATTTCTCCCAGCTGTGCCCTCCTTCTGTCTCATTCCCCTCGTTACTCCCCAGTGTATTTAAACCCTGTGTTTCTCTGAGTCGGTGTGACGTCGTCCCTCATGCTGCGTGGATTTCCCTGTGTCTCTCTCCAAGTATTAGTTTCTTGTGCCCAGTTTAAGTTTTGTATTTTCCTGTCATCTTGTCAGCAATAAAGCTGCCTTTTGAGTTCATCCCTTGAGTCCGTGAGTTTTGCGATTGGGTCCTCATCCTGCCTGCCACACAGCCGACCTTGACAAATTCAATTTTCAGCCTGATGAACACTTCTTTGTTCTGTAGAAGATAACAACTTCAGTAATTTCTTTCATAGCAAGAATGACAATTTCAGTGTGCCAGAAATCTTCTTGGTGAAAAAAGGCATTCAAGTTTCACAGATAAAGTTTTAAGGTCATTTTTGTGATACAGTACTTGTGCTCTATAATAACTATTTATCTTTTAATAGGCATTAGGGTCCAAACTCATTTTATACATATTATGGAATCATATTAATATTTTCCATATATTTATATATTAATTAACTTTTACAATAAAGGAAAGTCACACTGTAGAGCGTTTTAAAGAACTGAGGTTTCAGTTTTTAATGCACTATCAAACGAACAGCATTCTGATTTAAAATGTCATGGTGATTTTCAGATATCTATCCGACCTTTACCTCTTTAAAATTGACAGTGTCTATTTTTTTATAAACATTCCACCAAATCAATACATGATAGCACAGGTCCACAACCTGTTCTAATGCTTTTTCTTTATACCTGTAATTAAAATCAAGTGCATTACATCAGCTATGAACATGCTAGAATTCAGGTTTAATAGAATAGAAACTTCCCTGGGTTGCTAAAACACTGCTCTTCAAGTCTAAAATTAATTCTAATTAAGTTAACACTAAGTGGGAAATAGTGACTTCCCATCTGTGAGAAAGTATACATGCCTCCCTTAATCCCCCTAAATCTAAATATGTAAAATCAGGGCTTATCATGCACCCACAAAAAGCAACTAAGGGGACATTTGCATACTAGCAAAGCATAAAAATAAATATGCAATTTCCTTTTCAAAGAACAGCAAAAAGATATGAAGATGAGTTCCTTGAGGAAACCGTCAGTGGTGTAATGTAAGTAATTCATTGACTGCCAAAATATTACATAATGCTGCAGCTTGCCAAGCACCCACAGCGCTTGTTTGTATCTGATCTTACAGTCTGAGGCTTGTTAGAAACCACAACACGGTTAAAAACAAAGATATTTAATGCTGTCAATGCTAAGTGTTGTGGTATTTTCTTTAACCTCCTAAGACCCAAACTCTTCCACAGTATGCATTTTTAATTTCTCTTTGACATTTGGGCATATTGGGGCCCGATGAATGTAAAAACCAAGAATTACCAGATTTTTTTTACCTTATTTTTGTTTTTAAGAACAATAAGAGCCACATATGAGGATATTCGTTTAAAGTTTTGATAGAACAGCAGCAGTATAATGTCCTCGTAAGTGGATATCAGGCCCATGTAGAGCAAAATTGAGTATTTTGGTCTAAATAACCCAAAATGGGATGTCCACATATGTGGACGACAGGTCCTAGGAGGTTAACAACCTCAATTTTAAAAAAAAACCTTTAAAAGAATTCACCTTCCTGTTTTTAGAAGTACAGTAATGCTCAGCAATTCCAGTACACCATAGCAAATACTGTTTATTCTTTATTTTTCCTGTTTGATGAAGACTTCTTACTGAGGTCAGGGCTGGTTAGAGTTGGTAGGTGGCTTCTTCTGTCTTTTTTTCCCCCAAACAGCAGCAATGATTGCTTAATCGTGAATGGTGCTGCCTTTCTTTTTAATTATGTTTCTGAGTAGAGATGTAACAATCAATGTCAGCCTTTGGATCAATTAAAGTAACTATAATAGGTTTATTTAACAACTTAGGGACAGCAACAATGCTTCTAACAAACACAGTGCAACAATATCACCTATTTTGAGTCATGTTTCTGGTTGTGTGAAGTATACCATTGCGGTCATGCACTCATCATGGACTTGAATGTCATGATAATTTGGGGCTTTTAAAGATGTATTTGAACTTTCTTTTTGCCAGTGTGTAATGACTGTGCTGCGTAGCTCTTTAATGATTTAAACAAATAAATGAAGTGCACAAGTTTGATTTTGAAAGTTTCTCTAATCCACACAGTTCAAATGTATATATGTAGGCTCAGGTTTATATATAAATACCCACTGATATTTGGTTAAATTAGCAAGTTACACCTTGACCACAGGTAGGTCAACAAGCTTTGGATATGATTCTGGCTGTATATTTGACTAGTCCTTCTGGTAGAATTGGTAGATTTATTTATATTGGTTGGTTTCCTGGCATGGACCCAGATTTTAAGCGCTGTCCACAAATTTTCAATAGGGTTGAGGTCAGGACTTTGGCTAGAAGGCCATTCTAGAAGCACAAGGTTAACCTTGTCTTGTCCATTCAGATAAAGCAGTTTTGATAATTGTCTTGTTGCAACACCCAAATATGTCCACATTTCAACTACCTAGCTGTTGATTTCAGGTGAAGTTGAAAAACTTGGAGGTATTCCTTCTTCATTATTCTATCCACTTTGTGTAAATCAGTGACAGCACCACTGGCACCAAAGCAGCCCCAGACCATGATGCTACCACCACATACTTGACAGTGTGTGCAGTGTTCTTAGGTTAGAAAAACTCAACCAAGCATACACCTTATTATTGTGGCCAAGTAGCTCAATTGTCTCTTCTGACCATAAAATCTTTCTCAAATTTTTTTTTATTGGCTTGTTCATGTGGAAAACTACAAATTTCAGTCAAGCTTGAAAGTGTCAGTTTTGAAGCCTGTTTCAGTCCTGTCTTCATCTACTCACCCCCAAACAGCCGCGCCAGCTGTCCACTCCTCCCTGAGCCTGGTTCTGCTAGAGCTTTCTTCCTGTTTAAAGGGAGTTTTTCCTTCTCACTGCTGCCAGACTGCATAAGGGGTGATATAATTTGGGGGGGTCTCTGTTTTCTTTGTTTTATTGAAGGGTCTTTGTAGGGTCTCTTACAATATAGAGACCCTACACTGAAGGCTGGACAGTCCTGCCTTGAGGCAACTATTGTTGTGATTCGGCACTATATGAGCTGTTAGGGTTAGGGCCTTGGAGACCCATCCACCGACCCATCCAAGGTGTACTCTGAGTGGCAGGAGAATAATATGAGTATAACGCCACCATGGCTGGAGATTGAGCAACACTAGAAGAGCATATGGGAGAAGGACACAACTCAAAGGTAATGCTCAGTGGCTTCATAGTTGATCTAAGAACAGACCACAGCAACCTTACTGAACAGGACCCAGTAACCATCACAGCAGTAGACATCCAACAAAGTGTCTCCAGTATGAAGAATTGTCACCAGGCCCTGACATGGCTCACACCTACTGGCTAAATGCATTTGGCGAGCATCTGGCAGCACAGATGAACCAGCTGCTATTTGATGAGGGACACCCGGAATGGCTAACTGAAGGCTGGACTGTCCTGATCCCCAAGGATCCCCAGAAGTGACAGCTCCCATACAAAGGAGGCTCCAAACAACCATGTGCTCACCTCAGACAGCAGAAACCCAAGAAAGAGGAGGAAAAGGAGCAACCATCATGGAAAGACAGGCCACGGCACAGTATGTACCACCAGCAGACAAAGGAAGTGGCTGACATCCAGAAGTCCTTCCAGTGAATGGACAAAAGAAAAATAGATAGCACAGAGTCAGCACAGGAACAAGCTCTGAGCAGACGATCCATCGAGGCTCGGATCTATCACACCAGGCAAGACCCCAGGTGCAGGCTGTGTACAGATGTCCCTGGGGCAATCCAGCACATAACAGCAGGGTGCAAGATGCTAGCAGGCCTAACATCTAGCACGCCTTAACCAAGTGGCCAGCATACAGAAAAATCTGTGCCGAATATGGCCTGGAGGTCCAGAGGTCAAAATAGGAGATGGGGTGGTGGAGAATGGCTGAACTAAGATCCTGGGGGAGCTCCAGATACAGATGGACAAATTAGTGGTGGATAACCAACTGCACAAAGTGGTGGCAGAAGAACAGAAGAAGATGGCTGTAGTGATAGGCGTAGCAATACCAAATGACAGCAACAACAGGAAGAAGAAACACGAGAAGCTTGTGAAGTTCCAAGGGCTCAGAGAAGAGCTCGAGAAGATGTGGAGGATGAAGGTAACAGTGGTCCCAGTGGTAATCGGAGCACTAGATGCAGTGACTCCCAAGCTAGGCGAGTGACTCCAGTGGATCTCAGGAACAACATTGGAGATCTCCGTCTAGAAGAGCGGAGTCCTAGGAACAGCTAACATAATGCACCAGAACCTCAAGTTGACAGGCCTCTGGTAGAGGACGCGAGTTTTGAAGGACCCCACAGGGGCGACTGCCCACAGGGGCAACTTCAACTCTGTGATATTCAGCAAAAGGAAAAAGAAATTCTTTTTTTTTTAAAATCTATATTAGCTTGTATTTTGACCCTGTTTGCATGAAAGAAAATGCAAAATAAATTAAAACCGGTGCACCCAACCCTTGTTCCAATCCGTTTTTTTAAGCCACTGAAGATGTACACTGTGCAATCATTCCGAAGAACAAAGAAACCAGTAAAAAAGCAGTTACTGGTACATGGAATAATTATTAGAAAAGTCAGTAAAAAGTAAGCCCAAAATTACCATTACAGTCATGCCCATGATGACTTCTGACTACAAGTAAGTCCAGGATTTCTTTTAGCTCAGGCTTTGGTCTCACAAAATGCATAAAACTAAGACTCTTTAACAGCTGATCCGTTACATTCACGAGTGTCTGTTTGCCATCAGGCACCAGGCAAGCAGCATACAGTTGGTTCATTGGGGAGTTTATTAGATGAAAATAGCAGCTGTGTCTTGAAATAACACTAAAGTGAGAATGAATCGGAACAGCAAGTCACTACCTTTTAAAGCAAAAGAGTGAAGCATGCGGTGAAAGACAAAATGCAGCCTGCAGTGATAATATTCACAGGTTCTTATTCATTCATACATAATTTATATTGACTTGTTAAAACACACAGACATTAATATGTAAATCTACCCTACATATAATATCTTGTACATCTTTTACACTGGCTTTAACAAGCACTACTAAAAGTATACTTCAACTTACAAGCAAGCTGATGAGTTGTTGTTATTGTGTGACGAACGGCGTTAAAGCTAATAATTAAATCTGATATTTCAGATATTTGTTTTGTCTCTAATTGCCGGTTAGAGACAAAACAAATTCTAATTCTCTCTCCTGGTCCAAACATACCAACTTTTTTTTTATTTTTTTTATTTCTATAATACAGGAAAATGTTTGATGTGTGTGTGTGTGGGGGGGGGGGTGATTCGGGGAAAATCGTGTGCGCTATCCCACACTCAGACGTTTTTTTCAGTGATCTCACATACACTCCTCTGATCCTACTAACACATGAATTGTCATTGAGGCTTTTGTAGACTCTGCAGGGTGCTGTGCTGCACAATTAAAGTTTAGCGCTCAGTACAAACACCTACTGATTACAAATTTGATCAGCGAAACTGATTATTGCTTTTGGACTTTAGCTGTTCCTCCTATTCAGAGACCCAGACTGCACCCCCACCCCCTTTTCTCCTGCGAGCGCCCTCTGCGCGCTGCACCTGTACTGCTGCGGCTTGTGCGTCAGAAGATGGCAACTGATTCTTTAGACCCCTCTGCTAGTGGAGATGGCTGCAGACCTAGTCGACTTTGCGAAGTGGCAACGGGTTCTTCTCTAGCTGCATCTGCACCGCACGCGTTTGACAGTACCTCGGTCCACGCGTTTATTACGTAACAGGAACGCAAGGGCAAACTTTTGGTGACATTTTTACGCACAGATTCCCAGTTTGTTTCAACCGCGCGATATTCAGCAAAAGAAAAAAGGAAAAAAAAAAAAAAAACCAAAGCGCCACGATGCAAGTTTATATAGCTGTGGCATTCGCTTACGGAGTGTGGGGTAAGTTTAACAACTTCTTTCATCACGAAAATATGGTCTGGCTGTAGATAAGTTATCTTTTTTCAAGTGTTCCAAAATCTATTGTTTTTCACACCAATTTTAAAGGGAACATATTTTCTAATAATGTCTTTTAAGAAGTAGCCGCCGGGTAAATCCAAGTAAATATCTTTCACATAAGCACGGACAACAAAAAGGGTAGAGAGGGAGAGAGAATAGTGATTTCCAGGGTTTCTATCGAATGCATGACAGAAGATGTAGCAGGATAATTCTGTTGCTTTCACGATAGCTTGAATTGGTCGTATTTAAAATCGTTTTCGGTGCAATGGCTATTCCACCCACTAATAACCACCTCCAATATTATACAATTTAAGCTTATCTAAATGTGGACGTAATTGTAATCAATAAACATGCCCAGTTAATGTCTTCAGTCCCATTTCATGTTATTATGCATGTGGGTCTGAGGATTTTTGTTTTGCATGATTATTACATTTATTGGACTGCAGAGAATTTGCCATTTGTTCGATTTTTTTTTTTTTTTAATTATCTTCGCTTTTCTTAATCTAAAGCATTCATAATCTAATAAAACAGCAGTGCATCCACTACTGTATCGGTAACTCTCTGCTACTTGTGTGGCATCCTGTATTAAGGTTTAGAGCAGTGGGAAACCTAAAGGGAACACCGAGTTAAGTCTGCCAGTTGTTGTCGCTGAGTGTAGTCCAAGCGGAGCCACTGCAAAATGAAGGCACCGGCCAAGAAAATGTTTGGGATATTAATATCTCCCTGATATTTTAAACCTATTTAGTGCATTATTTGGACTGATCACACACCACTCCATGTTCAGCTGTAGGTTTGAGACAGACGTGTTGTTTGAGAAGAAGCTTTTAAGACTGTCATACAGCTTATAAACTAATGACAGCAGGGCAGTGATAACCTGTCCCAGGATTTTCTTTGGGATAATTTTCATTCCTTTCCCCCCATGACTGCTGTCTTTGGTTCCCTTTGTCTCTCTTAAGGTTTCTTTGCAATGACTTCTTGTTTGATTTTGATAACTTTCTGCGTTTTCTGTTGATTTTTGCCTCATTTGTGATCCTCTGTCCACACTCATTAATTTCACCTGCGTTCAATTAGCTCTCTGTGTATTTAGCCCTGTGCATCCTTTGTCAGTTGCAGACTTGTCTGTTTCCCTTCCGCCCCAGTGGTTCTGTCTCTGTGTGACTCACCAAGGCTTTGTTTTCCTTTTTGATCCTTCCAAGTTATTAGTTAGACTTCATTTTGAGTATGGTGCTCACTCTACAGTGCCTTTTGGTGTGTAGAATTGATTACATTAATTAATGCCAGCTTTGTCTCCATCCTGTTTTCTTGTGTCTGCATTTGAATCACCTCTGAACTTTACGCTAAAACTAGTCATGGAAGAAATGAGCTGCATTTTCTTTGATTAGATTCTAGATACAACCATGCACTGGAAGACAAAATGTCTATACTGTGTGCTGTATTGTGAAAAATGGATCTGTCGCATCAGAAAACAGCCCATTAAGAGCATAGTTCGTATGTTGTCACAGTCAAACAGCTGATTGGCTTTATCCCAGAATCTCACAGAGCATTGCCACAAAGCTCTTTGGAACCATAATTCACAATCAGTCAGTAGAAACTGTTGGACCACATCTGTGGCAAACCATCTTCTCTGAGTTTTTGTCAGTGTGCTTACCTCTTTCCTTATCAGCTTTTGTGGGGCTGCAGCATGTTGAAACAATCCCAGAGACAGTCAATATAGTATAAGAGCTGTCTGAGTAGTTGCAGATCAATTTTAGAGCATATTTAATGAATTTTCTCACATTCCTTTCACTTGAGTCCATGTTTGAACTTGTTATTAAATGCACTATTATTTCATATGACATATATATACAACATATAAGTAAACATATAAGACATCCATTTGCATAAATGTTGAATATTTGCAGCTGGTCTTTGATGCCAGCTGAAAAGTCAGGGATAGTTAGTTAGGAAAGTAGTGAAACTTCCCATTAAATTTTGGGGAATATGCATATGCATATTAAAGAGTTATTTCCTCCATTTTTTCTTCATTATGCTGTAACCCTAACAGCAATTATCCGCCTGAAGGGTTTATGCTCAAAGTGTAAATATCACACTTTTTTAGATGAGCAGCTTATCTGTAATACAAATTGCACACTCATCTAAGTGAATGTACTTGTGTCAGTCTAAATATTGAGGAACAGCATATTGTAACTGAACGGTTACGTGCAAATATTACAAATAAACAATGTTAGACAAACAACTGATGAAACGAGCTGATATAAGAGTGTACAATTAATAATAGAATAATTTTCACTGTTATTTGTGATATGCTTTATTATTCTTATACTGTGTAGTACAATCACTGAAATGTCCAGTCCTGAAGAGTGATTAATGGGATCATTGATTAGTTCATGTTAACTAAGAATATAAGTAAGTGAATGTAGAGAAACCTTATATGTGTCCTAGGAAAGTAAGCAACTGATTCTCAAATCAAGTTATAATTAAAGTAAAACAACAAAAAACCAAATAACTGTCATATTTATTGGTATTTATAATGGCTCTAGACCTTTATAAAGAATTAACCATGTGAAAAGTTTTTATCTAGCTAAATATTACAGTTTGCTAATTACTTGGTACTTTTTTTTAATTTTCAGCTTACTGAGGAAGTAAACTGAAAATGTAAAGTTCTGAAATGGCTTGTTGTGGCTGTTATTTGTGGATGTCACTTTTAACCAGACAAGTTATCACCAAGGAATTCATATATCATCGGCAGCCAAGTACGTTCAGAATAGGGCTGCCACAAACGATTATTTTGATAGTCGACTAGTCACCGATTATTTTTGCGATTAGTCGACTAATCAGATCATCATCCATTAGACGTAAAACGTACAGCTTATTGCACCAGCAGCATCTGCTCTTATATAACTATCATTAGCTTACAGCTTTAAGTGTTTAAGGTCTGTGCTAACTAAAAATAAAGACAAGATGATAGTTTATTGAATTTTAATGAAATTTGCAGATTGTTTCGGTGAAGATTAATAAACTCCTTGCTATCTAAAATATAACAGGACACTGGAGTATATTCTGGAGCATCTCACACTTCTGATAATCAGCTGTCTGCTTGACGTTTATTCAGCTGTGTAAAAACTATAACTTTAATCTCAGACAAACTGATTTACTCAGGAACAAATAAAATACTAAAAAAAAAAAAAGCCAAACAATAACATTTTAAGTTATCTAAGTGACTCATATATATTTAACCTGAGTAGCGAAAGACGGCGGTGGGTTTGAAAACGATTTGCGGGGAGTCCGGTGTTCTCACGGCGCTAGTGAGCCTTGCCCCCGGCTCGCTAACAAGCTAGTGGGTAACAGATGTCTCCGAAAACGTCGGAGCGCTTTTGAAAATATGTGGTGTCCTGATAAACTGAGCAGATATTTGAGGTTTACACAGCTACATTCTCGCCTGAAAATATGTTAAACGTTTATTTTGTGACCCAGAAAGAATAATAAGAGTAACATTAAAACTAACTAGCTGCCGCCATTGTTGGAAACTGCGCTGGGCCGCGCTATGAATTCTGGGACACAGCTGCTTCTTCTTCTTCTTCTTCTTCGGGGTTTAACGGTAGCTGACATCCTTGTACATGCAATGCTGCCATCTTCTGTTTCAGTCCGTTATTACACTCTTAAATCCTGCCACTTATTCCTGCGTCTTTTGTGATCGTACAAAGTTTCAAACGACGCGTCGACTATTAAATCAGTCGTCGACGATTTTGATAGTCGACGTAATCGTGACTAGTCGACAAATCGTGGCAGCCCTAGTTCAGAATATTTAATTCTCTGTTCAGTTATTATGAACATCGGGCACTGGCAGAGGCACAACGATCACGTCCAGACACTATCAGCTGAAGTTTCTTTTTCTTGCGTGTTGCACACAAAACAAGGCAAGGACATGTTTTCGCTACAGTAAATAGTCTGGTTAAGGGGTGTCAACAGAGCTTGCAATAGGGGTTTGGCAGAGACAAGACCATTTAATATCCAGCAATGTGAGCTGAACATTTGGCTTCACGTATACAATTCCATTGGCTAATAGCTAGAAACATTTAGGGATAAAGTGTGAAAAGTTTAGTCAGTAAATAATCTTAAATGGTAATGCAACAGAAGCATTCCTCCATGTGATTTCTAAAGGAATATTCCCTGCAAGTTATCAGAAAACTTATGTTGTGCTATATATTTTGATTGTATTTTATTTTCTATTTAAAAAAAATCTAATCTAATATATATTATTACAGTGTGTGATACTGTCATACTTTATAGCTCTCCACTGTTAAAGAGAGATTGTGTGCTATGTTTGAATAAAGTAGAAGTCATTAGACATTAGGGGATTAGGGGTTATGTGTTCAGATGCTGGTTTTCAAAGGAGAATTTAATCGTTTACTTTGCAGCCTTTATGCTGCAAGGCTAGCAAGTCTTCCTGTCTGTCTATAGCGAGTCTTTTAGAGTTAACCAGAAATGAATGTGTTTGATCACCCTAGTTTAACCTGATGCAGATGCTTATGTGACATATTCTGCCGTCGCAGAGGAAATAAATTCATGATGAGCAAGGAGAAAATCAGCTGTCACAGATGATGAGCTCACATTAAATGAAAATATAAACCCTTCCCTGCACAAGTGTCTCAGAAGGCTTCTAGAAACCTAGGTTAAAAGACTAAAAGTGATAACTACAAAACTGTTTATTCAATTCTGGAACAGTGGATTCAATTGAATCCAATGAATTAAATAAACTGCCTTTGCTACTCTGGTTTACAAGTTCAGCAGCAACTAAATATCTGATATAATTGCCTTTTACTTGAGCTTAAAAATAAAACATGCTGATACATTTTTGATGAGTGGCTCATGCTCATTGTCAAATTTGTGTAAATGCACTTCTTTTGAACAGTTCATTTAAAATTACAGCCACTCATATTTCCTACACCACCTATTTAAGACTGTTGGCAGTTAGGTTAAGTGACAGCACCAGCATCTACAGGCAAAAGCTAACGTCTAAGAGTTGCTTTAATTTTCATTCTTTGAGGAGGGAAAAAGCAAGAAGCCAAACATCGGAGATTTGGGTTATTCTTATTTATGTATTAGACTTTAAACACTGCCAGCATGCCATCTTATTGTGCTGCAGTGAGTAACTACTGATGTGTGAGATCTATGTTAGTATTCCCAAACTGATTTAAATTACAGATTGAACTGTAATTGAACTGAACTACAGATTAAACCCCCCTGGGTTTTGAAAGCTAAATTTTAATATATTGTTCATAATCCATCACTAACATGGTGATTTAGGAAGAATCAAGAAAAGACTGATAGTGTTAGAGAGTAATATGATGATTTTAACTGTTTTAAATATTAAGGGCATATGTTTATTTTATGATTGCAGGTGCTGCTAACCCTGCCTGGTATTAGCGCACTGGTGTTGTATTAGTTCCTTTCAGGAAAAACAAAAAGGAGGCAGAAATGTTGGGCACACCAGGTGTTATCAAAATAAAAAAGAGATTAAAATGATTTCCCAGCATTTTCAGCATAATGAAACTGTCCAGCTTGATGTATAAAATTCAGTGACTTTTACTCGACAGAATCTAATTTCATGCCATCAGGTTTCAAGATGTGAAGCTGATATGGTTTTGTTTTTTTCACAGAAAATAAAGTGTGAGGGGACTTTATTGTAAACATAATCAGAAATACGAGCATGTGCAGCATGCCATGAGTGAAACCTTTTGATTAGTTTCCACCTTCAGCTGTTCAACTTGTTTGATACCTCAAAGGTGCAATGTTTCAAGTCAGGAGCAGGTCTTTTAGGCCTGACAACATGAGGCATTGTTTATTATCCCAAAATATTATTTAAAGAACACACACAAACACATTATATAATACCAAATAAAGCACCTGCATTTACTTTACTTTAACAGTTTGCGCTAAGGGCAAGAGAAAGGATTGAAGAAAAGGAGTAGATTGTGATTATAATTGGGTGTCAGTCCAGGAATGCCAGTATAGGTTTAATCAGTGTTGGGAAGGTTACTTTTAAAATGTATTCCATTACAGAATACACATAACGGGTATGGCAGTCCATTCTCCCTGCAGCACGGACTACACTGCCTATGATGCTACATTCTTTAGAGCTATACCGGTAGCATTCTGCCTATTAGCTTAGCACAACAACAACAAAAAGGCGCTCTCTCACCCAGGAAACACGCAGAGAGAGAGAGAGTGTCACCCTGTAACCATGGCAACCATAACGCTGCCGCCTGGAACAACAGAAGATAGCTGTCAAACAAAACCCAAACAGTCCTGACCCGCCACAATATGAAACAGGGAAATACCGCCGTGTAATCCGTTTATTTCAACAAAGTAACTGTATTCTAAATACCACCTTTTTAAACGGTAACTGTAACGGAATACAGTTACTCATATTTTGTATTTTAAATACGTAACAGCGGTACATGTATTCCGTTACTCCCCAACACTGGGTTTAATGTATAACCTAAAGTTGGGCCCACATACTGTTTTTTTGAACCAAAGGCAGACTCAGTATGTAATTTTAATAGTTAGAGTGCGAATGAAAGAATAGAGAAGACGTCCTTGTTTCATAAAGCCCATTTTACATTTGATGCAGGCACCAGGTAATATATTTTGTTCTGTCTCTGAAGTACATCAGTTATTTAAGATTGCTTAATGAAGTACAGCAGCTCGTTATGGATTGCAGAAAGAACAGCAGCCTGGATGTTCAGGAGCTCACAAAAATATCAAGATGAGGTTGATAGATGTTACATTTTACTGACACATTTGACAGGAATAAAATAGAGTATCAGAAACTTTCTATTCAATCATATTGCTTTTCTGCTTTGTTTACAGCATTCAATATGACAGAGGAGAGGAGGACTTGCCCACTAGGATATTTCCCCTGTGGGAACCTGACCTTTTGTCTCCCTCAGCTCATGCACTGCAACGGTATCGATGACTGTGGAAATCAAGCAGATGAGGAGAACTGTGGTGAGTCATTGTTTCTACTTGAACACTTGTTAATAAACTCATATGCCCTGATGCATACATCCTCAAAATACCAGCTCCAGAAAGCCCTTAGGTAATGGCTGACACATACACAGTGTTTGAGATTTTCCTGGTTTATTGGTTCATGTGATAAATTACTGGTGTAGATGCTATAAACACACACACTCATACATACAAACACCCTTGCTTTTGAGTAATAACCACTGCTACTGTATTAGAGAACCTTGCTGATGCAAGCTGTGATTTGTAAATGTACAAACTTAGCTTTCCTTGTCACCTGCTGGTGGCATGGGCAGTGGTATTAATATGCATGCTGGCTGCTGTTTTTTAAAATATGTTAATTTACATCTATGATGTACCTTCGAGTCCTGCACTGGTAAAACTCAGTACTGAACTCAACCCGACCTGGACCCAGAAGCAAAGGTTCAGAGCTGGCTCGTGGCATAAGGACTATAAATACAGCTGATGGGTGTCAGGATACAGTAGGAATGAAGAATTTTGCTCAGAAATAATCATTATTCATAACACTAAATCATTTGCATTTTATGCACAGCTGTCATAGTAGCTCTTAAGCATTATATAATATTAAGTTTGAACTATAAAGCAGTTCGACAAATTAAATTACGATGATAACTAACCAAACTCCTCCAATGTATATATTTTTAAGTGTGTTTCTCATTTGCCTCACCCATTGATTTCCTCCTCTGTCCATTTTTTCTTTATTAACCTTGAAATTATATATACACAGGTAGCTCCATGCCCTCCTGGGTTTTAATTGCACCTTAGAACACACATGCATCAACACTACAATGAGCGGGTGGAGGGAGGTTTGGAGTCTTCTCTCACCCCCGTTCTCTGCGGCCTGCTGGAGCGGGGCGGCTAGGAGGAGTTGGCCGTCCGACTGCGGTCTGGAGTGTGGGGCCTCCCTACTGCTGCGGAGTCGGGGCGGTCTGCCTCTCCCCACCGCAGAGAAAAGGGTAACACCACCTGGGTCTGGGTGCAATTCCCCCCTCCAGGGGCAAGGGTACCTAGACCCGGTTCGTAGAGTACGCTTGGGGAGTGTGATCGTGTGTACAGCGTCTCTTTATGTCTGTCTCTGTCACGGGTCTGGGTCCGTTGGACCCAGTATGTGGAGTTTCATGTTTTTGTTATTCCATGTTTGAGGTTATTATGTTTTGGTTTGCATCAGGGATTGTTTTCTTGTTCTCTTGTTGTGTTTATGATGGTTATGATGTTTATTATTTGAGGTTCATGTTTAAGGATTTGTTCTCGGTTGTATCTCACGTTTAGTTTAGTTCAGGTTCCATGTGTCAATCTGTCTGTCTCTCAGTGTCAGGTCTGCGTCTTGGTGTGGTGTTCTCATTTCCTGTTCTATTGTGAAGGTCTGGGTCTCATGTAAGTGTGTTCGGTTTTACCTTTCTCGTCTTGTTGATTATTCCCAGCTGTGTCCACCACCTGTGTGTAATTCCCCTGTGATTCTCTGTGTATTTAAGTCATGTCTTCCGTCATTGTAGTTGCTGGTCCGTCTGTGTTTCCACCCTGCTTCATCTGTGTGTTTCCCTGCAGTCAACCATCATCTGTTTCCGCCCGCTCTCATTCATGTCCAGGTTCGTGTTCTGTAGTTAGTTTGTTCCCAGTTTAGTTTAGTCATTGCTCCGTTCGCCGTTTGTCCATTTCCTTTTTGTGTTTAATAAACCACCCTCACACCCATACAAGTGCCTGCGTTTGGATCCTCCTTTATTTTCCACACGGCTCATCTCACTCGCCCTGACAGTCTCCACGTTGGTTGAGTGTGGAGTAAGTGCATATGAGAGCATGAGGGTGGGAATGGATGTTTGTGTCTGTGTGTGCCTGTATGTCTGTGTCTATATGTCAGGTTGGGTATCAGACGCCACCTCTCTGGGGACATCTCAGGCCCTCCAAGGTTTGGAGGCCTATCTCCACCCACCACCACTTCCCCTGCCAGTGGCGGACTCCCTCAGGTGTCGGTGCGTTGGTGGTTCCTTGTGTCTGGGGGTGGGCGTCCGGGTACACACCGGCTCACTCCTTGGCAGCCGCTTATCGGGGCCTGGAGCCTGGGGCTCACTCGGGCCACTTCGGAGGTGGGGTGCCCCCGGCCTCTCGGGCTGGGACTCGGTCACTCAGGCACAGCTGGCTGCCGGCGGAGCTCACGGGCGCGTCACTGCAACTCCCCCTGGCTTCTGCTCCGCGGCTGCTGAGTGAGCCCTCATCTGGGACTCTCCTCAGCTCTTACTGGGACAGTGGCGCGGCTGCCCCTCTGTTGGTCTTCCTTGGTCTCTTGTGTTCTGGGGGCCTCTGGATGTCTGGAGTTTTGATCTCCTCCATACCTGCTTCATACCCTGGAGGACGGGGCTGTGGCCCCCCCACACCCTCTAGCAGATCGTTACATGGAGAAACCTTTGGAATGCAAGCATGCTGATCCACACAGGTATGCACACAGGTGTACACATGGGTATTCACAGACGCGGACTACAGCTTTCTTGGCTGCTGCCTCAAAGCACATTGTGCGCTGTCTATCTTGCGTGCTGCACAATATCGTTTATTACTTAGTATCTACTGATATCTACTGCTAGCTAGTTTATTGTGATGGTGCCGTTTTGTTTTTTTTTTATTATGTTGCACTTTGTTGCTTGCTTTCTCTTCTGTTTTTTTTCTCCATACAGGTGACCCAGGTGTTTTGTTTTTTTTTTTCTGTTTTTTTTTTTTTTTTTTTTTTCTTTCTTCCCCCCCTTCTCACCGTCTCTTCTCCCCTTTGGTTTTCTTTCTCTCCCTCTCTTTCTTTCATTCTTTCTCCCTGTCCTATCCCCCGGTCATGTCTGTCCTGTTTGTAGCAACTGTAAATAAAATAAATTCATAATTATAATAAAGGTCAATCAAATGGACCAATATGGCAAGGCCATGATGATCCACTTGGTAAAATAAATCCGCTTGGCATCTTTCTTGGCCTTAAGACAACAATTCTGATGGCTAAAGATCCAAACGGGACACACACAAAAAAAAAAAGAAATTATATATACACTAAATACCAAGACACAAGTCGGGTTATTAAATTTGCTTTAAAAATATGTGCTTATCTATTTATATCCTACACTGGAATTACATTACTCAAAGTGATTTTGCATCATAACTAACATTTATTGATAACAGAGTGAAAAGGTCCAAAGCACCATAAAGCATAGAAATGCAAACCTTTTAATGTTGGAACTTTCTCACGTGTGCTGATCTGCAGCTCAGAATGCTAGAGTAGGCTTATGTATGACTAATTTCAAGAATTAATCTTGAGGAGACAATCATCAATCATCACTCCTGTGGTGAAACAGGTGCAGCTTATAAACCAACTGTCACATTATAATGAATGACATTTTTTTTTCTTCATGACTTCCGTCCATTCCCCAAGCTTCGTTTCGTGATCCTGCAGGAAGAATTATGATGTGATGTCAGTTTTGTTTTCAGCAGGTGCTGGTGTGTAGAAGTTAAAACTATTTCACAGTATGCAATCACAGATTAGTACATTGCTAGATAACACAGTGGTACACTGTAGAAAGAATAGTCAGTTGGTTTGTTTTGTAATCCAGCACCTAACTGTTAAACATATAGTGTCCATAAGTATTTGGACATTGGCACAATTTATAAAAACTGTACAAATGAATCTACAGGGAGTGCAGAATTATTAGGCAAATGAGTATTTTGTCCACATCATCCTCTTCATGCATGTCGTTTTACTCCAAGCTGTATAGGATCGAAAGCCTACTACCAATTAAGCATATTAGGTGATGTGCATCTCTGTAATGAGAAGGGGTGTGGTCTAATGACATCAACACCCTATATCAGGTGTGCATAATTATTAGGCAACGTCCTTTCCTTTGGCAAAATGGGTCAAAAGAAGGACTTGACAGGCACAGAAAAGTCAAAAATAGTGAGATATCTTGCAGAGGGATGCAGCAGTCTCAAAATTGCAAAGCTTCTGAAGCGTGATCATCGAACAATCAAGCGTTTCATTCAAAATAGTCAACAGGGTCGCAAGAAGCGTGTGGAAAAACCAAGGTGCAAAATAACTGCCCATGAACTGAGAAAAGTCAAGCGTGCAGCTGCCAAGATGCCACTTGCCACCAGTTTGGCCATATTTCAGAGCTGCAACATCACTGGAGTGCCCAAAAGCACAAGGTGTGCAATACTCAGAGACATGGCCAAGGTAAGAAAGGCTGAAAGACGACCACCACTGAACAAGACACACAAGCTGAAACGTCAAGACTGGGCCAAGAAATATCTCAAGACTGATTTTTCTAAGGTTTTATGGACTGATGAAATGAGAGTGAGTCTTGATGGGCCAGATGGATGGGCCCGTGGCTGGATTGGTAAAGGGCAGAGAGCTCCAGTCCGACTGAGACGCCAGCAAGGTGGAGGTGGAGTACTGGTTTGGGCTGGTATCATCAAAGATGAGCTTGTGGAGCCTTTTCGGGTTGAGGATGGAGTCAAGCTCAACTCCCAGTCCTACTGCCAGTTTCTGGAAGACACATTCTTCAAGCAGTGGTACAGGAAGAAGTCTGCATCCTTCAAGAAAAACATGATTTTCATGCAGGACAATGCTCCATCACACGCGTCCAAGTACTCCACAGCGTGGCTGGCAAGAAAGGGTATAAAAGAAGAAAAACTAATGACATGGCCTCCATGTCATGGAGGAGGAGGGGGGAACAACTGAGCTGTAGTGCCTCTTCACCTCACTGTACAATACCTTGTGCAATACTTTTTGTAAATAGTCAACAGTGCAATAGACTCAATACTTGAAATGTGCAATTCACTTGTATTTTTATTTTTTATTCCTATTTATTCTATTTATCCCCTTTGTATATTTTATTTATATTTGTCTCTGTATTTATATATGTGTGTGTGTGTGTGTATGTGTGTGTATATATATATATATATATATATATATATATATATATATATATATATATATAACAATTCTGTAACTGTAACTTCGGTCGTTGCTGTGCTTTTTTTTTTTGGAAGTCGAATTTCCCAGAGGAACCCACCCGAGGGATTAATAAAGTTCTATCTTATCTTATCTTATCCTTGTTCACCTGATCTGAACCCCATTGAGAACCTGTGGTCCATAATCAAATGTGAGATTTACAAGGAGGGAAAACAGTACACCTCTCTGAACAGTGTCTGGGAGGCTGTGGTTGCTGCTGCACGCAATGTTGATGGTGAACAGATCAAAACACTGACAGAATCCATGGATGGCAGGCTTTTGAGTGTCCTTGCAAAGAAAGGTGGTTATATCGGTCACTGATTTGTTTTTGTTTTGTTTTTGAAAGACAGAAATGTATATTTGTGAAAGTGGAGATGTTATATTGGTTTCACTGGTAAAAATAAATAATTGAAATGGGTATATATTTTTTTTTTTATTAAGTTGCCTAATAATTATGCACAGTAATAGTCACCTGCACACACAGATATCCCCCTAAAATAGCTACAACTAAAAACAAACTAAAAACTACTTCCAAAAACATTCAGCTTTGATATTAATGAGTTTTTTTGGGTTCATTGAGAACATGGTTGTTGTTCAATAATAAAATTATTCCTCAAAAATACAACTTGCCTAATAATTCTGCACTCCCTGTAAATCATAAGCAAGATGTGATTGAAGTGTAGACTTTCAACTTTAATCCAAGAAGTTTAAAAAAAGTTGTAACTTTTTAGGATACTTTAATACATAATACATCAAATGCTGTGTTTGCTCCCTTGAGAAGCTCTGCTAGGCCTTTACTGCAGCCACCTTCAGCTGCTGCTTCATTGTGGGACTCTGTGGCATCAGTATTATCTTTAATAAAGCATGCTCTGTTGGGCTGAGATCAGGTGACTGACTTGGCCATTGAAGAATATCCAACATTTTTGCCTTGAGAAACTCTGGGGTTGCGTTTCCAGTTTCTTTGAGTTGTTATCTATCTGCACAGTGATGGATTCTATCTGCACTTTAGAATCCATCCGGCTATTTCTATCAGCAGTCACATCTTCAATAAACACTAGTGACACATTTCCATTAGCAGCCATACGTGCCCCCGCCATAACATTGCCTCCATGTTTAACAGATCATGTAGTATATTTGGGATCAAGAGCTATTATTTTCATTCTAAATTCTTTGATCTTCTTAACTATGGTACAAGTTAATTTTTCTTTCACTTCCCCCCAATTTTATTTTTTAAATTTCAAACTGTGCACTTCTGGAGAAGTCTTTTGGTGTTGCTGAGCTGGCCAGTGCATTACTTTTTGTTCGTTTGTTTGTTTGTTTTTGTTTTTTCAGATATACCTGATGTTTGGCCATTGCTAAAGTTTTTGCTATCTGGTTTTTTGGGTTGTTTTTTTTATTTTATTTTGGTTTTTCAGCCAAATGATTCCTCCCTCACTTACAGTGACACCTCTTTGGACCTCATATTGACAATTCAAATTCTAGTAAACAGCTGTTAAATATAAATAATCAACACTATATCTTTTTTCTGCTTCATTTGACATGGAATACCAAACAAACAATCCTCTCCTGGCAATGAATTATTAATAATAAGTTATTCAGTTACTTTTGAGCCTCTGAAAACAGGAGACTGTGAAAATGGCAATTAATGCAATCTTGGTTTTAAAAAAGTCTTTAAAGATGGAAATCCAACACGTTGATCCACTTCTATCCAGGCAAATTTTTCGAATATATTTATTTGTACACTGTCAGTCAAATGTTTGGACACAACTTCTCATTTAATGTTTTTTCTTTATTTTTTTACTACTTTCTACATTGTATATACATGCTGAAGACATAAAATATATGAAGCTAGATATATGTGTGTGTATATATATATATGAATTATTAAATTATTAAAAATTCTAAATATGTTTTCATATTTTAGTTTCCTTAAAGTAGTCACACTTTGCTTTGTTGACAGCGCTGCAAACCCTTGGCTTTCTCTCAATGAGCTTCATGATGTAGTCACCTAAAATAGTTTTCACTTCACAGGTGTGCCTTGTCAGGGTTCATTTGTTAAAATTCTTGCCTTCTTAATGGGGTTGGGATTATAAGTTGTGTTGTGCAGGGGCTTGTACACAGCTGACAGCCTTATTTGACACCTGTTAGAATTCATATTATGGCAAGAACCAATCAGCTAAGTAAAGAGAAACGACAGTCCATCATTACTTTAAGAACTGAAAGTCAGTCAGTTCTTGCTAAAACTTTGAATGTGTCCCAAAGTGCAGTCGCAAAAGCCTTCAAGCACTAGGATGAAAGTGAGGAGCGCCCCAGGAAAGGAAGACCAGGAGTCACCTCTGCCGCTGAGGATAAATTCATCCGAGTCACCAGCCCCTGAAATCGCAAGTTAACTGCACCTCACCTAACCCCTAATCCTGCTAAGAAACCACTACTAATGAGAAGCAGCAAGCAGAAGAGATTTGTTTGGGCCAAGAAACACAAGGAATGGATATTAGACCAGTTGAAATCTATGCTTTGATTAGTCCAAATTTGATATCTTGGGTTCCACCTGTTGTGTCTTTGTGCAACACACAAAAGGTGAACAGATGGTCTCTACATGCATGGTTCCCACCATGAAGCATGGAGGAGCAGGTATGATGGTATGGGGGTGCTTTGCTGGTGACACTGTTAGGGTATTTATTCATAATTGAAGGCACACTGAATCAGCGTGGCTACCACAGAACCCTGCAGCGACATGCCATTCCATCCGGTTTGCGTTTAGTTCAACCATCATTTATTTTTCAACAGGACAATGACCCCAAACACACCTCCGAGCTGTGTAAGACGGAGAGTCATGAAGTGCAGCGCCAGATGGTGTGACCTCCACAGTCAGCTCACCAGAACCCAGCCGAGATGGTTTGGGATAAGATGGACCACAGAGTGAAGACAAAAGCCCCAAAGATCTCTGAGAAACTCTTTCAAGACTGATGGAAAACCATTTTACGTGATGACTTCATGAATGCCATGAATGGATGCTAAGAGTGTGCAAAGCTGCAATCAAAGCAAAGGGCGACTGTTTTGTAGAATCTAAAATATAAAACATATACTCACTATGGAAATATGGAATATACTCACAAATAACAAATAGTTTTGATGCCTTCAGTGAGAATCTACAATGTAAATAGTCAAAAATTATGAAAAAACATTAAAAGGTCTCTCCTAACTTTACAGACTGCTCTATTAGTGGGTGTTCTGCCTTGCTGTCCATATTTTTGCTAGTCTGCAATGTTGGTCCTGATGGGACGTAAGCACAGATGTCACCAGATGGTCAACAGCTGCTTCTGACTCTTTTATTTCATCATCTGAAAGGCTGCCTCAAATTCATTGATCATTCAGTTCCATTTTTACTCTGATTCATGAAGTAACTAAAAAAAAAAAAACTGTGATTTTCCATTTCACTGATACAACTGCACAATCAAAGGAAAACAGGCCTGGAAATGCCTCACTGTGCTGACTGTCTGATTAAAACATGTCCAAGGGAAAGTACACTCAACAAAAATATAAACACAACACCTTTGCTACTGCTCCCATTCCCCATGGGATGGACGTAGAGACCTAAAATTCAGTCCAGATACACAATATAACCATCCCTCCCAAACAGTGGTCACAAATCAGTCCAAATGTGTGGTAGTGGGCACATCTGCCATATTGAGATAATCCATCCCACCTCACAGGTGTGCCACATCAGGATGCTGATCTGACATCATGAGTAATGCACAGGTGTACCTCAGACTGCCCACAACAAAAGGCCACCCTGGAATGTGCAGTTTTGTCTCACAGCAAAATGCCACAGATGCCACAAGCAATGAGGGAGCGTGCAATTGGCATGCTGACAGCAGGAATGTCAACCAGATCTGTCGCCCGTGCATTGAATGTTCATTTCTCAACCATAAGCCGTCTCCACAGGCGTTTCAGAGAATATGGCAGCACATCCAACCGGCCTCACAACCGCAGACCTCGTGTAACCACACCAGCCCAGGACCTCCACATCCAGCAGGTTCACCTCCAAGATCGTCTGAGACGTTGGACGTTGGAGAGGTGTGCGCTTCATGGATGAATCATGGTTCACATTGTTCAGGGCAGATGGCAGCTGAGAATGTCCCAGTTCTTGCATGGCCAGCATACTCACCGGACATGTCACCCATTGAGCATGTTCGGGATGTGCTTGACCGTCGTATACGACAGCGTGTACCAGTTCTCACGAATATCCAACAACCTCGCACAGCCATTGAAGTGGAGTGGACCAACATTCCACAGGCCACAATTGACAATCTGATAGACTCCATGCGACGATGTGTTGCACTGCATGAGGCAAATGGTGGTCACACCAGATACTGACCGGTTCTGGGTCCCCAGACCCCCAATAGCGCAAAAAACTGCACATTCCAGAGTGGCCTTTTGTTGTGGGCAGTCTGAGGTACACCTGTGCACTACTCATGATGTCAGATCAGCATCCTGATGTGGCACACCTGTGAGGTGGGATGGATTATCTCAATATGGCAGATGTGCCTACTACCACACATTTGGACTGATTTGTGACCACTGTTTGGGAGGGATGGTTATATTGTGTATCTGGACTGAATTTTAGGTCTCTACGTCCATCCCATGGGGAATGGGAGCAGTAACAAAGGTGTTGCGTTTATATTTTTGTTGAGTGTAACTGGCTTTGACACTGCCAATTGGGAAAGATTGTCCTTTTGTTTTGTCCACAGATGTAAAAACATAATGAGTGAATCCTAACTCTCTAAAACTGCACACTCACTACCACTAACTTCTTAAGGGAATATAGGTCTTGGAGATGATTGTAAAGGCGGCTGAGAAAACCTTTGCGGATAAAACCTGGTGGTGCCCAGGTATAAGGATAACAGGATTATCATTGCATTTGCTATGCAAAACCAAAACAAATACAAGCACCTTAACCAGTAATAAGGAGGAAACTTTATACTACATAGAAGCTAAACAAGGGCAAAAAACCACCAACACTCACATTTCCTGACATTTATCAATGCCTGTTTGTGGTGAGTACCAACATATCAAACTAATTAAAAATTATAAATCACTTCAAGCTTGCTTTCTGGCATGTTGGACTCTCGGCCACTGAGCTGTGGCTCTGTGATATATGGAGACAAAGATGTTTGTATAGTTTTTTGGGGTGTTTTACCTATTATTTAATGTTTTACTGGAACAATTTTTATGCTTTTTAATGATGTATTTCAGTTTTATATATTTTATTTCACATTATATCATATCACTGCATACAAACAGTACTATGATGTTTTACTTTGGTATTTAGTAATATAACATATATCATTGCCATCTATCCATCCGTTCGCTTCCGCTTATCCTTTTCAAGCTGTATTTTCAACAAAAGCATAAAGATTTTCTTTGATTTATTCACTCCAAGTTAAGTTAGTAACCCAGCAAGTTAACTGATTTATGTCAATGCTTTGAAAACTCAAACATAGAGTGCCCAAATAATAAATAAATTGAAGGAAGACATGGATACGCCTCCCCAGACCATCACTGACCCATTGCCAGACCGGTCATGCTGAATGATCTTAAAGGCACCATAGTTCTCTGTCTGTCATGTGTTGGTGGTGGACCTGCTAATTCTGGTGTTCTATGGTAAATGCCTCCACTGTGCCGGGCTGTGAGCAAAAGGCCAGCTGGAGGATGTGGGGCTCACAGGCCACCTTCATGAAGTCTGTTTTTATTTGTTTGGTCAGAGACATTCAGTGGCCAAGCAGATGCCAATCCTGCTGATGAGTTAAGGATCTTTCATGGCCCTGTCCAACTCTCCTAGAGTAACTGTCTATCTCTTAGAACCTCCTCCATATTTTTGAGAATGTGCCGGAAGTCACAGTGGAAAAGGCACGTGTTGAATCAAATCAAATCAAATCAAATCACTTTTATTGTCACATCACATGTGCAGGTACATTGGTACAGCACATGTGAGTGAAATTAATTCTTGTGTGCGAGCTTCACAAGCAACAGAGTTGTGCAAAATACAATAATGTAAACAAGCAAAATACAAGAATGGCTACATCTGAAACTAATAAATATATGTACAATATATAATAGTATATGCATTTCTGGATGTGTATACTAAATTTTTTTCTACGTGTGTGTGTGTGTGTGTGTGTGTGTGTGTGTGTGTGTGTGTGTGTGTGTGTGTGTGTACACATATTTTACAAATTAAATAGAGTAAACAATGAATAGAATATATAAAATAAATAAAATAAAATATACAGAGTGAGACATGTGCAAAACAGTGGCATTACTGTACAGTATGGAGTGCATAATGTTAAAGTTCCAGTAGTGAAGCTGAGGTGTCTATGAAGTGTTCAGCAGTCTGATGGCCTGATGGAAAAAGCTGTCTCTCAGTCTGCTGGTACGGGACCGGATGCTGCAGAACCTCCTTCCTGATGGAAGTAGTCTGAACAGTTTATGGCTGGGGTGACTGGAGTCCTTGATGATCCTCCCCGCTTTCCTCAGGCACCGCTTCCTGTAGATGTCTTGGAGGGAGGGAAGCTCACCTCCAATTATCCGTTCAGAGCACCGCACTACTCGCTGGAGAGCTTTGCAGTTGTAGGCGGTGCTGTTGCCATACCAGGTGGTGATGCATCCAGTGAGGATGCTCTCAATGGCACAGTGATAGAAGGTCCTGAGGATGCGGGGGCTCATGCCGAATCTTTTCAGTCTCCTGAGAAAGAAGAGGCGCTGCTGCGCCTTCTTCACTGTTTTGTTTGTGTGTACTGACCACGTAAGATCCTCAGCCAGGTGTACGCCAAGGAACTGGAAGCTGCTCACTCTCTCCACAGCAGCGCTGCTGATGGTGATGGGGGTGTGTACTTCTCTGCACCTCCGGAAGTCCACTATCAACTCCTTTGTCTTTGCGACGTTGAGGGTGAGATGGTTGTCTTGACACCAGTGGGTCAGGGCGCTGACCTCCTCCCTGTAAGCTGTCTCATCACTGTTGGTGATAAGACCCACCACTGTAGTGTCGTCCGCAAACTTCACAATGATGTTGGAGTTGTTAGTGGCTGTGCAGTCGTAGGTGTAGAGTGAGTACAGGAGAGGGCTCAGTACACACCCCTGTGGAGCACCAGTGTTCAGTGTGACGGGGGATGAGGTGATGCTGCCCAGTCTGACCACTTGGCGTCTGTCAGACAGGAAGCTAAGGATCCAGCTGCAGAGGGAGCTGCTCAGTCCTAGATCCTGCAGTTTCCTATCCAGCTTCGAGGGAACGATGGTATTGAATGCTGAGCTGTAATCTACAAACAGCATTCTCACATACGTGTCTCTCTTCTCCAGGTGTGACAGGGCAGTGTGTAGTGTCAGGGCTATGGCATCATCAGTGGACCTGTTGTGGCGGTATGCGAACTGTAGAGGGTCCAGTGAGTCGGGTAGTGCAGAGCAGATGAAGTCCCTGACCAGCTTCTCGAAGCATTTGCTTACGATGGGGGTCAGGGCTACAGGTCGCCAGTCGTTCAATGAGGAGATGGTGGAGGATTTGGGTACAGGGACGATGGTGGCCATTTTGAAGCAGGCTGGGACTACAGACAGAGAGAGGGAAAGGTTGAAGATGTGCGTGAACACTCCAGCCAGCTGAGCCGCGCATGACTTGAGGACGCGGCCGGGAATCCCGTCCGGACCAGTAGCTTTGCGTGCGTTCACCTTCCTGAAGCACCTCCGCACATCCTCCTCAGACACAGTGTGCGCACTGACGTCATCCGCGGTGCGCATACTGTCCGGTCTCATGGTGTTCGCTGTGTCGAATCTAGCGTAGAATACGTTTAGATCCTCACACAGAGAGGTCGTGGTCTGCGGTGTGCTGGTTTTCCCTCTAAAGTCTGTGATCGTGTTTAGTCCCTGCCACATACTCCGAGGGTTGTCAAACTGTTGCTCCACCCTGTCCCTGTACTCACGTTTGGCTGCTTTGATCGTCTTCCGGAGTTGGTAATGTGCGTGTTTGTAGTCCGATGTGTTCGCGGAGGCAAAGGCGGTGCTCCGTGCCGCGCGAACATCTCCGTTAATCCAGGGTTTTTGATTTGGGAAGGATTTAACTGTTCTGGATGGGACGACATCTTCCACGCATTTCCTGATAAATCCGCAGACTGAGTCTGTGTATTCATCAATGTCCCTAGCAGCCACGTGAAACATTTCCCAGTCCACGTGATCAAAACAGTCCCGCAGCGCAGACTCCGATTGGTCCGTCCAACAGTGCACCGCCCTCCGGGTTGGAGCTTCCTGTTTCAGCTTCTGCCTGTAGGCGGGCAGGAGCAGGATGGAGCGGTGATCTGATTGGCCGAATGGGGCGCGGGGGAGGGCTTTGTACGCATCCCGGAAAGAGGTGTAGCAGTGGTCGAGTAGCCGATCTCCACGAGTGTTAAAGTGGATGTGTTGGTGGAGTTTGGGTGAGACTTTCTTCAGGTTTCCCTTATTAAAGTCTCCGGCTGTGATAAACGCCGCCTCTGGGTGTGCGGTTTCCTCGCTGCTGATCGCGCTGTACAGTTCCCTGAGTGCTCGGTCAGTGTCGGCTTGTGGGGGAATGTAAACAGCCGTAATAATCACTGCATTATTACGGTCCTCCACAGTCCTCCACAGTCCTCCATTATTGATGTGCAATAATGGAGGACTTAAGCTATTAGTAGTGGCACTGACCCTAGTCAAATACAAGGCAGGAAAAATTACATTCCTTTGTTACGAGTCGTCTCAGTGTTACACCTGTAGTGTACATGTTATTAATTTCAAATCAATTCAATTCAATTTTATTTATATAGCGCCAACTCATAACAGCAGTCACCTCAAGGCACTTTATATTGTACAGTAGATCGTACAATAATTGATACAGAGAAAAACCCAACAATCATATGACCCCTTATGAGCAAGCACTTTGGCGACAGTAGGAAGGAAAAACTGCCTTTTAACAGGAAGAAACCTCCGGCAGAACCAGGCTCAGGGAGGGGCGGGGCCATCTGCTGCGACCGGTTGGGGTGAGAGAAGGAAGACAGGATAAAGACATGCTGTGGAAGAGAGAGAGAGGTTAATAACAGATATGATTCAATGCAGAGAGGTCTATTAACACATAGTGAGTGAGAAAGGTGACTGGAAAGGAAAAACTCAGTGCATCATGGGAATCCCCGGCAGCCTACGTCTATTGCAGCATAACTAAGGGAGGATTCAGGGTCACCTGGTCCAGCCCTAATTATATGCTTTAGCAAAAAGGAAAGTTTTAAGCCTAATCTTAAAAGTAGAGATAGTGCCTGTTTCCCAAATCCAAACTGGAAGCTGATTCCACAGAAGAGGGGCCTGAAAACTGAAGGCTCTGCCTCCCATTCTACTTTTAAATACTCTAGGAACAACAAGTAGGCCTGCAGTGCCAGAGCGAAGTGCTCTAATAGGGTGATATGGTACTACAAGGTCATTAAGATAAGATGGGGCCTGATTATTTAAGACCTTGTATGTGAGGAGCAGGATTTTGAATTCAATTCTGGATTTAACAGGAAGCCAATGAAGAGAAGCCAAAACAGGAGAAATCTGCTCCCTCTTTCTAGTCCCTGTCAGGACTCTTGCTGCAGCATTTTGGATTAACTGAAGGCTTTTCAGTGAGTTTTTAGGACATCCTGATAATAATGAATTACAGTAGTCCAGCCTGGAAGTAATAAATGCATGAGCTAGTTATTTCAGACGCAGCTGAAACCGATTACGACCTCCCCTCCTACTTAAATGACCAATTCAATATTCCAGGAGTTGAATGTGATACTCTGATGTTTTTAGTTTTTTTTCCAAAATGTTTTTGAAGGTTCAGGATTTTCCTTCTTACAGCTGGTACCTAAGCTGGTACCTTTCATACATATAGTTTTCATACATTTTACAGCACAGCAGCTCACCACTCTAATGTCCACAATTCAACTTTAAGACCCCAAATTGATGTCTCCTCCTCAATTCCATGTGTATTACTCTACAGAGTAGTATACATGCTGTATAGACCCACTAGAACTATACACCTGATTAAAAACCTTAAAGGTTGAGTGACCTGAATCATTAAAAAAAGAACAGTGGTGTATTGCAATATAATTGATCTGAATAGAAACAGTGGTCAGATTCTTTTTTGTCTGTAGAATAACAGCATACAGCTGCCCCACTTGTTTTTATTTTCCACACACGTGTCTTATTTCTTGCAGACCCGAGCTTAAAAGAATTGAAAAATATTTACTTCAATCTGTGCATGTAACGATTTGCACCTTGGTTCCAGAAAGCAGACTCAGATAGCAAAAAAGCCAGAACACTGGCAGTGTCTTTTATTATTTCAACATGACAGGGTAGTTAAAAGGTTGGCAATCAGTTCTCAAAGTAAGTGATTGAAAGTGAAATATTTAGTTTTAGGAAGAGGTTCTCTTTTTACAAAGATGTCATTTACTTCCTTTTTTTATCAATACACGTCTTAAATGTTATGCTGATAAGAAGCAAATGTTGTTCACCTTACTGTGAAAGATAAAATACTGTCTTTTTTTTTTTTTTACCAAGCATCGCCAACGCCAGTTATGTGTTAAGGTCAATTGCATAAATGTCCTTAGAGATGAGGTGCACAACTGCAAAATTCCACCTGACAGAACTACAACTCCTAAATGTAGAGAACTAAATGAGATAAATAAAGGTTGTTAAATTTAAATCCACCTGCCAGACAGACAGATAGACCAAACTATAATTTGGCTTCGTTTTGAGTCAGCAGACTTTTAAAACATGTTGGAACATTAACCACAAACAACTCTGATTGTTTCTTTGTTCCATCATTTTGGAGGTGTTGGAGGAATTTAAATGGTGCGGTTATAGAAAACTGTCACACTCGGTCATAAACACCTGGTTAAAATAGCCACTATGATATGTGAAAAAAAAAAAAACCACATAAATCTATGATGACATATATAACTGTAGTAAAGACTGAACCAGCATACCCATTGGTGCAGTAGGGGAATCTCTTCAGACTGAATTGCCATTTCGTTATCTTCAGTACTCAGTGTGACACCTTTTAGCCATTTTCAGGGGGAAAGCGTTGATATCCTGCTGGTTTGATGTCACTTGCAGTCAAGGCTGATGATGTTGCTCCTCGTTTGCTCGCTTAACCATGTACACTCTATCACAGAGCAGAACAAGCTTAGAGAAAACAGCTGTCAGAAAGCAAAGTCCCAATGCCACTTTCAGGTCAGCGACTGTTCCGTTAGCTTCTGTGACTCTTTGCAAACAAATGTCATTTATGAGTCCTTCTGGGACATGAATACAATTTTTCTTGGCATATCTGTTCATATTGTTTATTTTCTTTTTAAACTATTTGATACTGGGTTAAGTATTGTAGGACAAAAAACAAACAAACAAAAAGCCTGTCCTGTGTGGGCACAGCTGCCAAAGGGAGTTCTAATTTAAAGACTAAAGGGATGAGTTATAAAAAAATCATCCCCATATATTTGTTTTGAAGGGGCAAAGAAAATCAAAGTCAGGTCAACCTTCAGAGTGTCCAGTTTTTGGCACATCTGTGTTGTTTTAATTTTTCAGTTGGGTGGTGGTCAGGTGGTTTTGCCATCCCTAGTTCCTCCTGTCCATGTATCTAAGTATCATTTGGATGTTCAGATCAGGGATTTACTTGGGGTGAACATGAAGCCTCCCAAGTTATCAAAACCAGTTAAACCTGTACTTCTTTTGATCTAATTAAGATCCTTGGATTACGGTTTGCTGTTTTTAATACAGTAATTATGATTGCTTTCATTACGGAAGATATTGAGACTTTTAAACTAATTAAGCAAAAGGCTCTATTCAATATTATCTTCTAACTACATTATTGCCTTTGTTCATCTGATTTCTCCTCCCACATTTAAACAGCAAGCCAAAATATTGTTTTATTCGTCTCCAAAAGTTGATTCTGTTCATCTGGACATAGCGTTTTGTGGGAGAAACGTTTCGTCACTCATACAAGCGACTTCTTCAGTCTCATCTGAATACAGCCTCTGTCAGTGCGCCCCAGGGTGGCTGTGGCTACAATGTAGCTTGCCTTCACCAGTGTGTGAATATGTGTGTGAATGGGTGGATGGCTGAATATGTAAAGCGCTTTGGAGTCCTTAGGGACTAGTAAAGCGCTGTACAAATACAGGCCATTTACCATTTACAGGTTTCCCCAATCTTATAAACAGTACATTTGCATACTGACTGAACCCAGCCCACTGAAGGAACAATGGGCTGTGAGGTCAGTTCCTTAATCTTAATTATGCAAATTCTTATGGCCATTGATCAACAACCACTGACCAAATACCACTGATCAATGGCCATGAGTACCATTCACAGAGAGTTGGGGAATGGCTGCAATCACAGCATTGTAAGATGGTGAAAGATGTACCCTTAGACCCCCTCCTCAATTCAGAGATGGTCTTTCCCTTTTCACATAAATGGCCTCCTTGACTCCGCACTCAAACCAGCGTCCCTCCCTGTCCAAGATGTGTACATCCTCATCCTTGAAAGAGTGTCCACTGGCCTGGCGCAGCATGTTTTGCGGTTTAAAAGCCACAGAGATGCAGTGTTTAGAAAAAATGCATTTCAACTGCTCCGATACTTGAGTATGCGTTGAGACGCATTTTTTCTAAACACCAGGTCTCTGTGAATCAACTTTTGGAGATTTACTTACCTGGATGATTGAGCATGCATCAAGATTGTTTTATTAGTACACAGACTGATGTAGTCCAACCACTTTTAGTCTCAGGAGCACACTGTACTTTTGTAGTTGTAATAATTCAAAGAATTGAACTCTAAGGTGTTTTTATACTGCCAAGAATGTCAGTATGGTTGAATAATATGCATATCGAAGTATGTATTTCGATAAGTTCAGGGACTTTTGAAATGTGCGCCTCCTACTGTGACTCTCAGCCTGGAAAGTTGACAAATATGTACTGTTTCAGCATTAAAATAGTGCTCACAAGATACTGAGTTAGAAGTTATCACTGCTGACAAAAGAGCAGTAATCCTAGTTGGTATCTTTTCAAAATAAGCTGAAAAAAAAAACCCACCACTTGCTTTAATAAATATAAAAATCGTTTCACAATTCAATGAAAAACCTTGTTTCCTCAAATCAGTAAAAACAGAATGCGTTGAGATTTAAAGCCCTTTAAAATCATATAAACTAACGAAATTGTTATTCTACCTCCTGCTTCTACTTTGCTCATAATCGAATCATCGTCTTGCTTCTTTCTGAGTTTTGCCAGCTGATAACTGAAAGACAAGGGATTAGAGAGCTTTTTCAGAGAGAATAGGAAGGAAAAAGAAGAGCCTGGGCTGTGACTGAAATGGCAAAGGGAAAAAAAAGGCTTAACTCTGACTTTGGATTTTGAGAAATATCTCTAAATGTCACACACGTTAAAAGCAGCAGGGGCTTGAGTGGTGAATGTCATTTTAAAGAAATGTATAATATGTGGCTTTGTCAGTATTCTCTGACAAAGAGTGTCTGTATTTGAAGTGATGTAGGCGGTTGATAATAAAAAGAGGTTGAGTATATAAGAGGATAAATAATGTTTCACAAGATAAAATGAGAGAGGAAAACTTCTAAGCAAAGTAATGAATTCAGGAAGACTTCTAAATAAAACTCTTGGATGTTTGGAAAGCATCCACACCAGCTCTGTGTGCACAGATTTCTAAACTGAGCCAAACTCTGTGAAAGGACTTGCAATGCATAATGCATAGCTTTGTGTGTATGTGAATTAAACTGGAATCACACAGTAGCAAACATCCATTTTGCCAAATCCTGAATCAAGTGTATAGATTATTAATCCATCCAGATGTTTTCAATGCATTTGTATGAACCTGATATTATAAAAGCTAAACATCAGCATGTTCGTATTGTACTTGTGGGCATTTAAAAGAACCGAAGTTACATCAAAGAATGGTTACACCATATACTTGAGTTTCACAGTGGCATTTTCAATGGATTTAGTAAACCAAAAAGTGGCACCAGCTTGTCACAAGTTCAATAAGATGGAGGCAGCTGCCAAAGTTTTGGAATGTGTGAGTGTGGAAAACTAGTGATGGCTGTGTGAGCTTGATGTGGTTGACAGAGTTGGTCAGAAAGGTGAATGAAGGCAAGCAGAGGAATGAAATAGAACTTGGCAGATCACCACAAGAGAAGAATGTTAGTATAAATACGGCTGTTCGATATAACGATATAAAAAGATCTATCGTTTCATTTTACGCTATCGTTTGTTTCGTGGTGTCACAAAATAAACTGTTTAAGGCAATATTTTTTTCATCGTTTTGATGGTCACTGTAGTGGCTATATTAATTTCTTAAAGTTCTCTCTGTCTCTTATATTTAATATAACCACACTAGGGACGGACAAGCGCCTGTTTTTATGCATTGTCGTTAGCAACAACGACGGTAAAACCATTGCATGTCTGCTTGTTTATTTTCCACATAAACCTTTCACAATAAAGCTCAAGATCCTGTTGAGACTTTTCAAAATAAACTGAATCACATGATAGAGAATGCAGAGTATTTACGGATGAGAAGCAAAAAAGAGCCGTCAGGTGCTAAAAAATAAACCTTAGACTCAAACGTTAGAACGGGCTTTTCCCCGCAGCACGCCGTGTAATTAATACTTACATCGTTAAAACACTCGACTCCAGGTACACGACGCCCAGCTGAAAACATTTCATGCAAGTCGAGCTGACTCACAGAATTTATAGAAAATGTTAAATTTGTGATTTAAATCGTTATCGGACGATACATATCTTATATCGGGATATGAGCTTTTCGTCATATCGCACAGCCCTAAGTATAAAGCAAAATCATAAGGCGGTAATCAGCCTGTGTGGGCACAGAGGCCTAAGTATAGCGACCATCGTTGCAAGCGGAACGAGACTGGCAGAGAAGTACTAAAAATCCGAGCCAGGTGTTAATGAACCACAGATCTGTATGTTCATGTGATCAAAGCAGAGCCTGAAAGAATAGAAGTGCCAAACTTGCAACATCATGTTAACTCTCCCTGCTTCTCTGGTCTTTCTATTCCTTTTTTCTTTTTGACATTTAACAGTGAACATTTATATGTATAACAAGTGATTACAAGACTCCAAATTCAAAACTGCTATGAGATTAAAGCCCCATCAAAGAAAGTCTTTTAGGATGTATTATATCCTAGGATATATCCATATTTCCTTTTTCTTACAATTATATTCTGTAGTCATGGTCAAAAGAAGGTATGCCCTGTTTAAATTCCAACATTTTTCTTGTCAGGATAAAGTGAAGGTAAACTGATCAGTTATTAAAATGTACTAAATATGACAAATACTGTCTCATTGTTAACTGAAAAAAAGGAAAATGTGTACTGTTCTCTCTATGTGTTAAACTCCCTGAGTGTGAACATAGATAAACAGCCAGCCAAACTCCTTTTCAAGAGCCAGGAAGGTGAGCGTACTTGCTCCTTTAATGACTCCAAACATAGCAATCATCTTGCACTGACATCATTGAACTGGAGTGAAACTAGAAAAACACATAATACAAAACTCTTAATCGATTGACATATAATCAGCAGGTAAATATATTCAGGCACTTACACAGGAGACCATGAAATAAGTATACTGTAGATATCCAAACTGATATTACTACAAAGAAAACAAGCAGGTAGTAGGTGAGCGTACACTTGTATCATTAGCTCAGAAGCTACACCCTATAACTGCACTTCAAAGAAGGTACAAAATAATGTCTCAAAACACCCTATTATTAATTGCTTAATATACAAAGAACTGACAGAACTTACGACTATTGCTTTCTGAAGGACTCCTTTGAAGGATTGCTTTGGATTCCACATGAATGATTACAAAGTTGTAGCCATGCTTTTCCCACTGTTCTCTGCATTTCCTGCTTCCTGTCTATGCACATGTCAAAATAAAAGCCTTCCTGTCTATCCAGATGTCAAAATAAAAGATTCACAATTTTCCGATGTATAACAATAGAAATACACTTTACACTTATTTGTGTCATTAGCATATGAACATATTGAAAACAGAACACTCCCCGTCTGGCATTCCCAAATATGCCACTTCATGCTTAACTGTCTGTGGTTGAGGTCTGACTCTCTATTGATAAGAGCAAAATAACATCACTTATAGGCCTTGAGAAAGTCTTTACTTTGCCTTGTGATGCTGTTCTGACTTCCACTTTGCGCACCTTCCCATCACTACTTGGAAAGGTGGTAGTGACCAACCCCATCGGCCACTCGTTACGAGATGACTGCTTCTGTTTGAGCAACACTACATCACCCACTTGTAAGTTGCGACATGCTACTTGCCACTTGCGTCTTGGCTGCAGAGTGTGTAGATATTCATTTCTCCATCGGGTCCAGAATTCATCAGCAAGTACCTGTACTCGTCTCCACTGGCACTTCAAAAGTTCCTTTCCAACAAACTCGCCAGCTGGAGGTGGTACACCAGGTTTCTGCGTTACTATCATAGCGGGAGTCAGCAGCAGTGGTGAAGAAGGATCGGAGGAGACTGGGATCAATGGCCTTGCATTGATTATAGCAGACACCTCTGCCATCAATGTACAGAGCACTTCATGAGTCAGGGAACTGTGTTTACCGTGAGACAACATGGAGTCCAGTATCCTCCTGGTTACACCAATCATGCGCTCCCACACACCTCCCATATGCGAGGCATGTGGAGGGTTGAACTCCCATGTACAGCCGTGTCCGTAGAGGTAACTCAGGATCTTGTCTTGACTCTGATCATCTTGTCTTATTCCTAATTCAGAACATGCTCCAACAAAGTTTGTACCACAGTCTGACCTCAGCTGCTTCACAGGCCCTCTTAAGGCAAAAAGTCTGCGTAGTGCATTGATGCAGCTGCTTGAGTCCATGGACTCAATGACTTCTATATGCACAGCCCTGGTACTCATGCACGTGAAAAGGATCGCCCATCGCTTACTCTGAGCTGCTCCACCTCGAGTTCTTCGGGTGATTACCTCCCACGGACCAAAAACATCCAACCCTACATATGTAAAGGGAGGAGACATGCTCAGACGTTCTGGGGGAAGGTCAGCCATTTTCTGGACTTCCAGTTTTTCTCTCAGCTTTCGGCAGACAATACAGGAATGGATTACAGAGCTAAGCTTTTGCCGGCAACAATCCACAGGCCTTCCGCTCTGATTGCCCCTTCTGTAAACTGTCGTCCTTGATGTTTTATCTTTTCATGGTAATGGGTCACTACCAATTTGGTCACATGATTCTGTTTTGGGAGAATGATTGGATTTTTCATCCCAAGACTAACAGTGGAGTGTTTCAGACGTCCACCAACCCGTAAAAGACCGTTGCACATGAAAGGGTCTAGCTTGAGGATTGTGCTTGTCTTTGAAATTGCTCTATTCTCTTGCAGTGCAACATACTCTTCTGGATAAGCGTCCCTTTGGACCAACCTAAATATGGTCAGCTTTGCTGCCTCCAGTTCTTCTGGAGTATGAAGTTTGTTGCACATATGCCATCCTCTACATGTATTTGGGGGGTTGGTACTGAATGATTGAGTCTGGTGGCTCAAGAAGGCAACTGCTCTCAGTAAAGACCTCCAGGTGGAGAAGCGTTGGAACCTATTTGAAGTCGACTTACCCTCGGTTATATGGGTAGCACAGGATGTCAGCTGTGGTCTTACCTCCACATCTGCATCTGGTTCCACCAGCTCAAAGGGCTCATGTGTTTCAGCCACAGGAGGCTTGTGAAGAAAATCTGGACCTGTAAACCACATAGTCTCTCCAAGCTGAGATGCTGGGACCGATCTGGTGGCTAGGTCAGCTGGATTCTGATCTGTTGGCACGTAGTGCCACTGCTGAGGAGAAGTTGTCTGTCGAATTCGGTGAACACGATTGTGCACATACACATAGAATCGTTTAGAATCATTGTGGATGTATCCGAGAACCACCTTGCTGTCACAGAAAAACTTCATAGTATCAGGTTTAAGATCGAGTTCCCTGAGGATTAGTTCTGCCACTTCGATGGCCAGCACTGCCCCACAGAGTTCCAGGCGAGGGATTGTGGGCTCTGGTTTAGGAGCTAGCTTGGCTTTCCCAAGTACAAAGCCGACTCGACACTGTCCATCTGTAGTGATGACTTTCAGGTAAGCTACTGCTCCTATGGCCCAGTTTGAGGCATCAGAAAATACACACAGCTCAGTAGACATGGCAGTGGAGAGCGACTGTTGTATGTAGGCACGAGGAAGCTGAAGATTACTTAAATCCTGTAGTGATCTTCTCCATGTTTCCCATTCATTTAACTTGTTTGTGGGAAGTTCTGTATCCCAGTCGCATATGTCAGCTGAAAGTTCCCTTAATAGTGCTCGTCCTCGGATGGTCACTGGAGCAGCCAAGCCCAGTGGGTCGAAGAGGCTGTTAACTGTCGATAGCACTCCTCGGCGAGTGAAGGGTTTGTCGTCAGCTGCAACCTTGAATGTGAAGGTGTCAGAATCTATCCTCCAGCACAGACCAAGGCTTCTTTGTGCTGGGAGAACTTCCTCATTTAGCGCCAAGTCTTTTAAACCTGTAGCCAGATCTTCAGGGGTGAAAGCCTGCATCACTTTGATACTGTTGGAGGCAATCTTATGCAGTTTAAGATTAGATTCTGCCAGTGATGCTTGAGTGCGCTTGAGAAGGTCAATAGCCTCTGCTTCTGTCGAGAGAGAGATCAGTCCGTCGTCCACATAAAAGTGTCTCTCCACAAACTGGCGTGTGTCAGGTCCGTATTTGTGCTCACCCTCTTGGGAAGCTCTTCGAAGTCCATATATAGCGACTGCAGGTGACGGGCTATTCCCAAACACATGCACGCGCATGCGGTATTCCCCTACTTCCTTTGTCAGGTCATGATCTTTGTGCCAAAGAAATCTTAGATAATTTCTGTGGTCCTCTCTCACCATGAAACCATAGAACATCTGTTGGATGTCGGCTGTCACAGCAACAATGTCCTTTCTGAACCTGAGCAGCACTCCTAACAGGGAGTTATTTAGGTCAGGGCCTGAGAGCAGGACGCCATTAAGAGAAATGCCACTTTCTTGTGCGCTTGAGTCAAATACCACACGTATTTGATCGGGTTTTTGGGGGTGGTAGACCCCAAAAATGGGTAAATACCAACATTCTTCATGTTCTTGGAGAGAAGGTGCCTTCTCAGTGTGCCCATTTTCGAAGAGCTTCTTCATGAACGCAATGAACTGCTCTTTCATTTTAGGATTTTTGCCCAATGTGCGATCCAGAGAGTGGAGACGAGACAAGGCTTGAGCACGGTTGTTTGGTAGGCGTGGTCTGGGCGACCTGAATGGTAGAGGAGCAACCCAGCTGTGTTGTTCATTCTGACAGAACTCCTTCTGCATGATGTTCAGAAAGCTCTCATCTTCAAACGACAAAGCCGGTTCGTTATCACATGTCTGTCTTGTGAATACGCTTACCCCAAGTTTTTCCTCAGCAGGCATGTTGGTGGAGCCATAACTGGACAGGCAGGGGTAAATATCGGGTCTTTGCTCCCCGCCATACGCCAACTTTTCTTTCACAGATATTTCATTCTGACATGGGGCACCATGAAAGATGGACGTCCATTCGGCAGGACACTAGTCTTATAGACAGCTACAGTAGGCTTGTGTGTCCTGTTGATGCAAACTTCCCCAACTATCACCCATCCCAAATCCAACTGCTGGGCAAAGGGAGCATTGTGGGGGCCGTTAATTTGTTGCCTTACTTTGTGCACACGTATGAGATCTCTTCCCAGTAACATCAAAATCTGTGCTTCGGGATCTATCTCTGGTGAGGGGATTTCAGACCTGTTGGTCATGATGTCATTACATTCAATGAGTGGAGGTAAGTCTAAGCACACTTCACCGTCTAAAGCCTCAATCTGGAAACCGACTGCCTTTCTCCCTGTCATCTCAGTAGTACCAGCGCATGTCTTCAGCAAGTACGGGGAAAGGTTGCTACTGATCCCAAAGAGTTGGAAAAACTCAGATTTGGCCAGCGAGCGATTGCTCTGGTCATCCAGGATGACATACATCTTGACTGAGCGCTCTCGTTGTCCCTTTGGAAAAACTCGCACCAGGCAGATCTTAGCGCAAGATCGTTCAAGGAGACCATCTCCACAGACTTCAGTGCACTTTGAGGTTACCTCTGTTGTGGAGTTGTTTCGCTGGTCTATATCTGACACTGATGCAGGAGGCGACGCTTCTGGAAGAGTAGTCTCCGGATGAAGAGCAGTGCAGTGCTTATCACTCTGACATTCGTTGCACTGTAGGTTCATGTGACATTCCCTCGCAACATGAGTAACTGAGCAGCACCTAAAGCACCGTCTGTGGTCCTTTAATAACTTCTTCCGTTCCATGAGTGATTTCGCTTTAAAGACCCTACATTTTTCCAGAGGGTGGGGTTTGTTGTGAAGTGGACAGTACTTAGCAGGATCATTTGCGCCTCTCCCATCTGTTTCTTCTCTATGTCTGGAGCTTGGATTAGCTACTGTAGACACATTTGTCTTTCGAACGGCTATGGCAGTTCTCCCACCATCATGATTTGCCATGGGTTTTTCATTTCGATTATAATAACGGCTGCTGTTTGTCAAAACAAAACTGGGATCGTTTCTAGCCTTGGCTTCACTGTTGACAAAATCCACAAAAAAGGCAAATGGTGGAAAGCACACTCTATGCTGTTCTTTATACCTTGAACCACTGGAGAGCCATTTCTCTTGCAGGTTCACTGGCAGCTTTTCGACAATGGGGTTAATGCCTCTTGGAGTATCCTAGTAACTAAGACCTGGTAGATAACCATCTTCCTTGGCTGCCAAAAGCTCCATCAGTAGGTCACTCAATTCCCTTAGTTTTAAGTTTTCTCTCAACGTGAGGCGAGGGAAGCAGTCCAGTCGCTTAAAGAGAGCACACTCTATCACTTCTGGGGTTGCATAACATTCTTGAAGTCTCAACCATGACAAATTAAGCGCAGCTTCAGGGTTAGTGATATGAGCAGCACGGATCCTTTTTACATGTTCTGATGATTCCTTGCCGAGCCATTTTACTAGTAGATCTAACTCTTCACTGGCTGTCAGCTCCAAATCCTGAATGGTGCTGAGGAAGGATGACCGCCAAGCTCTGTAGCCTTCTGGCTGATCATCAAATTTAGTGAGACCTGTGGTTACTAATTCCCTGCGTGCCAGATACTTTGCAAAGTCTAACATGCCTGTAGATGGAGTCTGAGAGTTTTGCTGTATGCTGTTCCTTTGAGAAGTATCTGAATGCCTGATGTGTGGACTGCGTTCTAAAGATGCCTTACAAAATAGCGAGGGCTCAATGGAATGGGCTGAGGCGAGAATGGCTGCTGTCCTGTAGTTGGCTGATGCTCACTTAGCTGTGAGTAACCAGGGTTTGTAGATAAAGTGTTATATTCTACGTTGGATTCTGGGAGTTCTTGTTTTGTTGACAACGATGCTTTCTTAACATAGATGGGACTCAGTGTGGCTTGAGAATCTATGGCAGGTTTAAAACTGATTCGAGCTTGGTCTTCGAGGTATGCCTCGGTTTGCTGTTTTATGGACAAAGGTGAGATGCCACTCCTGTTGCCGTGTATATCATCACAGTCTATGGCTGCTGCTGCTTCTAAAACCTCAGCCTCAGCAACAGCAACGGCAGCTGCTTTTTCAAGTTCCAATGCTTCTAGATCTGCCTCAAGAGTAGCCTTTTCTAAATCCAACTTGGCCTTTTGTTTTTTTATTTCAAGCTCCCTCTGTGCAAATGTGGCCCTGGTGCGTGCAGCTTCAGCGATAGCTCTGGCTTTTGCAGCGGCGCTGGCTACTGAATGTTTTGAAGAAGAGGTGCGCTTGGAGCTGGAGACCGATGACACTTTGTCGTCCATTTTGGTATCCATAACTATGCTGGAGAATCCCTCTGACGAATATAGTCTTTCACTGTACTGTTCTCTCTATGTGTTAAACTCCCTGAGTGTGAACATAGATAAACAGCCAGCCAAACTCCTTTTCAAGAGCCAGGAAGGTGAGCGTACTTGCTCCTTTAATGACTCCAAACATAGCAATCATCTTGCACTGACATCATTGAACTGGAGTGAAACTAGAAAAACACATAATACAAAACTCTTAATCGATTGACATATAATCAGCAGGTAAATATATTCAGGCACTTACACAGGAGACCATGAAATAAGTATACTGTAGATATCCAAACTGATATTACTACAAAGAAAACAAGCAGGTAGTAGGTGAGCGTACACTTGTATCATTAGCTCAGAAGCTACACCCTATAACTGCACTTCAAAGAAGGTACAAAATAATGTCTCAAAACACCCTATTATTAATTGCTTAATATACAAAGAACTGACAGAACTTACGACTATTGCTTTCTGAAGGACTCCTTTGAAGGATTGCTTTGGATTCCACATGAATGATTACAAAGTTGTAGCCATGCTTTTCCCACTGTTCTCTGCATTTCCTGCTTCCTGTCTATGCACATGTCAAAATAAAAGCCTTCCTGTCTATCCAGATGTCAAAATAAAAGATTCACAATTTTCCGATGTATAACAATAGAAATACACTTTACACTTATTTGTGTCATTAGCATATGAACATATTGAAAACAGAACAAAATGTGTTTGTATAAAAAAAAATAAAAAAATAAGTAGACCTTTACTGCTTCTGTAGGGAATTAAGAGGGTTAATTGGGAGCCAGGTACTGCTAATTAAATGCATTCATATAGAAAAATTTGAGTGTGCCTCACATTTTATAAAAGCAGAAGTTTTGCCAGTTTGCTGGTCTAAAGCATTAGCAAGTGTGACACACTCGCAAGGAGGAAATGCATTACCAATGATTTTAAAGAAACATTTGCTCCTGCTCATCAAATAGGATAGGACAAACATCTCACGGTGACTATCAAGCATGGTGGTGGATGCATGATGATATGTGTTTGTTTTGAAGTCACATGATATAGGCACCTTAACTAGGGTTGCCAACTCCCTGAAAAATAAATAAGGGACACCTCGTGGCCAGGGCCGGGCGACCCAGTTGTCTTCACCCTTCCCAGTGTGGTGAATTTTCTAGCTCTTTTTTTGTGTGTGAAATTATTTTTTTAACCATTTGACTTGAAGTTGATTTAAGTAGATGCATATTCTATTCTTTGTGATATGAACACATGTGAAACAAATGATCATTTAGCCATTTATTTTTAGCTCAAAATGACAACATTAACACAGTAAAACAGGTCTCTTTCTTAAACAGAAGCCTGTCATGCTTAACTTTTGAGAATATAAGTAAATCTTTCTTTAAAAGCACTCTGTCCTGCTTAACTTAAAATAATAGAAAACAATAGAAAGAAAAATATTCTTGTAACAGTGCACATTTAGTGCATTTAGTACAATTGGCTTCAGCTGAGGTATTATTTCAGCTTTTCTAATGCTAATCAGCTGCTCCTGTTTGTAAACCCGCTTGTTCCCATGATTACGCATCATAACTCATCATCATTATTCATCTATGTATTACTTTTATGTATTAGTCATCAATTTGTTGTAATCATCTATCCTTGCAGTTGTTTATTACACAAAATAAATTATATTATCACACTTCTGGCCACATAGCGCTGATATTCACTGCACATGCCCATATTAACGTTTTCCAGCCAGGTGTTTTCCTTTTCCCATTCTTCCCTTTCTCTGAGGGGAACAAACATTGCTGCTCTAATGCTGGGCTCACACTGTGCGATTTTTGGCCCATTTTGAGCCGATTTTTGAGTGATCGGACTGATTTTGGCCTTCATCGTGCGTCGTGTAGTATACGTGGGGTAACGAGAAGTGATTAACACCTCACGACCAGCTCCCGATCATCAATCGCTCGTGAGGGTGTCACCACAGGCGCTCACACTGCTCACGCGCAAACGTAAACGTTGGTGAAAAAGACGGCGCAGCACGGCTGTGCAGCGTGTGATCTGGACACAAGCGATGGAGGCACAACTTGTAGAACTTTGGAAAGCTCATCCGAGCCTTTTCGATGTGGCATCACAAAATTATCACGACCACAACAACCGTGAAAATAGTTGGATTTACACTGCTGCTCAATCACAGCTGCCTGATCAATGTTTTTCATTAGCAATTTAGCAAAGTTGATGGTAGTGGTGTGTCTGTGTGAGTGAAAGACAGAGAGAGCGAGCGACAGATTTTCTGTTATAACCTTCATGTTATGGAGGCACAGTGTGAGCACTCAGGTCGCATCAGAGCATCGGGCGGTATAGTGTGAGACCTGCATCGTGACATACGAACTTCTAACCCCTGCGAGTCAATCGTGCAGTTTGAGCAGGAGCTGAATAACGTGACTGAAAAAAATCGCACAGTGTTTGCCCAGCTTTAGGTGTACTGTCATCCGAGACTTGCACCGCAGAGTCGGCGTTTGTTCCCCTGTTGGCCATGCTTCTTGTTGTGGTCATCTGTTGTCTTCCGGTATTTTCTCCGCAAGCGACCTTTCCTCGACCAATGAGATGAGCGGTAATCTGAATTGTCATACTCGAATTGTCATAAGTGTGCTGTCAGCTCATTGGTCACAAAGCAGGAGAGGGGCTGGGAATTATGTTTTCAAACAAAGTGTTAATTCCATAAACATTTATAGACTACTTTTGATTCTCACTGTATTACGGGACAAAGTGCGTCCCTTATTAGCTCAATACGGGACGTGTACTTTTGTTTCGAAATACGGGACGATTCCGTATTTTAAGGGACGGTTGGCAACCCTAACCTTAACGTCATTGAGTCAATCATGAACTGTATAACAAAGTATTTTAGAGTTAAATGTGAGGCCTCTGTTCAACAGCTAAAGCATGTCCCAAGCTGGGTCACACAACAGAACAAAGCACAGAAGGAAATTTCCGGTATTTGTTACCATGGCCCATTCAAAGTCCACATGCGCATGTGCATCAACGAATGTCTAAAAACCTCAGTGAACAATGGTTTTTTTTAAAAGTTATTGTTGAAGTTATTGCTGCACCTCAATCATTTCTATAGTTTCTACTATACAAGCTTTTGAAACACAGGATGTGCTTTATTATTCACACACACTGCTTCTGCATTTCAACTTACTTTTGTTAAATAAACAATTACAATGTGGAAAACATCAGAATCAGAATAGCTCATTAATCCTAAAGTTAAAGTAAGGAGAAAAAAGCTGGAAAAACCAAAACAGACTGCATGCCAGTTTATGCATGTGCACAGAGTTAACATCATGTGTTTATTATTATGTTCTGATATGTTAAATTTTAGAATTGGCACAGTGTTCTTTCTTTTTACCAAGGCTTTACATGCCTCTTTCCATTCTACCCACAAAATAAATGGATAGATTTAAAGTACTGGAAGCTCCTCAGTGATGACAAAATAGTTTCTGGGTCACAGAAGAAGACACAATCAAATATAAGTTAGCATAATCAAAAGCAAAAGAGAACAGACAGGACAACAAAACAAGCATATGACCCCTTTGGTTGGTTACTTAGCACAGGTTTATTTGAACTCCATTGTAGAGGAGATTTTCAATAAAAGACGATTTATCAGATTTGATGAAAAAGTCTAAACTACTGTATTTTTTGCACTATAAGGCACACTAAAAATCCTTTAATGTTTTCAAAAATCAACAGTGCACCTTATAATCTGGTGCACCCTATGGTCTGAAATATACTTGTAGTCTGTCCCTCAAAAAATGGCTCAAATGAATTTTGGTTTTGTATAAGAACAATAAACCTAATAAATGCATGACACACAATTCAAAATGTTACGTGCATGTGAGAATATTTCGCTTCACATGTGAGAAGCAAAATATTACAACAATCCATCACTTACTGTCATCTCTAAGAACATTTCCTGTCCTCGCTGTCATGTGTAGAATTAAATGACTTCCACATTCTGACATTCTGTGTGTCTGACGTCGTGAGAGCCATGCTGACTGAAAATATCCTGGTGCTGAGCAGCTCCAGACTGCCATGCACAATCACCTGCTCAAGAATTTCTGTCATTAATCTTTTAAGCAAGGTGAAGAGAAGTGAAAAGTTGCCACTGGTTACATTTTTGCTTTTTCCCTTCTAAGCCTTCACCGAACCAAAAGCCCTCTCTGCTGGCAGTTGATTCATGTCATCTTTCACAGGAATGGCTTTGCCTTCTTTCTCTGCTGCTAGCCAAAGTATCTTTCCAGTTGGGGCGATGGGGAAGGGTTACTATAATTTATAGGGTAGCAGCTGCTCAGTTGCTGAGATGTGCTGACATTTGGTTTTTTGCAGATATTATTTCCAGGAGTTTGCAAGATCTTTTTTTTTTTAACCCACATGGACATTGGTGTAAAGTACTGTCTTACTGGGGGTTTTTCAATTATTATTTTAGAAAGAGAATGAATATTTTTATCAGAACAACTTACTTTATATCATTTTACAAAATAGCAATTTGCTATTTTCTCATTCAGGGATGCTACTCATTCAAGATAATTCTCAGTATTTTCCTGTTTAAAAATCTATTTGAAATGATCAGAGTAGATGTGAAATATTAAAGTCTATAATCCTTCTTCTTTCACCCACCCATTGCCTCTGACTGCTCTTCCAGAGCAGTGGAGTTCCTGTAACACGATCATACTTACTTTACTTTTCTCCTTGATCACTGCCCCTGGCTGGTTAACTCTCCATCAGTCTCTCTGCTGGCACCTTTGGTTACAAAAGATAAGAAGTTATCATGGGTCTTTCTGATTTTTCATCCCTTAGGCTTGCAGCAGTAGGACAGAGAGGATGAACTGTCAGAGACATATCAGCCAAACATAAACGTGACTCAGGGCCAGACCTGAATGTATTCAGACATATACATCTAATGTAGTAAAAAAGGCTTGGCCTGGCTGCCAGCTAGATGCTTCAATAGCGTGAACCTTTCTCTGGTACCTGTGTTAGTGTTAGTGTCTAGTCAATATGTTACAGATCAATTCCTCTGCTGTGAAGTCTCGAAAAACACGTGTTTCCGGCAGATGCACTGTATTTTCCAAAACTACACAATCTACCATCAATGCTATAATTAAACAACATGTTATATCACACACATTTATTTGTTCATTTTGCCCTAGATTATCCAACATAATAACTCTGTTCCTGTGAATTTCAATAGGGAGCAATGGATATTGTCACTGAATAAATTCCCATTTCAGTAGCCCATAGGCACATCAAAGCATACCCTGGTTTGTGAAAAAGCATCCTCAAATAGCATAGATCTAGACAATTATTGGCAAATTTCAAAAAAGAAGCTTTGGATTTCAGAAATCCAAAGCTTCTTATGGTAGGCCTGTCAGCAGTATTTTAACTGAAACCATTCGTACACGAGAGGCTGTAACAGTGTCCGATGACATAAGGATAAGCATCATTAGGAAAGAAAATGCAAAGCTGGATCCACGTTTATGAAGCAGCTCAGAGGATTAAATTAGTCTAAAAGCCAATACTTTTAAGCCATGTTTTCTAAGCAACAGCTCTTTTACGGAAACAATATATCCACTTGACTTATCTGTCAAAGACTAGTCAGCTGAATAGAATGAGGTACTGTGACAAAAATTCTGACTTTAGGCTGAGACAAGAATCTATAGAGAAAAGCGTGACATCTGTTTTCTTATCCAGCAGTCAGGGTCGATAGGGACTGGAGATAAATACTCTAAGATTCTTATGGTTCATTTAAAAATGATCAGTTAACCTAACTAGTATGTCTATGGACTATGGGAAGAAGCCAGAGTAGCCAGAGAGAACCCATTCAAGTGCATGCACCATTACTGCACCACTGCACTGGCCTTAACATCATGTGCTCCCTTAAATACCTTGACCCCAAGTCAATGGATTGAAGTGTTCTGTCACATATGTTACAATCCAGTGAGTGATTTATAGATCTTTGTCCACTTGTGGGCTTTTATTTGTTTTTGTAATTATCAAAGCAAACAAAACTTGCAGGCCAATGTAATTTACTAACATAAGAATAAGCATTTAATAAAATAAAAAATTAAAATAAAGCTGAACCTTTTTCTCTGAATAAAGCAGAAAAATGTGAATAATTAAAATAATTAATTAATTTAAAACAAATCACCCGACAATATTACATTCAAGGTAACCTACAGCCCTGATGAGACCCTAACCATAAGGCCACAAGCTCTTTCACTTACCTTAGAATTTAGTCAATATCTTGGATTGGTCTCTGCCTTATATTTCATTTATCTTGTTACTATTGGAACATGTTTTGCCATCTAATGGTTATCAGTACAAAAGCAAAACAAAGGAGGAAAATGAAAGACAACATGCCATCCAGAGAATTGAATAAACACTATGCCATACTTTTCCAATTACACACATTTTCATTTTCTAATTTTTAGACATTTGTCATCTTTGTCATAAGTTTGATGTCCAGTCCAGTAGTAACCAGTTGTTATTGTTACTGGTTTAGGTATCACAAGCACAGCCGTATCCATATTTCGTCAACAACATCACTGGAAATATTCCAAGCTTCTAAATTGATCTTTTCTTTTGTTTGCTATTTTTTCAAGTACAATACCACCATGTAAAACCAGGCCATTTCACCAAGTTTACATTTACATACATTCCCCAATGGAATGTAAAGTTAACATTACTATACTAAGGTAAAGTTAGAAATATTTGAATTTGTTTATATAGTACATAGAAAAATCAACTGAAAAAATAAAACTGTTCTGCTTATTTACCAGTATATCATCTTTTTTTTTTTTTTACAGAAGTTATCATAAATAGAAATTCATTAGACAAATATAAAACATTTGTTCATTTTAAAACAGTACTGTACTTTAGACCCTTAAGCTCAAGTGTCTATACATCCATAAAATATTAAGTATTTAGTTTTTGGGGGTTTTTTTTATCCTTGTTACTTAGTATACAGCAACACTGGTACACTTAATGACTGGAACTCTTTTTCACTCCCTAAATCCATCTCTAGGTGAAGGTGACAATCAGATCTACAATAGGTTATAATCATTAACTTCCCTATAATGCATACAGAGTTGCATGCGGAGACACTGATCATACATAAAGATGATAAACAAGCATTTAAGTGAGCTGCATTATAAGCTGTTTATTCCTGAAACAAAATATATACATTGAAAAACTAAATTAGAGACAACAAAAAGTTATCTGTTATTTGTAAAAATAAAAGATTAATTATTCAGGTTTTCTTCATTTCCTGAGATCAGCTCTACTGGATCACCTGAAGTCTTTCCTTGTATGACAATTCCTCTGCTAGCTTCATTTCCACTGGAAATCCAAAATATGTGATCACACGGGAATAGTTTCAAAAGGAAAGAGCCTTTGCTCCAGTATAGGGTTTAGATCTACAGCTAGCGCACAATGATAACTGTGCTGGATATGAAATAATTAAATTGACTGACTGATTGACTGCCTGAGGCTAAAAACAGATGGCAACAAAGCCAAAACTAAAAACATAAACTTTAGCATTCAACAAAATGTAAAGTCATGTAAAACACATATATGTCCCGTAATTTAAAATAAGCCCAGAAAGGACCTCTGACTGGTGAGTACAGAGTTGTTGATGAAAAACAGTTCTTTCTAAATAGAATTGTGCTTTTGAGATACATTTTTTTTAATAAAAACTTTGAGTGTGAATGTGAGTGCGAATGGTTACCTGTCTCTATGTGTTAGCCATGTGAGAGACTGGCAACATGTCCAGGGTGTATCCTGCCTCTCGTCCTAAGACAGCTGTGATAGGCTCCAGCCCTCCGCAACCCTGACAAGGATAAGCGGAAGTGGATGGATGGATGGATGGAGCAAGGTTTTACTTCCTTGTTTGGTCTGTTGCAGAAAAAAGAAACATGCAACCAAGAACTGCTAAGTGAAGAAAAATAAAAGTAAACCTTAGAAGGCCAGAAGATGCAGGATAAATTTTAAGACATGGACACAGATTTAAATGTATTTTGTGTGTGTGTAACTGGGTCCAAATATTATTGACTTGATTCTTTGTTCAGCAGTTAGCATGGTCACCTAACATCTAAATAGTCCGTTGTTTGAACAACGTGGTTGGCTGGGGCTTTTCTGTATGGAGTTTTCATGCTCCCCTGTGCATGTGTGGGTTTCCTCTTCATACTCCAGCTTCCTCCCACAGACCAAAGACATTCATTATAGGTTAAATGCTAGGTCTAAATAGATAGCTAAAATGCTTAGGGGTATAGAATACTGTATACATGTGTGGTTGAATTGGGCTTGTAATATAAAGTGCTTTAAGTTTTCAGAAAGGCTTTGTATAAATGGCAGTCCAACACTTCATAACTTTACTTTTAATTTTGTCTGTAATTATGGTTAATTATGACAAGTGAAGTCGATCCCTCTTCAAAACCAATAGCATCTAAAGAAGTGACATCAAGTATGACTGTTTCACTAGGTCCCTGAGTTATTAAAAATGTGTTTATGCATCCGTGTCTAAGTGCCTTACTTTGACTTGTCCTGTGCCTGCAATAAACAAGTGTTCACATACTTTTTTCAGTGTGACGCTGAATATTTGAATAATCCATAGGATCCATAACAGGATTTGTGTGCTGTTAGTTAAAATAGACCATTTTTCTTAATAATGGTGACTCAGATGATGCTCTCACTGTATTCCAAGAGATTTGTTTTACATTAATGCAGATAATCCCATAATGTTCCTTTTTGTTTTCTTTATTTTCTTTTATTTTCTTATATTAAAAATAAAACCTTCAGAGTCTTGTTTTATTATCTTCCACAAACAAATATGGTTCCTACTCCCAGAAGCAGGGCCATCTAATTCAATTTTAGAGCACAATGATACCCAAAGCAGACTCATTCTTTTCTTTATAATGTTGAAGACCACAGCATAGTTACTGTGTGTACCTAACTGACATAAGGAGTAAAATCATTGTAATCAATTTGATGGCATTTTCAATGAATTTGTGATTATGCTTTGCAGTGAATACACTGCAGTTTTCATCTACACTCATCCTTTCAGTATGGCCTTCAAGTGTGCTGAACTATAATGAGCTACAAGAATAGCTTCAGTGAACTTTGGCATTTATTTCACTCTTTATTGTAATTTTAGGTTTGGGAACTCTGAACACTCTTCAAAACATATTCACTCATTTGTTGCTTTTATTTTGGTATCAAAAGTGCTGCATTAACTGATCAGGAGTCACAGGTATTTGTATATATAGTCCTTTATTTGTAGAGGCTCAAAACAATTGTCAAGCAGTTTCATGGACACAAAAGGTAACTGACTACATAAAAACAAGGAAATAAGAACTAGAAATGTAGATAACAAAACTCAGGTAGTAGGAAAATTAAACTCGAGACTAACTAATAGCTTGAACATCAATTATTACATAACTCCAAGAGAATTCATGAGTCCGAAATAAAACTCAAAATGCAGGATCCAAACCCAGCGATCCTAACAGTCTCAAGTCATTAACTGCAGACGACTTACATGGGAATTTTAAAAATAAACCTAACATTCAATATCATGTTAGTTTGTCCATTTGTGAGGCTCTGAAAATGAGGGACTTTTGATACAAATGGCTGTTATCATAAACTTCATTATATGGTATAGACTATTACTCTGAATTGTGCATTAACTTGCAGTGGCCCTTCCTTTGTCTGCTTGTCCCCATCTGAGGGGCCAGACTATGCAAAACAAATGCCACATTGTCTCTAAAGGGGTCAAGCATTAAGGCCTAGTTCTCTTAGTGCAACAAATGCACTCACCTAACCAGAAAATATGCAGGATGCCTTATCTGACCATGCTGCTTTTCTCTGCATGTCTACAGAGCTGTTAGGATAGCTCCTAGCTTAAAATAGGTGGCTTGAGGAAGAGATGAGGTGCAGACCAACCACATGTTTATTCGCCAACAGTAACAAATGCCAAAAACAGAACACAAACTAAAACAATGTAGTCCAGTGGTGGGACATGGTCCCAGCAGCCTCTGACGTTTACTGGCGGCCTTTTATAGACTGCAGCTAATTGGTCCTCAAGTTACACCATTATCTGGGGTTACATGCTAAACTAAACTAATAACTAGACAGGCATCTTATTTAATAACCTTTGTTAACATCAAACCAATATTGTAAAAATACTGTCAATTATTAAATAAAATATTTTCCCACTAGGCCTACCACCTACAACCACAATGAAAACTAATCTATTCAATCCCCTCTTCAATCACTTGGTGCTATCACCTTTAAAAGGCACTTAGGAACCCTGGGGACTCTTGTGGCTGGCATGCCATTGGGGAAAAAACACAGTTAAGACACAATCTCATCATCAAAATATTTACTTAGGATATAAACGGTCTATCCAACCCATTAGGATACGCATCAGGTAAAGGTTAAAGTAATATTTTCCACCAGTGTCACCACATTTTAACAAATGAATTTCAGTTTCTGTTCCTAGGCAGACATTAAACAGTACCAGCTAATAGACAAATAACGTATTGACAAATAAGCAACAAAAACATAACTTTTTGTATGTGTGTCTTGTTTTACACAAATGTTAAACTTCCTCTCGTAATTTAATCTGGCTATGTAACAAAGGGTTTATTCCCTAAAGCATAGGTGTCAAACTCTGACCCGTGGGCCAAATTTGGCCCGCAGCCTAATTACATTTGGCCCGCGAAGCCATACCAAATTACTATTAGAGCTGACCTACTGGTATTATACAACTAATATATATATATTGTTTAGTATTAAGCTTTGCTTGTTCCATATTCAGTTTTCCAGCAAAACTTATTTGAGTCCATAAGAAAAGATTCATTCTTATATCTGGAGGAAGATTTTTTTTCAATAAATATTAATGTTAGCCCGCGACTTTGTTCCAGTTTTGAATTTTGGCCCACTGTGTATTTGAGTTTGACCTAAAGCCCTAAAGCCTTATAATCTCTATCTCCATGTAATTGTAAGCAAACTGCTCTTGCTGACACTGATCAAATCCTCTAGTTGCCTAAGGATGAGGTTTTTCTTTTCCTGCTGAAGGATCATAGACATCACAGTTGTGTGCTGTTGGCCACAGTTAACAGTTTTGGGAAAAGCCTGTTTCACTTTAATCACTTTTTTATAGATGCCAAGGGCAGGATTAGAAATGAGTCTAGTCCATCACCATATATATTTATGGTTTTTACTTCATAAATGAGTGGTATTGTAAGTTAAATGAACATTTACACATATGTATTGCTCTTAGACTCTTTGGTTATATTTGAGCTTTTATAGTGATAGTAATTTGGGGGGTGGGGGGGGGCATGCTATCTATGTTTTAATCATTCTGATCAAACCTTATTTTGTGAGGTAAACTCAAAAGCTGCTTGTTCTGTCATTCAGCAAAAGATTTTATTTCATACACAACCAATTATAAGCAGTGACCTTCATGTTTGACTCCAGGCAACAAAGTAAATAACCACTTGTTGTAACTAAGGAAAAAATGTACAATAATAGAGAAAATGTTTAGTCTGATGAGTCTCAGTTTCTGGTGTGAAATTCAGATGTTAGGAACTGAATTTGGTGTAAACAACACGAAAGCATGGATCCATCTTGTCTGTATCAACAATTTAGTGCTGGCGATGTGATGGCATGTGGGAGGTTTCTTAGTAGACTTTGGGCCTCTGAGTAACAACTGGGCATCTTTCAAATACCACAACTGGAGACCATGTTCATTTTTTATGATCAGAGTAAACCCATCTTCTGATGGCTGCTTCCAGCAGGAGAGTGTGCCATGTCACAAAGCTCGGATCATCCCCTACTGGTTTCTCAAACATGTTAGTGAGTTCACTGCACTCAGTTTCCTCATGGATTTGTATCATGGATGTGCAACCAACATATGCATAGCAACTGTATCATACTATCATGTTTCTATAGACTAAAACCTCTGAGGAGTGTTTTCAGTACGTTTTTGAATGTATGCCACAAATAATTCATGTACTGCTAGGTATGCAGCCCCAGTACTAGTATGGTGTGCCTAATAAATTGGCCTGTGAGTGTAATTTAAAATGTAACATGAATAATAATAATAATATATGAGCAATGAGAGAATAAAAGCTCAAGAATCAAAACCTTAACATAAATATTTTTCTTCCATCTGCTCTTAACAGTGCTGTTCGAAGCTCTCGGATGATGTATAAACAGTCTTCCACTTCTATTGTGGGCTTGAGAGGGTTTTTTAAACATTACGTCAGAGCTGTATGTCAGAGTTTGTGGAACATGAAAGCAAAAGATTCAGACATCTGAAAGAGGAGCGGTTGTTTTAACTCATGGGAGTGCAAAAAGTAGCGGACATGGGCTCAAAGTGAGGAGGATAAAAATGGGTTACAATGTTTGTTTGGTTTTTTGGGGAGGGGGTTTGGTATATATTTCAGGAAAAGGCTCAGAGAAATGTCAGGTTGAGATTATCAGAGAAAACATTGTGTCATCAAAGGGCTCTAGGCTTGATTGCAACAACCTCTTCCCAGTCCCACATGAAAAAAAAAATTGTACCCATTTATAACTACTATCAGAACAATGTGCCGTATATACAATATGACAAACATATCATCTGGAATACAGCTTACTCCATAAACAAATCAAGTTGTAAAGTGGTATTAGACTGATATGTAACAAGCAGATGTGAAGCTGATTAATTGAAGGGTGCTGTTTTAGTAGGATTTGTTTTTTGTTACAGCCACAGTGAAATTCCCTGGAATGTAACATCATGAAGGGTTTTAACTCGAGTAATTTTTGCCACTGCTAAATCAAGTATCATTTTGTTCCCCCTAACTTTATTGCAAAACAATAAAAGTAATTGGAGCAAACCAAAACAACTCTTACATTTCAGATTTAATTTCCATTAAACACTTAATACCCCAAGTTAATAAGAATGCGCAGTGTGTAATTGTGCTTGATGGCACCCTCTAACTAATGAATGTGCCTCAGTGTGATCTAACGAGTTGCTGTGAGATGGTGTTGTAAGTGCCAAATGAAGATCTGTACCAGCAGCAGTACACTGATGGATAAATAATAAATCATTTTAATTCCAAAAAGATGAAATATCTTGAAAGAATTAACAACAACAAAACTGATGGGCTATTGCTACAATGAAGCTCAGTGTACAGTTTGATGATGCTTCTGTTGCTTGTCCTTGGATATGTTTGTTAATCTTTTACCCAGTATTTAATTTGGGGGTATCACAAGGAATGGAACTATTAAAATAATTTTGATGCTCTGGGTTATAAATAAATTATAATAATATTTAGCTCATTACTTATTTGTTTTTATTTTAATTACATTTTCAGAATAAAGTAGTTCTCCCCCAATAGCTTTTTAGGGGTGGATATTTGGAGGTTTTGCTCAGTTAATGTGAGGCAAATCATTACTTTGCTTTAATTTGAACAAACTGGCAATATAGTAAAGCCCTTGCCATCCTCTGTAATGTGATTAATTAACAACTGACTAATATTGACTCAAACATGTCGCTCTCAGCATGCATTGTCTTGTTAGTCATGATATGCACACTAACAATCCAATTGATAATTACTGACAAAGAACACATAGTAAGTAAGCTTGCTGACTAGTGAGTCAGCTGCATTGTAATAAATTCACCACTTCTCTAAGCCATTGCCAGCTTATCTTAGAATTTCTGTAATCATTTACCATCAGCATCTCCAGAGGGAGACATATTGGTTGGTGTGTACATGTACATCTCTCTTACATCAAAGGTCATTCTTTAGCACATGGTCGGATATATAATTACACCTTAAAGTGCAGTAGTTACATTGTTCAGTCACTTCCCCACTCAAAGTAACGATGCCAATGCAGTCACTGACCCCCGGTGTCTGAACCCACAATCTTATTTAAGTATTTGTATTTGTTTGGGCAGCAGTACAACTTAGCATTCAGTGCTGTGATGTGTTAACACTGTGTAATGTAACACTTTACCCACGAGGCAGCTAATGTTGCCAAGGGGTGCTTTGATTTCTTTTACCATTATTTTTTTTTCCATATTTCTTTTTACTTCCTCTTTTTGCTGATAAAACCCTAAATTGGCAGTGAGGTGCAAAATATGTGTGATTAGCCATGGTGGATATTTGTCTTGCTTATACCAAGCAAGACAAATACCCAATTTGAATTATATATATTTTTTCTACTTTTGAATACTAGATGCTCATCAATGCAACAGGTATTTTAAGTGTGAGTAATTGAATTCAATCAATCAATCAATCAATCAATCAATCAATCAAGGCTTTATTCGCCACGTGCAGGTTGCCCTGCAGTGAAATAGGACACCCCCCCCCCCCCGACCTTACACACACAACACAGACATCACATGGGGATACAGGTCGGAGATCGGTAGCGTTACAGAAAAAAAACACTGAAATATACACTACAATGGGAAAGTACAAGAGGAAAAAAAAAGGAGAACTCTACTCATGCTGGGCTCCTGGGAGGACAGCATGAGAACAGAAAACCAAAAAAAACTCCTCTGCACAAAAAAGTACATAAATGTCCACAGCACAACAGTATGGAACACGTGACAAGCCACAGGGTCGGGTGGGGGGTGAGGAATAATCCGAAGCAAACACAGCAGCCATCCAGGCTCAGACCCGCCGTGTTCCCAGGAGGGAACAAGCATTGAAGGCGTTTGGAAAGGGAGGGGGGATGAGTGTATATGTATGTGTGTGCGTGTCCAGAGTTCAGCTGAGACAATGTCCTTCGCCCTGCTAGGCTAGTAAACAGTCTTCCAGCCAACCCAGGTGGCCTTGCATGGAATGGGAAGGAACAGACTAAACACAGTCGTTATCAGGGTGTTTTTGTTCGGCTCCAGCCTTGAGACCGCAGCTGGCTCCGAAAGGGTATCCGCATGAAGTGATGGTGCTTTTTACTTTAGTGCGAACAGCTCATATGAATTTCAAAGCAGTTCTACAGTCCAACACTGGTCTCTCAATCTCCCATTGGAGAGCCGCAAGTTATCCAGTCTGCACTCACAGATCTTATTCTCAGTATTCACGGCAGCTGTAGCCTTTCCAAGATCTTATCCGTGCTGCACTCAATGAGCCCATTTTGAGAAACTCACGCCTCTTCCCATCGTTCCAATCCCAGCGGGCAGCCTTGTAGGGGTTTGAACAGCCGGTTCCACTTTCTTAATTCTTCGATAAGTCAGGGCCAAGCCAGCTCCGATCAGCCAGGACCCTGTTATCATGGTTCCGAATAGGTAGATATCTTCAGCACTCAGGCTCACCCAAGCCCAAACTTCTCGTTGAGAAAGGGGTGTCAATTGCATTTAGGGACCAGTTGATCAAATCCATAATTCCTCTTTTAGGTTTTAGAGAACAGACTGTGAGAGAGTGTTCCAGGGAAAAGTAATACAAAAAACACGAGACTAGACAAGGACATAAGAGGCTAAGCAGGGAAGCTAAGGGAGAGGAGGAGGAGGAGAGGAGAAAAGTGCGACCGCCTTCGTCAAGAGCAAGAGCAGAATTTAAGAGGACACTTGAAATTGGTGAAGTTCCACAGCTTATCCTTTTTAGCAACAGGTCCCAGAAATATTTTATCGCTTATTAGCTTCAGTTGAAACATCATCCTGAGGTGGATCATTTCAACATCATTTCTGGAAGGTGCCACATGAAACAAAAACCTGAGCTCTGTAAGTCTATCATTTAGACACATATTCGTCATTTGTTGCAAACTCCAAATTAATTTAGATTTTTATTTCGTTAAACTTTCATGCCAGTGCTCCAGTTTGCTGGTCTGATACCAGGTTAATCCTTCTTGAGAAGATCAGATTGAGTCTAATATGAGCAGGCAGACAGAATAGTGTTCACCCTATGGAACATCTGATTTTAGGCACGTCTTTGATACAATTTGATTGTAACACAACGGATCAAAATGAATCAAAAGTTCCAGGTAGGATTAAAAGTGTCTTGAGTTATCAATGTCAGTGTCCCCACTCTCCTGCTGAGAGATAGAACTTGCACAGATTCAGGGGTTTTTTTAACTGACTGTATTAACTGTCTGCTTCAAAGCATTATGCGTGTAGAATAACACTCTGCCCAATTAAGCATTTACGCATTCAAAAGCTGCATATATGCTTTGTTTATGCTGTAGCTCTCTTGAGATAGGATCTTTAGAAGAGTTGTGGCTATGATTTTTAAGTGTGCACAATTATAATAATGAATTGTTACGCATGTCCTCTGAAGTAATTTTCAATCCCTGCCCATGCTACCATGCTGCGGAGCTAGTTCCTTTGTCCTACCAATTACCTAATTACATGTGCTTGGCATCACAGGTAGCAAATAATTAGATGACTAGAATCAAAGCCACTAAAGACTCCATGTCGTGAGAACCTGAACTAAGGACTGAGAGCCACCACTTTACTGTGTAATTGTAATTCAGGGCCAATGCTGCATGCAGCAATGTAGGTCAGAACTGTTGTTTGAAATCATACTTCTGTACCTTTTGAAAGCTCTTGAACAAATTCATTTTAACACATTCAGTCGTAGTCTGTAGAGGAGCCTCTAAAGTAATTCTGCCTTCTTTGAGAGACTGACAGATGGTTGAAAAAAGGGGTCGTTATCAGTCAGATTTTTTATTTTTTTCCTCTAAGTCCAGTGTTTGTATCTGCAGGGTGCCGCGTGTGTCCCTTTGAGTGACTTCAATTTGTGCTTTCACAGATTGCCTCTCCCTGCTTATTTCATATCATTGTGACTGTTCTCTGAACTGCAGTGGCTCCATTTGAATTATTGGTCTGATTGAGCATCAGTCTGTTTGTGCTTTTTAGCTTGTGTGTATCATCATGATCATATAATGAGTCACAAATTAATCTGTTTTGAAGGCCAAGTTCAAAGTAACTCAGTCAATTTTTCCCAATTTCACTTCCATGGTTTATCAAACGTGGAAATTCATAATAATTCATACATCTATAGTTTTCTTCTAAGAACTGAAGTTTTGTCTGAAGAAATATTGCAAACATAGTTTGGAGTGGATGCGGTATCAATGTTGTATTCTACAAATGGAAATTCTGATATTCATTTTTTTGATGGACGAATTTAAAGAAATTTGCAAACTTTCAACCAAGAAATGTAACCAGTTTTTATGGTACAGATATTACAAATTAAAACTTTTTCTAATGCAGAACCCAAACACAACTGTCCTGTCATTGAATGTTCTTGAGCGAACAACGTGAATCTGAAAAGAGAATCAAACAAAGGCATTGTAATGCTATGAAAACAGGTTCTAGTAATAAAAAAATAATACCTGTGCATGCTTTAGCTACAGTAATATGTTTAAGGAACATGGTTTAATTAAAAAATAAATACATATTCACCTTTCTCTCAAGTTTCACTTCCACACACAGCATTTACATTTTCATTTGCTCAGTTAAACTGTGTATCACGCTACAAAGCTTGGCTAACATACCGATATATTATAGCAATCCCTCATTTTTTCTGCTTCTCCATTTCTGTGTATGTTCATGCACTTAACCATTTGGATTTCCATCAAGTTATAAAAAGAAATGCAAGAAATCAAGGTCATATACTTGTTTACCAGGTGTTCAGCCTCCACTAAGTTTAGGTATGTATAGCATGCTCCTTGTTGTATTATAAAGTATATATATTTTGGGAGCTTGCGAATTGTTTGGTTTGCAGCGTTTCATAAACACCTTGGTAATAAATTGATAGTTTTCAAGCTTATCTTTTTGCACAGCTTTCCAGAGACATTTTCATGTTTCTCCTTTGCCTCAGTGCTTCTTAGCACATTCTCTGCCTGATGGTGAAGTGTTCCAGTAACCCTCCATCTGTTTTTTCAGTGGGTGGTGAGAAAGAAAGAACTGTTTGGTATGTCACATTGCCCTTTGTGAACACCCCAAAAGACACTGTAATGCTTTTTCTGTCATCTTGTGTATACTTGACGCAAGTGTCCACTATGGATGGGAACTGATAAGGATTTAGCGATTCCAATTCCACTATCAATATCGCTTATCACTTCAATTCCTGGCAAATTCTCTTATTGATTCTTATTGGCTCTGTTTTGAGAGTCACCACTATTGCTAAATGTTATGACCCGGCTCTGCTATATCTGAGTCACTATTTGTGCACAGTATTTGCATGCTGTATGGTCAAATGTTTGGGCACACCAGAGGTATTTCCCCCTTTTGTTCTGATCACTGTTGGGGTTGTAACTCAAAAAAAGTATTATACATATTACTCAGAACTCTTTTTTTTTTTTTTTTTTAATTTTAAGTAATGCAGTACATGATTACGCCCATGAGAAAGTAACTTGTTTTACTACTCTCTACTTTCACAATTCTCCATAAAGAAGTTCAGGGTCTGTTTGCTGGGCTGGGGTCAGCATTAACTCAGCTTTACCATCACTCTGGGTTCTCGGCTAGCTTAACTTTAGCATGCTGTCTGTGCAGATGCTTGCAAAGAGCTGAAGTTGTGTTAGCAGCATTATGTGGTTCTTTCTGTCCTGAAGTTTGCTTTTCCTTGTCGTGCTCTTGTACTTTTGTGCATTAGAAAAAGTAAAGCCCATATCCACTATGCAGACTGTGCCATTATTTTCCTCCTCTTCCACATAAACTAAAATCAGCTGATTGTAATGTAAGTTCAACCGGAACCAATAAGTGGGATCGATATGCCAGCTGACTAACAGTTCCAAGGAATTGAACTCAATTCACATCCCTAGTGTCTGCTGAGTTACTATTGTGAAAAAGGAAAAATATATTCTTCAGAGTCATGTTTTAGTAAACAAAAATATAACCCCAGTAACTCAGTACGTTTGCCAATCTGAATTTACTATATCTGAATATACAATCTGAATGTTGCTCAACTCAGGTAAAATGCAGGTAAGCATATCTGCTTTATGTTTGGTAACTGTAATCTTTAGACTGTAAACTTTAGAATAGATTGCCCAAAACTATGCATGCTTGAAAAGAGTTCCAGTCAACTACTGGCATTATGAAAATGACCTGACCCTGATGATGCACTGTGAAAAATGTGAGTTACTTTACTTGGGGCAGGGGTGGAGAAGGAGTGTCTCACGATTAGTCAATTATATAAGACCTTAATAAATATTGTGGATCATTTTTAGTAAGAAACAATGATGTTTTAAGTGTGGCGATTATACTTATCACTCTGCTGTGAAATTTAAGCTTGCCCTATTTTATAGTTTATTTGCTGCTCTTTGTGCTTACTGGGTTAGTAGAAAGTCTGCTGTTTATTTAGCAAACTAAGTTGTCTGTCATTTCTTTCTGCATAACCAATACACACATGAACATTGCATTGACATTCTGCTGCAGGTGTCAGAACATAATGCTCTCTGGAGCCAAGGCTTAGAAAGGCGCTTCTTTGCAAGTGTCTGGTAGCTGGGCTTTATCCCATGCAGGTTAGGTTAAGTCTAAATGAGCCACATGTGTTCTCCTGTGGGTCCATCCCCCATGGGAGAAACATGGTTACATTTTGCATTGGGTCACAATCAAAGGCAGACGTCCCAGAACAAAATTTTTAAATTGTATTGTACTATCAGGTCTTCTGTCATATTGTATGTTTTGGACAAGGTGACAGCTTTTGACCACCTGTTAGCAGGAAAGGAAGCTGTCAACCAGATGTGCCAAAGCATGTAGTTCAGGTGTGTGAAGCCCTAGTTTTGCAGGTCTTCAACTCTTACCTCTAACACAGCCTCAACAACATTATGACGGATGCTGCTAACATTGAATATAAGTGGACCATGTTACTATGTCTATGTCGTCTATGCTCTCGTGTCAGGCGCTTCAGTAGATTCGTGCTATTAACAACGGCCGATAGTTTTTTCTCCCCAGGACATAGCTTACATATTACTGTAATGTTCTTGTCTGCTTGTTTCAGAAAAGTAAAGAGACGGGAATATGTCCATTTCTCGCTTCAGCCGAGTCCGACATCTTCCGCTTTAGAATACGACTATGCAGCAAACTGGCGCGAAATGACATGCACCTGCACTACAGCGATGTTAAAGTGGCAGAGTTTACTTCTACGTTTAGAAGACAAATTATTGAAATTAAATAATGATATTCAGCGAGTTTAATTATTTGATAATGTAACGCAAGTACATTGTAAGTAACTGTAATTAAAATACCTAAAAATGAACAGTAATCAGTTACTCTACTTTTTCAGTGCAAAAGTAATTTAATTAAAGTAATGTGTTACTTAGTAACACGTTACACCCAACACTGGCTGAGACTATACAGCAATGGAGTAACTAGTTGTGCGAACTACACAAAACTGTGGCTTAACTCTTTCCCCCATAAAGATGACATTTGATGACCTCCTCTGCACCTTTAACACTAAGTTTTGACACTTATTATATATAATGATAACTCCTCAGGCTTGGCAGGACCCTTGCGTGCCTCCTCCTCCAACTCCGGCTGGTGACGTATATGAGCCGGTGGTGGGCCTGTCGGTTGTTCAGCGGCCCTCCTCTTGGGAGGAGGCCCCGGGCACCAGCTGCTCCTGCCCGAGGAGTGGGGATGGGTGCGAAGGCAGGCTGCGTCCTGGCTGGTCTCACCCTGGAGGTTGGCACAGGTGCCGTGCAGTCAAGGGTCGCGGATGGGGGTGGCGATTGTGTCACCGGGAACCGATCTGAGCTGCCAGCCTCTCGATCATCTGCCTGCGGCACTCAATCTGGTCCTGCAGTCCACCATTTGGGCCAGCTCCTTCCCTGTCTGGCCCAGTCCTGGGTCTGCCGTGCTCCTGTCCCACGGCAGACCCATCCACACATTCATGCTTTTCAGCATCTTGTTTTTATTTACCAGTACACACGTGACCATGCTGCACCACATATATCAATATATACACTTAACAATCTTGTGTTTGAACCAAATGGTGGACAACAGAGTTGTTGGGAGATTGCTTCGCTTGTGGGACTGGTAACTGGTACTAGCAGGCCAAGCAGAGTACAGCTCTCACGATGGCTGGATCAAAAACTTGAATGTGGTTTGACCAGGATGCTTCCTGGTCACCTCCTGGTGAAGTATTCTCGACATGTCGGACAAGAACAAGGCCCTGGGGCAGACTCAGGAGAGGGTGGAGAAATAAATTGTTTCTTAGCTGGATTGGGAACATGTTTGTCCAGAAGATGTGGGAGCTCATCAGCTATGAAGAAGAAAGTCTGAGCATATCATCTTAGACAAAAACCAGGATCCAGATAAGGGATGGATGGAGTAACTATTTAGTAGTCCATTTAACTAATTTATCTGTATTTGTCCAGAGTAAATTACTACGTTGATGGAACAGAATACGATATAAACACAAAGAAATACCAAAATAGTCTTACAAAATAAACTTACTCTCAAAGTATAAATATTATTTTGCATAATTTGCATAGCTGTGCAGAATTCACTGTTTTCTACCCCAACAGGGCAGATTAAAGAAATGATGCAATGTTGTAGAAGCTCAAATTATGCTCAGCGACTTGTGGGTTTACATCATGTTGTAAACAGCCCTTTAAAGGATTAAATAGAAACATTCACATTGCCTTTTGTACTGATTTAGCTTTTCTGAGCTTGGAGTGTTCATGGACACTGAACTCTAGTTACAAAACACTTTATAATCTGACTGAGCTAGAATACAAGAGATAAAACACAAGTCAGTGGCTGATAGAGCTAAAGTGGATAGCTTCTCCGAAGGGATAACATCTTTCAACTTGAATAACTCGCTGACCATCTGGGTATTTGGCATCCCTTGGCTTCAAGCTCAAAGCTGCTTTCTATACGTACAATAACTGACAACTTGTAACTGAAATTAACACATGAACAGTCATGTGTGGCCAGGATTTAGGCTGAAGAAAGTCGATTTCGGAGGCTGCCTCAGGCACCCCTTACCAAGCTTAAACTAGAAGACGTCTGCAGTAAATACATGATTATATGCTTTACTGATTTTTTTTAATTATTATTTTTTACAGTACATTGTAATTTTGACTATTTAATTTAATTAATAATCATTGCAAATAAATAAATAAATAACTGACATTTTAAAACTTTAAAATTATGCTTTTTTTGTAGGACATTTCTTTGTAAATGTGATAGTGTTTAATGCCTAAATCTGGTCTTTTTGAAAATGCTGCACTACTCTAATTTATTTGTCATAATCCTTTGCCATATTTGAGCTCTTACAGTGCTTGAGGATCCGTCAAGCAGTTTCTAGTTGAACTTTGCTTAATGCAGCATTATAATGAAGACAGAGATAAATGAAGAGCTGATAATGAGAGCAATCAATATGAAAATCAATACTGGTTTGAGTTAGCAGTCTTATCTTGATCAAAAATGAACAAATCGTTAGAGGAAATTGTGCTTCAAAGGCATCTTTGATCATCAGGAAATAGATTCGTCCAATAATAGTCTAAGTTTTACAAAGTTTTACAAAGTCTTACACAAAACAAAAACCAACTCAACAGGTGAGTAAAAATACCAAACAGGTAACAGGATATCACCAATTAAAACCATAAGTCACTTCAGAATCACATGCCAGTTATGGAGTCATGCCATCTGGTTTCACAGTTCTCACCTTATCAAAAATTATTGCCCTTCAAAAGACAGCACAATCTGCACTTGTAACAAATGTCATTATAACTTTGTCCTCTTCAGATTGTGAGACTATGTTATGAGTAGTGCAGTGCTGTCTGCCTTTACCTTTTGTAATTAAAGTGTCTTTCAGCTGTCACAGAAGCCACTGATAGGCTGTGGCATCAATTTTCTGCAGCAGCTGTATAATGTTGAGTGGCGAGCTGCAGCACAAGTGGCAAATTAGCTCATTAATCTAATCTCAAGCCGGAAACTCATATCCACAGCGCCATAGTGCGTGATTATATGCACTGTGGCGCTTTAAATTATCCCTATAGAGCTCTTCGCTCTCAGATGGGGGCTTACTTCCTGAGAGTTACCAGTGGGAGGTAAACTAAAGCTATCAGGCTCGTCTTCTGTGGTGCCAGCTCCTAATTTTGGTTTTGGAGACAAACATACTCTTGACTTTTAAGATTAGGCTTTAAACTATCAGGTGGCTCCTTAATTATGCTGCTATAAGTATACACATGCTTTTTTTGTGTGTTATTCCCCATGTATTTAAATGTCACTACTGCAGAGAAAAAGTAAAATATTTTCAGTCTTTTGAATAGAATATCAGTCTTCGCTCCAAGGCAAGATTAAAATGTATTTTTTTTGTCCCTTGATTTCTCTCTCACTCTGATCCATAGCAAGAATGACCCAGAAAGTCATTAAGTGATTTCTGCTTGCTGGTAATCCTATTATCAATGTCAAGCAGAGTGGCTTTCTCCTGCATCTGTACAGATAACTTATTATCTGATCATTGTTTGTCCTGAAATTTAAATTCTTTTTTGGCACTTCCTTGAAAGTATAGTATACTGCCATGTTCAGCGACATTTCTCTCAGTGGCTGTGAGTTGGGTTTACACTTGCACCAGAATATTTAATCAGAAGAATTACCGTTTTATCAGCAGATACCATATCTTTATGGTACAGTTGACAGTAGTCACTTTATATTCTTTAAGAGTCTGTATTGAAAACAAACTCTCTGCAGAGTTCCCTTCAGCTTGGAAGCCATTATTCTTTGGAAGTCCATATTAGCATATTTACATCAAGACAAAGAGCATAAACAAAAATATTGCAATCAGAAAATTTGATCAAATTGTTTACATGTTAAAAAGTTTCTGTAGTTTAGTTCATAAATAGTTTCAATGGAACCTTTTTATTCTGTGTGGGCTTTTCACATGCTTTCAAATCCCTCTGTTGTTAAGTGTTCAAAGATGAATAGGTAGCACTTGCAAAAGACTTTGCTCAACTACTTCCCTGAAGTTTTGTGCAACTGCTACCTGTTTATATTTAGAAACCCAAATTGGAGTCATATATTTGTTTATAATCACGGATGAATGTACTAGGAAAGAGCATCTTCTTCACAGACTAAATTAGTGCTCTGAAATTATGTTGACATGTACAATCCATCAAAACTTCGTTGCAGACAATACAGTACATGTCAGTATCATTTGTCTACAGCTGCAGCCTTCAGTAATCCTGCCAGAACCCCAAAAGTGCTCAGGAAGTACTTGAAACGAATGACAAAATACCACAAGACACTGAATTTGCCTCCAGACTTCCCGTATTTCAAGCCAATTTATCCTCATTCTGTCTTTCAAATGGTTTTCAATGTTTGCTTCATGGAACAGCCTAAAACCCAGACATTTTCAAATAATCTATTTTTAAAATGCATTTTAGAGCCCCTCGCATTATGTAGCTCAGGTGCTTCAAAATCTTGATTCCATATAACTTACTGTGACAAATACAGCAGATGGCAAAGTGTAGCAATTAGCAAAAATAATTACCAATAAATAATATGGTAATCTAACTAATTTCTTTTGTGAGAAAATGTCAAAATGCACAGCCAGTAATCACAAGAAATAAAAAACAGATGAGATTAGAAATCTCTAAGAAAAACAAAAGGTCTCATGTTGGGTTTTTTTCTCTGAATCACTCGGTATGTGATTATTACTAAATCCCTTCCAACCCTGGCCAGTAAGTAGACAATCAACCCAATTATTATGAACGTTTTAATAAATTGTTGTTGTTGTTGTTGTTTTAATCATATACCTGACTTGTATCGCATTTAAGTTATATGGGATACATTCAACAGAGAGGGGAGGCTCTTTTACCTGCCATAATTTGTTCTTCTGGTTCACTAATCTCTGCAGTTAAATATTAATACATTTTATGTGGTAAATAAAATACTTTTGCATGCTGATTGAAATTTTTACCACACACACGACAACAAACAGGCATTGTTACATTTGGAACCATAGCATAACCGGCTTAACTGTTGTCTCTAATAGAGACAGGAAGGCAGAGGATGCCATCTAAAATGAGCAGATCATAATCCTCACAGGTTATGTAGACCTGTATAAATGGTGCGCTGCATTTGAAAAGTGTCTGTAAATAATATGCTGTTATCTAGTGTTTTGTGTCACTTTACTCTCGACATCCTTTCCTTTGCTCATTATTTGGATTTTGTAAGTTTTGTATCCAAACACACATGTGCTAAAGCTTCTCAATTAGAGAACTCTTCTTTTATTGCAGCTGCTTTTATTATAGCTCATGGACGAGTCACATCAATTGCTCTTTGTGAAATTTGCACTTCACACAAAAACTGCTGTGAATATGTGTGGACCTCCTACCTGCTTTGAAGTGCTGCTGCCCACTGAATTGTAACATGCTAAACATAAATCTTAATGGCACAGTGTGGAGAGGTTTCAATGCCCCAGTACTGTCTGCTGTTGCTTTGATCTGAAACCTCAGTGAGCTCTTTAGCACTGCTGCCTAATCCTGGTAGGTTTCTTCTGTAAATACTGACTAAGAAGGCAAGCAAGAACATGTTTATCAATTTATTTAATTGTGTAAATATATTTATTCTTGGGAAAATTTGTTTTTTTAGAGGGCTCCCTATTCTTCAAACATGATGGCTCAAGTTCCAAATACTGTCACATTTCAAAGAAACATATCTAATAATCTCTTACTATTGCAGAGCATAGTATAGACCAGGGGCCCGTTCTTCGTACCTCGCTAAGTAGGTTAGCCGGATTAGATTGTTGACGATTTCGCGTGATCCTGGATCAGTCGGTTCCCCGAAGCTCATCCGGGACTTGCTGTCATAGCAACAGAGCCGTAAGCGTAAACCTGCTCGGGAGCAGGTTTACTTTATGTAAACAGGATTAGATCGCGGCCACGCAGGTATGTCCGCTTCATTTATACGAAAGCAACAGCGATAAATAAATAACATCAATGTAACTGAAGATAATGCAGCACTTGATCCTTTTATTGATGTCACACAGATACATACAGGTCATTTCCTAAAAAAGGGAAATGTACTATTAACATTCTATTACATGTATGTGATTATTACAGATGTAATTCATATTTCAGAGTAGTAATTGTAAATTACTTCGTGTAATCAAGATGAGAGACCACGGCTATAAAAGCCAAGGTGGATTTGGGAAGCCTGTCGCAGCCATGTCCTGTCCGTTTACGCGAGCAACCCATTGCGGAAGGTGCAAGATTGATAAGGAGAGTCCTCAGAATTCAGCGTATATTGCGGGACAGACAGGATCCTTTAGCTCAGCGCGACAGTGTGCTCATTGAGAGATATCGATTTTCCCGTGAGGATATTATTTACTTAACCAACTTGTTGACGAGGGGGTGCAGGACCACCACCTGTCTTTTTTTGCTCTGCCCTTTTCTTGGTTGCTGTTATAAACAAACAAACAGATTATTTCAGGCTCTCTTTCCAAGAGACGAAAAGCAATATAAGTGATAAATATTACCATTCTGTAGAATATTCTTATATTTCACTTTTACTTGTTCCCATGTTCTAGTGGGTCCTGTTGTGGCTCTAATGTGAAAGAGGATATAATATAACAATATAATATAATGTAATATAATATTGGATAATATAGTGTAATATAATAAATCTACCCTACCGCCTACTGGTGTTGGCCAGAGGGGCCGATGGCGCAATATGGCAGCCTCGCTTCTGTCAGTCTGCCCCAGGGCAGCTGTGGCTACAACCGTAGCTGCCTCCACCAGTGTGTGAATGTGAGAGTGAATGAATAGTGGCATTGTAAAGCGCTTTGGGTGCCTTGAAAAGCGCTATATAAATCCAATATATTATTATTATTATTATTATTAAATTACTTACGAGTTTAATTTGTCAGCAACTTTCTGCCAGCCCTCTCTCCTTGCTTTTGCAGCCTTTGCAGTGTTCCCTTGCGTTCTGATTAAACTCTGAAACTCCTGAAATCCCTCACTCAGGAGTTCTTGCTCTGCTGCCGAAAAATACCGAGCCGAGCGCGCTCCTTCGACATTTTCGCCGACCAATCAGAGGGTTGCCGATCAATGTTTCTACTATCGATGCGTAGCCCCTTTTATGACACCCAGTGATGTCACATTACTGCGTCCAGCTGTACTAATCGTCAACAGCAGGTGTGTTCGGGGAACCGGATTAGCGAGCTCACGGTTAGCGCGATGATTTGATCTTGGATGTGTCATTTGATCTTGGATGTAGTAAGCGACGTACGAAGAACGGGCCCCAGGGGTCGGCAACCTGCGGCTCTGGAGCCGCATGCGGCTCTTTAGTCCTTTTAGTGCGGCTCCGCGTGGTTTGGAAAAATAAATTAATTTTTTTAAGTAATTAGCTGAAGTATATTTTATTTATGTTAATTCTTTTTTAACTTGTAGTTCTAAATTGGAAGATTATTGTGATATTGAAATATAAATATAAAATTATATTCTATTAGTTTTTGATCGCTCAAAATAAGTGTCACACTCGCGGAAGCCGGTATACCCGCCGAAACGCCGTGCATTTATCGAAACTTTCAACCCCAGGTAGGGGGTCTTCGGATCCACATTATTTCAGCAGCTATTCTCCACCGTGAACTATGTTAAAAACAAACACCGCTCACGCCTCACAGATGAAAGCTTACAGTCCTGCGTAAAGATGAAAGTCACTTCGTACAGCTCCGAAGTCCCATTGTAAACATATCACGGCAGACCCGACGATGTTTCCATGAACATGCTTTTCAGCATCTCTTTATTGACCACTTTTCACACACGGTTGCTATACGTATACAGCCGGTGTTAAAGCTCACAGCCCGACACACCAACACAACAGCATAGATAGCACAGACGTTAAGGTGGCGAGGTGTGATTGCGGGTGCCGCTCAGGTGCATCCGCATCCCCTGCAGCGGCGCTGCAGACCACGCCCCGCCACACACATTAACCAGGTAAAATACATATTTAGGCAGAATTTTGCAAATATCTATTTTTCATTTTTCAGCAGCATAGTGCTTTTTTTCCAATTATTTTTTTTAAAAGCCAGGTCAAGGCTCCAAAAGCCCAAAGGCGATATAAGGGTGGCGGCTCACAACAGTTTTTGTTTGCTGGATCATTTTAGTTCAGCTGTGTGTCTTTCCTTTTGTTATATTTCTTTAAGAGTTCAAAATGTGTTAATTACATAAATAAAATGTAATTTTCTCTGTAGCACTTCCTGGATTTAAGCAGCACGCCTTAGTTGTTCACACAAAGCATAAAGGTAAAAAAACAAACAAACAATATATACAGTGTTATCTTCATTTTAGATGTCAAAAAGTATTTGCGGCTCCCAGTGATTTCTTTTGCATGGAAATCGCGTCCAAATGGCTCTTTGGGTGAAAAAGGTTGCTGACCCCTGGTATAGACTCAAGGTGTAAATCACAAGTTACTGATTTTAGTCAATGCTTTGCAACAACTATGGCTTTGTATACAATCACACAGGTGTCAGTGATATGTTATGAGATTTCATAGAAGATTCATTTGGATAAAACCATTTACTGTATGTCTCAAACACAATATATAACCATTGAACTGTGCGATAAAAGAGGCAGCAAACATTCGGAGAGCACGTTAACACCAAATTTAGATCCTCGTGATAACTAGTATTTGTAAGGAACTGTGCCTTTACAAACAATAGGAAAATATTCACCTGTTATTGAATTTCATATGTTATTGAAGTGTCTAAACTAAAGATATTTCACAATATATGCAGTCTTAATGCAGAGAAAAAAAAATTAACAGTCAAATACTGATTGATGTAAAATGCATATTCTTAGCTTGTGAAGATTATTTGATTTATACAGGAAGGAACTGGATGGATGGGTGGATGTTTTACTACGACCACTAAAACTGAATGTTTACAGGATAACATTTAAAGGGATTTATGTGGGGGTATATCTTCAAGATAGTCTGAATACCTTACCACTGTAGTTGTGAAGTTATTCAAATAAAACTTTGTGGTAGTTATTCTGAGCAGAACTTGATAAAGTATTATATCAGGGGGGATGGTGGAAGCCCAACTCAATCAGACGTAACAGCGGGGCTCGCTGGTGTGTTTATGGAACGGACCCAAAAGCAGACATGGAAGAAAGGAAGTGACAATAAACAAAAAGCGAGCCTTTATTACGGGGGATACAAAACAGAAAAATGGGGCAAAGCGGAAAACTAAAACCTAAACTGGGAAAACTAAAACTAACTATCAAAATGATGACAAAAGACAAGAACATGAAACTGAAGGGGAACATGCGAAAACGTAAATGTGAAATAATCCCAACATGAGCATTAATATGTACCTGAATAGTAGAAAGCAGAAACTCTGTGACATAATGAGACTTGACATAAGGACAAACAGACGACCCAATGCTGAACAGAGGAAGACAAGACAGACGACTTAAATACACAGTAATAAGAAGAAACACCTGGGGAGACACAGCTGACACAAATGAACCTGATGCCACAGGGAAAAGTAAAACTAAACACGCTGGACATGGAAAGACCAGACTCTTCAAAATAAGATAGGAAACATGGAGAGACGTGGACATGAAAGCACAGGCAGAACGAAAGTAAAACAGAGGACAAGATAGACTTACACAGAAGACAGGAAAGACACGTAAACAGGAGACATGGACAAACCAAAAACTAGAATAAAACTAATAAATAAATAAAATAAGATTAGCTATGGCAAAAGAAGTAGTGAGCATGAGGTCTCTGTAATTACTAAATTGGTCATTCTTACTTGTGGTCCGAGGGCAGGAAGTGAGGAGGTCAGTCTGCTGGCAGACACACTTCCAGAGTAGGAATAAGAAGTACAGCAGAGAGTGGGTGGGCAGATGCAAGTCCAGAAGGTATGGAGTTTCAGGAGCACCGTAAGGCAATTGTAAGCACCTTAGGGCAACTGTTGTGCATTACTGAATTGAAAAAGAAGCCAGGAATTAGGACTGGTTGAGAGCTGAAGAATCCACGGGATTAAACTGGAGAGTCTTCTGATGGGTGAGAAGATTGTAGGTCTGGGATTCTAAACAGGATGTGAGAAGCAGGAGTTAGAACAAAGCAGGTTAAGGAAACCAAAGACAAAGAATGGGGCCAAATAGTACAGCCTATTGAGGAATCAGATATTACTGCACAGCCACCTTGTCTGCCCTGAATCCTGACAAATATTTAATAGAGAAAATATGCAGTGGTTGATATCAGTATTTATGGATACTCTGTTTTTTCCTGCTTATCCCTGAATAAGCAGGAAAAAGATGAGGATGGATGGATGTTTTTTTAAGTAGCCAAAAAAGTTGTAAGGTGATTTCAAATGAATTTTTAATAGCTTTCTTTTGTCACAACAGCCTGTGTCAGTTGTACTATGTAGTGGCTGTGGGTTTTGTTTTTGTTTGTTTTTTTTTGGGGGGGGGGGTTGCCTCCAGCCTGTTGGCTGCTTGTTTGTGCAGTCACATTGCAGTTTTTTTCTGTTTTTTATACTTACAGCTGTGGTTAACTCTCTTCTTAGAGCCATTTCTTTATTTGTACCCATTGACCTTGGGTCTGTACAATGAAACAACTGAAGGATACCCAGAAAAAAAAATCTGAACTTGTGAAATCTGAACACCTTCAAGAACATTCAGAAGAAGATAAATAACGCAGGAACAAACATCCTGCTATGTAATATAGACCACTGGTATGGACAAGGATGTGCAGATGTTTCCCAGAATGATACCCTGAAGTGATGAATTAATTCAAATTGTATGTCAAATAGCACACTAACTATAATTACAAATAGTGCAACCACTTATGTGTATTTATGTGATCTATTCATGACCAAAAGGTAGCTATAAGAAAGTGAGGATGGGGTGGAGTTACGTAATTGAGGGATGCTGTAATTCTGTAATTGTATGCCATCTTGTCAATGTATTGGCTTTTCCACCTCTTTAGCAATTTGTGGCTTAAAGGGAAACTGCAAAGGGTTGGCAGAGTTGATGTGATAAAAGCATCACGTTGGCAGAGTATAAAGAAAAAGGTTTAGCTCCAAACCAGCCAAAGGTGCATGCAACTAAAAGGAACACCTAGAAGCACAGTGCTTGTGTTCAAAATAAATATTAATGACATCACAAAGAGGGAACAAGGAACATAGTAGATAGGAATTGCACCAAAAACAAACAAACAAAAGAAACCCTATACCTTCACAAAAAACAATATGAGATAAACTGTTTTACATTTATTGACCAAAAAAATCACACAGTTACAATAATGTGGTACGAGGAGAACGCTGCAGTATCACTGAATAATCTGGAACAGGTGATTATTATTCTGACTTCCAAAAAACACATATTTCACAAACGTACGCAGTCAAACTGGTGGTTGTATAACAAGACTGCTCGAAGCATGCTCAAGGCCTTTTATATCTCGTGTAGGCTTTTGTATCTCATAGCATCAATGGTGGGAAAAAATTTTGCCTTTTGTGAATCTGAAATACTTGATTTACCTCAAATTACACGTTTGGTTTTTGAAGGTCAAGAGATGACTCATAACTTTCTGGTGTGTCTGTCATATACTAATTTACAGGAGATAATAATGGATGGCCCCATCTTTTTGACAAGTATTTTGGAATGCCGAGTCATAACGCCAGGACCAAGTCCAATGTATGCTGTGAGTACCTTCATTTTAAATGTTAGAACTTTGTCCTTAAATCGATTATTTGTTTTTCACAATGTTTTATAGCAAATAGTTATTAATATATCAGATGTGCTTTCATGACAGTATTTACTTTCTGCTTTCGCTTGAAATTAAAACAGTAGACATTCCCTCATTACCGCATTGCAGGAATATCCTAGATGCGTGTCTTCGTTTGCCACTGAAATGTTTACATTATGTTTTGTTACTGTGATAAAATAGTAAAAGAGATGGAGTTCAAGGCAAACATGTTTAATGTTGCAAACTGTACAATAGGGCTGCCACGATTAGTCGACTGGTCACGATTACGTTGACTATTAAAATTGTCAACGACGAATTTAATAGTCGATGCGTCGTTTGAAGCTTTGTAAGATTCCAAAAGACGCAGGAATAAGTAGTAGGATTGAATAGTGTAATAACGGACTGAAACAGAAGATGGCAGCACTGCATGTACAAGGATGCCAGCTGCCGTTAAACCCTGAAGAAGTAGTAGTGTCCAGTATCATAGCTGTGTCCAAATTCAGGAACCGCATCCTCCTGTGCCCGCATTTGTAGGGCGATTACGTTACAGCGACACGGCGAAGACTGTCCAAATTCGAAGACTCCGACAAATGCAACCGACAAATGCTGGGACACATTTTGTGGGATTGACCGATTTACATAGTATGGGCAATAAAATGTGTATACCAGACTTATTTGAGTGTTGGTTTGATATAGCTTTTTTATTCTATTTTGCTGATGTCTTTTCATCTTATTCCGTTTCATACATGTAAAAAAGGAATTTTATGCATCATGACAGCTGCAATTTTAGTCTATTGTTGGTTTTGTCAAAATCTTTCTGTTTAACGATCAATCATGCATGCATTACCAATCTGTTTATGTAATTATTCTTTTAACTTGCCATCCGTACTATAAGTAACAAAGGCTTAAGCATGACAGTCTTAAGAAGATGAAATCAAATTGTCAAGCTTCGATTTTAGTCATCCAGTTTGGATTTTTCTTTTCCCATTATATGCAACTCTTTCAGTTCATGCTATTTAATCTGCCAGTTGTTTGAAAGCTATCTATTATCCACACTGTGCTCACTGACAAGCAGTGTATTTTCTATTCTACATAGAATAGAAAATAAAGACTAGATGCATAACTTTGTGTCCCCAAAAATGAAGCCTTGCAGGCTAAGTTCCTTTTGAGAATGAGAATCAGTAGGATGATAGCTAACGTGACAGCTAATTAGAGATGCACTACTGCACTGACCGGTGACCGCCAGTCAACCTCCCAGATGACTCCCATATGGGCATGTGTTACGCACGCACAGCAGTGCAGGCAAATAGTCACATATATATTTTTTGTCATAACACATTGATGTCAGGATCTGAAAGCAGAAGGCTCTGCCTCCCATACTACTATTAAACATCCTAGGAACCACAAGTAAGCCTGCTGTCTGAGAGCAAATTACTCTATAGGGGTGATAAAGTACTGTGAGGTCTTTAAGATTACATGGGGCCTGATTGTTTAATATCTTGTATGTGAGGGGAAGGATTTTAAATTTAGTTCTGAATTTAATAGGGAACCAATGTAGAGTAGACAATATGGAAGAAATACCCTTCTCTTTCTAGTCCCTGTTGCCACTCTTGCTCAATCAACTCAAGGCTTTTCAGGGAGTTTTTACAACAACCTGATAATAGTGAATTACAATAATCCAGTCTAAGTAATAAATGCATGAACAACTCTTTCAGCATCCCTCTGAGACAGGATGTTTCCAATTATTGAACAAATGGAATAACAATGTCCTATATATGTATTTAATGTGCAAACTACAGTACTACTATAGCATACAGTACTATGCTATAGTACATAGTCAAAAATTACTCCAAATTTCATCACAGTGTTACAAAGGCCAAGGTAATACCACCCAGAATAAGTATCTGGTTAGAAACCATATTTCTAAGACTTTTAAGGCCGAGTACAACAACTTCAGTTTTCTAAATTTAAAAGCAGGAAATTGGAGGCCTTCCAGGTCTTTATGTTTTTAAGACATTCCTGCAGTTTAACTCATTCATATGTGTCACCTGTTTTCATAGAGAGATAAATGCATAGCTGTAAAAATGTATTCTATGCTAATGATACTGCCAAAGGGAAGCATGTCTAATGTAAACAGAATTGGTCCTAGCACGGAACCCTGTGGAACTCCATAATTAACCTTAGTGCATGAACATGAACAAACTGGAGTCTATTAGATACATATGATTTAAGCCACTACAGTGCAGTACCTATAATACCCACAACATGCTCTGTGATAAAATATTATGGTCAACAGTATCAAACGCTGCACTGAGGTCTAGTAGAACAAGCACAGAGATGAGTCCACTGTCAGCGGTCATAAGAAGATCATTTGTGACTTCACTAATGCAGTTTCTCTACTGATGAGCTCTACTGTTTTACAACTACTCTTTCAAGAATTTTGAGATAAAAGGAAGGTTAGAGAATTGCCTATAATTTTCATGTGTTGGTGTCTGTGGCTTCTATACTTTAAGCAGTCACTGACAGCAAATGATTTTCACTGAAGCATTAAAAAGTATCCTCATGTTTAAAATGTTTGTATGTGCCTTTGTGTATTTAATTTTGAGTGTCTGAAAATAGAGGACTATTTATAAAAATGGCTGTAAACAGTTAGTGCATTTTTTGTAAAACCCCTTTAATTAAAGCTGAACTTTATTTTTCTTTATTATTTAAAATCCACTGCTGCAAAGCTTTAAAAAAATGTGCCCAACAAATTATGTATCTAATTGTAGAATGCAGCACAATAACAAGTCTTTTTTTTCAGCTGCATAATAATTTAACTAACCTCTTTTGAACAATTATTTAGATCAGATTTGCCCCTCTGTTTCCCCATCTGCTTAGTCCAGGGAGCACTGTTTCAGGATTGTGATCAGTGTGACCAAATGGCTTGTGAATATCATCACATAAATCTGATATTTCAACCCAGAACATTGCTTCAAGTGTTAGTAATACACCTAGCAATGAGCTTAACCAGCAATACAATCTGTTGTTGAACTAGCACATAGCTACATTAAAATAATGATAGTGTGGTTCACAATTTTTATCAGTTATTATAATTTCTTCTTGAATAATTTGCAGAGCCATTTGCAAGGTATCATAGGGATATGGGGACCATAATTAGACTAATTGTTTTCAAAGACATTGTCACAATTACTGCAATTATAAAGCAGAAGTAAACAAATTACTCTTGTTGGGTTTTCTTTTAAATTAGCTGTTTACTGATAAAAAAAATAATCAAAATGTTACAGAACAAAACATTATCTGTGTGGAGACTGTATTACCTGAAACAGATATAAACACGCCTGGATGTCATATTTCTCACAGTTTTTCACAGTTAGAGACTTGACACCCTCTGTGAATTTGCATCTCTTAATTTCCTCACTTCCTTTACTTTGTGATTTACGGAGAAGACAAATATGTTTTATATAAATTTTGGCCATACAGTAGCTACTGTGACCTCATCTACTGGTTTATGGATTGATAAACCCATGGATTATCTTAGATTATTTGATGGATAACTTGATAAAATTGTTCCATATTGCACAAACACCATAAAGAAGGTTCAGCGTTCGATGGTTCAAATTAATTAAGGTGCCTCTTAGCTGACTCTTAGGTGCCGGCATCTACATGCAAGTGTTACTCAAAGATGTCAAACCTGCATGCTAATACATCAGCCCATCTGTGGTTATCTCAAAGGGGACAGTTAGCTGTCTAGACCAAAACAATTTGTAGCAGGATGTAAACATGTTTATTTCTGGAGTGGATCTAAACATTGGGTCCCAAATGGCCACTTGAGGAACTGCAACTTAGGCCACTTTTGCTTTGGCTTAATTATTCAGCCCTTAAGGCTGCGACTTCTACAGAATCCATTTCAAAATTTTCTCTCACCATCTCTCTGGTTGAAAATGTGTTTTCTCTCACAGGCAAGCTTTTCATTGACTTCCTTTTATGGCTCATTTTGACACATCCTCAAAATATAATTTAAATTCATTGGAGCCAGTAAAGTCTGGTTAGACAATTTTATCTGCTTCATTTAATCACATCTTTCATATTCAAATTGGAATTTAATCAAAGGTAATCACAGCTGGCTTATCCTGGGAATATTTAGTAAGTCTTTTATTAATGATTGCCCACCTGTTCATCCCAAAAGTCACTTTTAATAAATTCTGCTTTCATTTTCTTTTTCTCTCCTGCTTAATCCAGCAGGATTGTGTTGTTGTTCTTCAAAACAGCTCCACTATTGACACTTTTGACCATTTGTTTATCCTTCCCCTGTCTCCTCCATTGCTCTAGTGCTTGGTGTGGTTCCTGAGCTCTGCCTGTGCCGGGACCTGGAGCTCGACTGTGACGGGGCTCATCTTCAAGATATCCCAGTGGTAGCAATGAATGTCACTATGATGTGAGTAGAAAATAACCCCTGTTTTTCTTCGATACTTTCAAACTCAAGCAATGTCCAGAAAGACAGTCATCAGCAGCGATTACTGTCACAACTTGCGAGAATTTTTGTAGCAGACATTTGCCACTTCAAACATCACTTGCCACTGTGAATACCTGTCATTGCCACAACTTGAAAGGTAAAAAGTGAAAATTATTGCCTGAGACATGGCACTCAAAGAACTCAAATCTGTTGGACAATTCTCTGAGAGCAAAGATGGTGGTAGAAGTAATCCTTCTCTGGGAAAAAAAAGTCTTTTAAATTTTTTTTCTTTTAATTTATTCTTTACATGAAAGTTAAGTTCAGCAATATACTACTTTAAACAAAATGCATGGATATATTTCAACAAGACCACTCAGTGTTGAGACTTACTGTTAAAAGCTATAAAAGCTAGCCCGTACTCATTTAAAATATGGCTTTTTTATCAGTACAATGTACAACATCCAGAATCAGATCAACTATGCTACCATAAGCCCAACACCTATGTTACAAATTTAGCCTTCAAAATGTGACATTAAGACAACTATAATGTATGTGGAATAAATAATAAAAGGCTCATTAATCACATGTCCTCACAGACTGACTGGATGCATCGCAAGCACACTCATTTATAGAATTCCCTGTTCAACAGTTGGACCAGCTTCTAAATATATGACACATACAGCACATCTTAAGGTGTGAGTGTATATTCTGAGCATATTAGCAGTAAACATGTTGCAATGATTTACAAATGTCAGAAGGTACAGAAAGTACAAAAATGTTAATAATTTAATACTAGTAATATTTCCATAATGTGGAGGGGCCCTTTTGCCAGATCTCAGCCCAAAAGAGCATCTTTGGGTTGTAGTGATCCTGGAGTTATACATTATGGAAGTGCAATCAATACGTCTTTAGCAGCTGCTAAATGATGATGCTGTCAAAGTCTCTCATAACTAAAATCTCAGAAGAGTATTTCCAGCAATTCCTTGAATCTATTCAATGAAGAAAAAGCAATTTTAAAGGCAAAGTAAGGCCCAACCCTGTTAGTAATCAAGTAATTTTGTTTAGTTTTGTTTAGTTTTGTTTTCATTTCTTTTAATGGATTGTCAGTTCAAATAAATAACACTGACTTTTTGTTCTAATGAATCATCACCTCGCTTCCTTTCATGAGCCCATTATAATTATCTTGCCCACTACAGGGCTATGAAACAATCTAACTAGGAGTCATAATTAACTGCTTGCACAAAGAGCCTCTGGGAGAAGACGGTCTCTACTTGCCAGCTATCCAAGAAAAACAAAGTTAAAGTAAACAAAGTTAGAGAATGGTGCACCAAAGGGGATTGCGTTAATAGTAAGACGTTTTCCCAAATGTGAAAAAACTGACTACTTCTGCTTGATAGAATAGTGCGTGAGAAGATGAGCTTTTAATCATCCTTTAATCCTTTAAAAGGCTTGGAATCAGCAGCTGAATCAGTTGGTCAGTTCAGGGTCTCTTGACCCTGATATGGTCTCTTGGCAGAATTTAAAAGACCACTAAGCTGTAGCTTGTAATGTTTACAGATTAATGTTTCTGGTAACTGGCTTAGTCAGAAAAAGTAAGTTGGACATTATAGGGAGTTTTTGTCTTTTTATATGTATTTTATGTGGATAATCCAGTTAAGATATTAACATATTAAAATATTAAAATCTGTATATCAAAAATCTTCTTTGAGTAAATTAAAATGCCTGCTATGTAATAAATAAATAGAATCAGCGTAGTGATGTTATGTTTCATTTTAAATCGTTTTTAAGATTCACAGCCACAAAATCCCATTAATCATAGTCAGAAGAAACATGCTGTCCAAGTGTCCAAAGGTGAGTGGTGCTTTTGGTTTCAAGCAATAAACATGTAAATGTCCCTGTCTCTCAGGTCCCTACAAAGGAATGGGCTTCAGAAACTTAGAGCGAACATATTCTTTAAGTACCAGAGCCTGCAGAAACTGTGAGTGTTCCATTAATTGTGGATTACATGCTATTTATGTTCTTTTATTGCATTTGTAGTCTTATTGTCTTTCTACAATATTCTTTTCTGTTTTTTATATTGTTTGTTTTTTTCTTTAAAAAATAAAAAAAGCTCCACACACAATAGATCAGGTGCTATAACCCTACCCTATTCATTGAGTAAAGCATCTTCACTCTACCTTGACCTGGCAAATGCAACAAATAAGCATCACATCTATAAAGCTGGTATGTGTAAGCTAAGAGGACTGCTGGGAACGTTGACAGATTTGTTCTGCTTTGCATACAAATTCATTCATTGTCCACTTGTGTTGTTTATCAGCCTCACACAGTCACACTGACAATGGCAACATGAGAATAGGTCTTATCCCTCGCCAGAAACTATTTGGTAGCTTTTGCTGGACTGAAAACTTCCCTGAGATGTGTATAAACAAACATTAGAATGAATTGCCGTGTGTGAAAACACAAGACAAAACAACTGTCAGCAGGGGTTTGTCGAGCTCGTAGTGTGCAATATAAAGGAGTATTCTTGGAAGAGATTATCATTATTTGATGTGAACGATTTCATTTACGCAAAAGTTGCACTTGAGCAAAGGCATTCGGGCTTTATGGCTTAGTATGTCTGTTTTGTTTTGTTTTTCTGATAGCTATCAAGTAAAAATAAAGAAAATATTTTGTGCTTTATGTATGGATAGATATCTCCAGCACAACAAGATTCAAGATGTGAGTCCTGATGCATTTAGAGGGCTGTATAACCTGACAAGACTGTAAGTTTGTTACATTTTTGCTTTACGTGTAATTTGATAATACACACTCTGAGTTGCATTGGTTTCTTATCTGTTCTTAAAATGCAGAAAAGCATTAGTTCACTTGCAGTAGTTAATTTTGGCAACCTAGCACATCCTGCTTCTTGACATTAACAAGGTATGCTTGTATATGAACATTCACTTTAAGAGGATAGATTATATAAACTGACCAATGATGAACTGCTTTTGGAAGGTCAACACCACTTACAAATTGTTATCAGCATCTGGTGCAGGTAACCTTCCATTGTCTTTCTGTATGTAGATATCTGAGCAACAACAGGATATCGGTTTTAATGCCTTGGGTGTTCAGGGATCTGCACAAACTGGAGTGGTTGTATGTATCCAGCTTTTATAACATATATCACCTTTTATTTCTTCTTCTTGCTTTGTGCTTTTTTTAATTACTTTCAGGTATGCACGTCAGTGAATGCAGTTTTGTATTGTGCAAAACTATATTCTATTTTTGATGTATTTGTTTTTACTCTAGGATTCTTGAAAATAACAACATCCATCAAATATCCCCCACGACCTTTTCAGGACTGAACTCCCTTGTTCTATTGTGAGTCATTATTTTGACTTTTTTGTGCTGCAAAGGCTTTCAGATCATCGAAAGTGGTGCTATTAAGAGTGCTTGGCAGCTACGTGTCACAGTCTGGCGAGGGCAGACTGTATGAATTGAAAAAGGACCCAAAATGCAGACTCCAAGGAACAGGGAACAAAACTTTAATGTTAACAAAAAGCGAGCCGTTTAATATGGCTGGAAAAAAAGGTACAAACAAAGGGCAAGGCAAACTGAAGCAAAATTAACAAACCTAAACTAGGAAATCTAAACAAACAATAAGAAAAACCTAGACAAGAAACTTGGAAGCATGGCATAGGAAACATGGCGTGGACAACAGACGACCTGACAATCACACACTGAAAACAGAGGACTTAAATACACAGGAGGTGATTAGGGGAAGTGGAGACACATGAGGAAACAGCTGGCACACATGAACATAATGACGTCACAGTGGGAGAGTAAAACTGAACATGATGAACACAGAACACCAGACCTCTTCATAATAAAACAGGAAACATAATGAGACATAGACATGACAACCCGAACTTGACAACATAAGACACAGACATGAAACGCATGAAGAGCAGGGGAGATTTAACATGGTTGGAAACACGAGGGGAAAATAATAACTAGAAACACTTAGGCATAATAATACAAACTTGATAACATAAGACACGCAGCATGAAACACGAAGGGTGAGGGGAAGCTTAAATACAGGGGAAGAAAACACAAGGAGTCTAATAACCAAATGAACTTAGATAACCTAATGAACAAAATAAACTCAAACTTAAAACGCTGGGTCAAAAGACCCAGGACCATGACACTACGAGCAAATGAGTGTTCTTTCTTTGAACTTTAAGAGAAAAGCCTTTCACCTTCTTTCATTTTGTCTTGCTGATTGACAGGGTTTTGTTGAACAACTCTTTGACAAAGCTGGATGACATCTGTCGAGAAATGCCCAGATTAAATTGGTTGTAAGTAGAATGTCAAAAAAAAAATCTAAACTTCTCCTAACATACAAGTGCCAATTTGCGATCAATCTGTTCTTTGTGAGCAGTTTGGGTGCATTTGTCTGTGTTCATTTGATAATATGTTGTGCAGGGACCTGGAAGGAAATCTCATTGAAGTGATTGGCAATGCCTCATTCAGCTCATGCACCATGCTGACAGTTCTGTAAGTATAAATCTACATAATTTATTACATGGCTGAGGTGCAGTCTTTGCATTTACATTTTTTCTTTTGCTGCAGTTCCTGTTAGAGGATTGCAAATCAACCTTAGTTTCATACAAATTGATGAACTGTACTATCCTAGGTGTGGGATCAATTCTGGCAGTTCATTAAATGGGATTAAGGTAGGAAAAATAGTCATATAATTCTTTCTGTGTCTGTTGCCTGTCTCCAGGGTTCTGCAGCGAAATAGGATCAGCTACGTACATGAACAGGCTTTCTCAGTCCTGCAAAAGCTTGGAGAATTGTAAGTAAAAATATTTTGCACAAACAAACTTCAAAAAACAAAACAAAACTCTCTGGATTGTGCCAAAAAAAAGCTGAATTGAAGCCATGTAAGATATGGATTTTGAAGATTCATTGTGATTAATGACTCAAGAAGTTCCAAAAGAACAGAAGGAAACGACAGCATTTAAAAACACTATAAATGCTCTGTTCTATTAAAAAAAGCACTGAAATAGCCAGATCTATGCTTTAATCGCTTCCAAAGATTATCCTAGACGTCATTAAAACCGTCTGTAACACCTAAGATACAGCAGCTTCCTGTCTAAGAAGGACAAACATCAAACACTGCTCAGTGCAATAACCGACATCATTTAAGGACGTGTCTAATAAAGTAACATTTAGCTCAAGGGTTTGTAGAAAACCCCTGTGGAAAGGCAGGGTGCACCCGGGACAGGTTATCAGTCTCACAGAGACAAACAACCATTCAAGATAATATTCACTCCTGTAGCCAGTTTACAATCATCAGTTAATTACAATCAGCAGTCCTTGCTGCTCCATCTACTTGACTAACATCTGTATAGACCACTTCAGGTCTCACTTGTATTCTGATACGTTATGGAATTTGCACAGGTGTCACATGAATAGAACTGAGTAATTTAGAAGGAAATTTGATTGAGATCAGCGGTTATAATTGAGCATTTTATAGTCATGTTGATGATCCATGAACTTCACATTTTTATTGTGTCTGTGCTTTAATTCTAACAAGCAACAGTCAGTGGCTTTAAATGTGGAACTTCTTAATACTTTTTGACAATGGCAATTTGATCTATATAGCACATTCAATTATATGTAGAGTTCAGAAGATATAAACCCAGTGTAGGTTTTATATGACTTAATGCAGTTAAAACAGCAAAATAAAGCCCCCACACCAATGTCAAAATCATGAATAATCAAAATCACTGACTTTTATCTGGTATTGTTATAGTAGCAGTGTGGATAGAAAGAGTTAATCCATGACTGGGAAACCTCCTGTGTACGGTTAACATCAGTTAGTCTTTAATTCTCTTCAAAAACTGTGAGTTCAAACATCCAGTCATCCACCCATTCACACACTGGTGATGGCAAGCTACATTGTAGCCACAGCCACCCGGGGGCGCACTGACAGAGGCGAGGCTGGCGCCACCGGGCCCTCTGACCACCACCAGTAGGCAATGGGTCAAGTGTCTTGCCCAAGGACACAACGATCAAGACTGTCGGAGCTGGGGCTCGAACCGGCAACCTTCCAATTACAAGGCAAACTCCCAACTCTTGAGCCACATAAGAAACCACTTGGACATAGACATTTATATTTAATGATGAAGAGGGATAGTAGGTTAAATATATAATGCATTAAAGCCATACAACCACAACATTCACAGTGCTGCAGTTGGTAACACTGAATCTTCAAAATAGGGTAACTGTGAATGTATTATATTAATGCAGTCTGGGAAACCTGCTGTGGATGGTCACTAATGAAAAACGTGGCTACAACAACCCACCATAAGCATAGTGTCAGTATTCAAAGGACTTTACATTTTTTGTTATTGCTGTTTTTCAGCTTGCCTGTCATTCTATCCACCCCCTCTCCCTTAACAGAGTTACTGAGGGTGGATCTTCCTTTGAAGATCTGTATGCATCCATCAAATGCCCAGTGTTGTACATCAATATTTATTCATTGTTCTTTATTTTTGGAGAACTGATGTGGATTTGTCTGTGCACACAGGGATCTATCCAGAAACAGACTGGCAGGAATCCCTCCGAATCTCTTTGTCTTACTTGAGGATTTGCTCCAGCTGTGAGTTCTCTTTATACAAATACCCACAGACGCATAGTTCTGTATGCGGATACCTTTCCCATAGCCTTCTCTATGGCTATTTATATCTTTGTAGTCATCGAGAATGACAGCAGACTGACAGTTTGTCATTTTGCAAAAACTAGACATAGTTTCATGTTTTCAATGAAAAGTGTGTATACAGACTTTGACTAAACTGTAGTAAATTTTGCTGGGGGTTTTGTACTACCTTTTAATTTTTAGAACTTATGTAATGATGAAAAATTGCAAATTGCAAAGATAATATATGATTGTATCAGTTTTAAATTAATGTTCTGTGAAGGGGTTATGTACGGCTGGTTAGTTTAATATACAATGACAAGTCATAATTTATTGAGCAAGTACATGTTATGTAAGCATTAATTTTATGAAGAGTTATTAGAAGCTGAAGCTATGAAACACATGAAAGAGTGAAGTATTTACCTTCTTTTAATTGAAAAATGATAAACTGGTAATAACTAAATTGCTCAAAGAATGCAAAAGACAATTCCCTTATAATAAATTATAAATAGCAAGGATAATATCATTGTGATATTATTGTGTTTAACATTGTTATACAGAATAATTGTAGATTAAATACAGAAAATACTACAAAAATAGTGTCAAACTGTGGTATAGCATCTTCCTAGGGATTATAAATTTTAAGCAGAAGACAGTCAATACACTGATTCCCTAACCACTAATAAATATGCTGGTGGGAGGATAACAAGCTAGAAAATGAACAGAGGAAGGACACACCTTTAAGATGTGAAGCAGGAGGTAGTATGACAGGAAGATAAACATGTGGGAGGCAGCTGACATGCATAAAATGCTTCTAGACATATTTAAATGTCACTGGTGTTCTATTTGTTTTCATGAAACTGCATCACTGAAGATTGCTGTGCTTTGTTTCCGTCCTCCCATGCATAATGTACAGTGAACTGTAATTTCATTAATCATTTATGTGTGTGTGCTGTTCATTGTTGCTTATTTTCCCCTTTTTTCTGCAGAAATATATCGTACAATCCCATCATGGAGCTGCAAGTTGACCACTTTGATAAGTTACATAAGTTAAAATCATTGTAAGTATTTGATGATGCATCCTTGATAACATTAAAATTTAAAAAAAAATCAATGTTTAGCATTAAATAAAACTGAGTTAATCAATAAATTGATATCAAGTAACCACACAAACTCGGTTTACAATCAACCTTTTATGTAAATATACAGGTTTTTTATTCTAATTCATTATTTTTTTACTATATCATATTTATTTTACTTTCATATTGATCTTATCTTATTGATCTTATCTTTCATGTTGGTGCCTGTCCAATTACTTTGGTCAGCTCCAGTTTTTGATTTGATTAGTTTGACTAGTTTGAAGAAGGTTATCATTTTTTAATGTTTTTCCATTTTTGAGAACCTCAGTATATTCTGCATATTGCTGTTTGAGACATTCCGGCAAGTGATTGTCATACTTCTTCTTCATACGCACAAGCTTGAATTCACAAAAGTCAAAATCTAAATAAACAGAAGACTAAAAATGTCTCTTTCTAGTAGAAATGTCCCCCATTTAGGCCTTGAAAGGCCATTTACCAAGAAGAAGATTTGGTGAAAACACGTTTTCACGTTTTTGTGTACAAAACAAATCAGCATACTGTATTGTGTGTGGCATCAAACTAAGACAAAATCATCTTTATATTTGTTAGGAGCATAGAAGGAATAGAAATTGGAAACATTCAGCGAAGGATGTTTGAACCACTCAAATACTTGACTCATATGTAAGTACTCCATTGTGATGGTCTATGTTTAAACAGTAAATCCTTATTGTTCAGTCTGGACTGTCATAGAGACAATGTGTTACTCACACATAGAAATATTATCCTAGTAATGAGCTTTGAGCTGGCCTTATTGAGACTGTCAGACTCCTCTTCCAACCAGGAGATGATTAAGTCAAGCTTAGTGTAATCCTTCTTTTCTGTTGCTAAAACAACTCAAGATACATCCATGTAAGTCCTGAAGAGATGCAACAAGACAGAGAACATGATAAGATGAATGCCTCTTCACCCTTGGATACAGTCACAGAGATTCTTTAACGTTCCCTTTGTAATAGTGCTTCATACAAGTTTTAGTAAGTGTCAGCTGCATTTAAATCTATCTTATTTTGCAGAAGTAAAATGCATTTTAAAGCAGCAGTGCTCAAGCTACTTCATTCATAAATATTTTGATATATGCCAGCACCCTACCTTAGACATGAATGGAATAGCATTTTTATTTCACAAAGCAATTTAAAAAATAAATTTAAAGTTGCATCTCTATTTGAAGAAATTGTTGCACCTATTATTCAGAAAACTCCAGAAGTAAAGCAGTGAACTGTTTTCAAAGGGATTGTTTCTTTATAAGAGTGCATTTCCATAAAACATGTGCATTAACTAAAGGGACTTAAAAAAAAAATAAAAAAACATAGTTAATTTTTGAACATCGTGATTTGATCGCAATTTAATTGTCATAAAAAGGTCATTCCGCTTTGGTTTTGAAGAGCGAGCACCAGCATGTGTTTGACATTTGAGAAATGTGAAACAAATATTGGCCAATTATTAATTTTGCACTCAATTCATATTTTCCTGGATGAATTCTAATAGCACTGAGGATGCTCTGACTTTCCAAATAGAGACTACTGTCAATACTCTGTAAATTATTGCCATTCCTTTAATACTATAGCAATAAAATAACTGATTAACATATAGTAAGCAAATTAACATTGTAAGGACAGTAGCATGTTCACTTTGACATTTAGCTATGGGCAATGTTGGAAGCTGGAAAATAGTTTGATTTGTTGAAATGTCATTTTTAATTACTGTAAGGACTAGAGCAGGGCAATATGACCAAAAATATTTATCACGATATACGTTTGAAAATTTATAATGATATAACTGACAATATAATTGACAGTAGACAAAATACTTTACAACTCCACAACTTTATTAGTGGAAAAAAAAATCAATGTATTTTCACTTAAACAAGCAGCAGTTTTTTATGTGCATGAAAGTTATATAAAAATTTAACAGTGCAAATGCAAATTCCTTGCTGATATTATGTTGAAGCACAGTACGTATCACTCCGCGAGGCTCCTGCCTACGATAGCCGCAATGCTCCGACAATCCATCAAGCGGTGCGGGTTTCTTAGCTTAGCAAAGTCGTACTAAAACATTTGACAGATTTTCGAGCGCCGTGTAGCACATAAAATCGTTTCGAGGTCAGTAGACTCAACCAGAATTCATACATAAGGCACACGGGATTATAAGAGGCTCTGTCGATTTTCAGAAAAATCAAAGGATTGATTTTAAGTGTGCCGTATTTTCCAAAATACGGCCGTCGCTAGCATGCGCTACCAAAAATAGTGCTTTGTTGTGTATCTGATGGACGAAAGCTAAACCAGTTCGACATCACTGAAGTTGCAGCATTTTTAAAAACCAATTCTGGTTCATCTGTTTCATTCAACGATCCGCTTTCGTCCTTCTCATTTTCCGTCGCCAGCATGCTTTTTCCGCCATGTGTGTATGAAAACAAAGGCACTGCGCATTCGCATTTTACCCATATTCTATCGCGATATTTCATTTTCTTATCTTTGCCCAATATTACACCGGTATTACCGTGAACGGTATGATATGGCCCAGCCCTAGTAAGGACCATAAATGACATGTCAATTTCTATACAGGGGTTGATGGTGGGAGATGGGCAGATAATTCAGCTGAATAAACCCTTTAATTCTTTCTTTGGATAAAATGATTACTGTTAAACTTTTGCAGGTCTCCACCTGGGTAGAAAGACAAAAGACAAAAGCACTCATTTTAATTTAAGTTGGCTTCTTGATTAGGTTTACCACCTTTAGAGTCTCACAGCTTCGGGTGCTATTATTTCCGTATAAAATTGGCACTTCAGATCACCAGAATACCCCTTCTTGCTTTATTCCTCTCTCTTATTTCTGCACCTGCCAGTATGTATAAAAAGAAAAGACATTTACAGTGTGGAATTTTCCTGTTGCCTTGATTGACCCAGAACCTTTTTGGTTCAAATAAACAATCTCCTTTTGTCTGTTGCTTAACCTTACACTTTTTTTGCGTGATTACAGCTACTTCAAGAAATTCCAGTACTGTGGCTATGCTCCTCATGTGCGTAGTTGTAAGCCCAACACTGATGGAATCTCATCCTTTGAGAACCTACTGGCCAATATTGTGCTGAGGGTCTTCGTCTGGGTTGTGTCTGCTACCACCTGCTTCGGCAATATCTTCGTCATCTGCATGCGGTCGTACATTCGCTCAGAGAACAAACTACATGCCATGTGCATCATCTCCCTCTGCTGTAAGTCACGTTACTACATTTAAAGTGGAAAACTCGTATAACTTTTAGGATATAACTTTTACTGGCTACAAAGATTTTATTGTTTGCTGTTGCAGTTTCTAGATTACAACTGACATATTCTTCCAACACTGTGTCCTTCTGATAGCCTTGAATGTCAAAGACAGCACAAAGCATGAAATTAGTTTCCACCGTGCCTATCACCATGTTTCAATAATAAAGGTTTAATATTAAATACACTGGCAATCCTCATGAATACTACTAAATGCAAAAAGCTGGCAGTTGATTAGATAAGATATTCTCATCATCCAAAGAAATAAAAAGTCATTAAGATAAGACATGATTAACATGATATGTAAAAATAGTAAATATATATTCAAACTTAACTCTTGTCATAAAACTGCTTTTATATATGATGCATACTAAGTGGCAAAAAACAGTTTTGACTGAGATACAGCTGAACTACACTCGCCAGTCACTTTGATGGGTTCAGCTATTCAGCTGCTTGTTAACACAAATCAACCAATCAAATTGCAGCAGCTCAAGGCATGTAGACAGGTTGACTCAAATTGACATTCGCTATAACCAAGGTATCTAGACGTGCATTTCTAAGTGCACAACAAATCACAAATCATTGTTGCTGATCATGCCGACCCGTTTATGATCACAGTTTAGCATTTTCTTTTATCTACTCACAAAAGGATAACAGCCCATGACACACTATGTCACAAAGCTCAAAACATCTCAAACTGGTTTCTTGAACATGACAGTAAGTTCACTTGTTCTCAAATGGCCTCTACAGTGACCTGATCTCAGTCTGTTAGAGCACCTTGGGACTGGAATGGGGAAACCGCATCATGTATGTGCAGCCAACAAATCAGCAGCAAATCTGGTATGATGCTATCATGTTGGTACAGCCTAAACTCTGAAGAATGTTTCCAGCATCATGTTGAGTTTGTGCCACAACAAAGTAAAGCCGTTCTGGAGGCTAAAGAGGATCCGACTTGGTTTAAATTAGATTTAAATCTTTCTTTTTGATAAAGCATATAGTAAGGGCTGGATCAGGTGACATGTAATCTTTAGTTATTATTAATCTTTGGCTTTCTCCCACAGCATGTCTTTGTCCTATCTTCCTCCCCTTACCGGTAACCGGTCGCAACTGATGTCCTGAGCCAGAGCCAGAGCTGTTAGTAAAAAGCTGTTCACGTGTTTTGTGGTTTCAAACACAGTGGAAAAGTAAATCCAGTCTTTTTGTGGAGTGCACTGGTGTGTGAATGTGATATGAGAACTGTTTTCATTAGCAAGTAGATTTTTGGCCAAAGAAAGCCAAAAATGAAGCTTATGATGATGAGAAAAGTAAAGCATTTTAAATATGACTTATTCTTTGCTACTTTAGCTGAAGAGTTTAAAAAGAGTATCTTAATGCAAGCAGGATGTGTTTGCATATTGCTTTTAATATGGCTATTAAAGGAGCGGAAAGAGTCAAGGAAGAAATGAACCAATAACAAAGTACAAACATGAAAGTGTTGAGTCATCCGTACTTAGAACTGGAACAAGACTTGACATGAATTAATTATGCTTGTATCAGCCATTGCCTTTTCCTAAGAAAGCCAAAGTATTCATGATCTTTAAGTGACTATATAGGAGCCCCATCACACAGTCGGCAAGTTTAATTTTTGTACCCTTACAATCTTTCTATGACACATTATAACATAAAAAACCCCAAAACATACAAAAGAAAACTTAAAAGCAATGTTTAGTTATTTTATTCCAGGTCCACAATTAATGCCTTCTAAAGAGCTTTGGTCTGATTCAGCATCAAAAGAATTACTAACAGGACTAAGGAGGAGGATTTGAGTAATGAATTCACCAAACTATCAAAGAAATAAATGGTAAATGGTAAATGGCCTGTATTTGTATAGCGCTTTTAATCCATGACTGATGAAGCAGTGGGCAATTCATCAGAGGATATAAGTTGTGAATTAAATCACAAATTTAAGAAAAAAACATTGTGATAACTTTGCAAACAGAATTGAAAGTAGGTATAAAAGAAAATAACAGATGGGGCTGGTAGTTATCTTTTAATTTCAGTTCTTTTTCTCTCCAAGAGTTTCAAGCATGAAACAATGGTTGGTGTACGATGCATAGTCATGTTTTGTATATCAAATTCCAATTATTCCAAGAGATGGAGATTGCACATTGAACAGTCTTTTAAGACAGATGTATAACGTCTCAGCTTGCTTTTTGAACTTCTAACCTTTTGTTAGTCAAAGGAGCTTGCAAAGAAAAGCGTCTGGACTTCTTTAAGTTGCTTGAAGACGTTTCACCTCTCATCCGAGAAGCTTCTTCAATTCTAAGGTCAAATGGTGGAGAGTCCCAGATATAAACCTAGTAGGAGTGACCCCCCACAGAGGGACAAAAGGACCCCCTGATGATCCTCTAATCGCCTGAGCCAAGGTGTGAAACTGGGTGTGGGTCCCAATCAGCCAGAGTTTCGGGTGTGTTCATTGTGAAACCTGGCCCCACCTTATCATGCGAATTCCTGAGGTCAGATAGCCCAGGATGTGAGTGGGCGTTAAGGCGTCTGGGAAGGGATCTCAAAACTGGATTATAGATGGCAGAGAGTTGGTGTCGTAAACCCCCGCCTCTGTTCAAAGATGGTCGCTCACAGTGGACATAGATGGCTTCTTTCACTCCTCTTTCAAACCATCTGTCCTCTCCGTCCAAAATGTGAACATTGGCATCCTCGAAAGAGTGTCCTTTGTCCTTTAGATGCAGATGGACTGCTGAGTCTTGTCCTGTGGAGGTGGCTCTTCTGTGTTGTGCCATGCGCTTGTGAAGTGGCTGTTTGGTCTCTCCAATGTAGAGGTCTGAGCATTCCTCGCTGCACTGTACAGCATACACCACGTTGTTAAGTTTGTGTTTAGGAGTTTTGTCTTTCGGGTGAACCAGTTTTTGTCTGAGTGTGTTGCTGGGTCTGAAATGCACCGGGATGTCATGCTTGGAGAAAACTCTCCTGAGTTTTTCTGACACACCGGCTACATAGGGGATGACAATGTTGTTGAGTCTGTCCTTCTTATCCTCCCTCGCTGGTGTCTGATCTTCTTTTCTGTGCATCTTTGCTGACTTTATAAACGCCCAATTAGGATAACCGCATGTTTTGAGTGCTTCCTTTACATGGGTGTGTTCCTTCTTTTTCCCTTCAGGCTTAGAGGGAACATGTTCTGCCCGGTGGTGTAGGGTCCTAATTACTCCAAGTTTGTGTTCCAGAGGGTGATGGGAGTCAAAGAGGAAGTACTGGTCCGTGTGTGTGGGCTTCCGGTAAACTTCGATGTTGTGGTTGCCATTCTCTTCAATGTGCACAGCGCAGTCCAGGAAAGGCAAGCTCCTTTGACTACGATGACCTGGATGACTGAGAACCTTCACAAACATAACCTTGTGTTAGTTTGTTAGTTTTGAAGAGAAAGTTACATGCTCTCAAGAATTTCTGCCCGAGGGGGTACGCACAAGTTTTTGAGTGCATTGTCCTCCTCACCTTACTTGCAGCAAGCTGTAATGGGCTCATTACGGCAACCTAACAAAGAGACCCACTTCTTCTTGAGTGAAGGCTGTGAAGTGCATTTTTCATCAGTTGTCGCAAGGGGTGACAATCAAATTCCACACTGAAAAACGAACTTAACTAAGCAACACAAATTTGAGGTTTGGGCTTTAAATGTTGCTTTTTCTAACGTTTATATAAAGAAAAATGTTGTACAGTAGGGGTCAAAGTCTTAACAAGAAGGGCACCTCAGTGTCAACTAATTTATTTGTGTAATATACTGGGATGTTTATAATTTGGAGCTATTTGCATAAGAGGTATTTTGTTATATTTTATAATATTGTAATATAGATTGTAGTAATTACTTTAGTTTATTTAGTTACTGTTCTTACTGTTTTGGGGCAACTGTGACCACATAATTTCCTCTGGGATTAACAAAGTATTCTGATTCTGATTCAGAAACTCTAGTAGGTCTAGTGATGATACCTATAGTTTGTATTTGTTTAGACTTTTTATCATAAAAAATATTGGCTCCGCAGCTTATATTTACATTTGTAATCACATGAATATTTCGAACCCTGGAATCTACAGGTTTGTACAAAACTTCATATCCCATATTATACCATCTCACAACATCCCCAAAAAGTTTCTTGTTTTATCGAGAAAGTTTTCTTAGTCTTCAAATGCCCCCACAAACGTTCCATGGGGATGAAGGTGGGTGGCTTATAGAGCAAAATCACTGACAGTTGATGTTTTTTCTTTCGTAGCTCTCGGAAAGCTTGTATTGTGGTCATTATTCTGCTGCTGAATAAATTATTTTCTAAAAACAGGAAAACCAAAAGATGTCTCTGATAAATGAAGTGTTGCTGTTGCAAATAGAACACTTTTTCCAATCAGAGAAATGCTGGTGAATGTTAATATATCCCCCAACTGTTATAGGAACTAATACTAATGCACTTATGCTGATTGGAGTCTTGCTTTTTCTTCTATAGCAAAATCTGTATGTGTTCATTTTTTTTCCCCAACTCTCAGTCTACTGAGCCTTATTATTGATCTTCTTATAGTCCGGTCACTCTAATTCCATTTGATCGTGCTTTGAATGTAAATAAGCAGTTTTACCAGTGCATGTAAAATGTCATAACCTCTTCAAAGGTTTTACTCTAATCATCATTTCACACAGAAAAAGCCCTTCTTTACTTTGGATAAAATCAATTTGACTTTGGACACCTCCATTAGTTGATACTGTGTTTCATTCTATTAAAATGTTGCTCACTGATACTTGCAGTGTGCTTAGTTGTGTTTTGCTGGAAATCTTGAGCAATGTCTGCAAGTTCATTTACTGTATTTGAAAAGGTTTCTCATGAATAGATCAAATCCACTTGTATTACATTTGAATGTTTTTTTAATGGAACAGATACTGTCATTGTCACTGTGCTTCTGCCTTGTTTGACCGCCATGTCATCAGCCAAAATAAAGGCTCGCTTTTCGTTTGAACTCCGTTTCGTGTCTTCGCCTGTGTCTGAGTCCTCCACACACTCTCCACTCAGTCTGCCACTGCGGATCGTGACAAGATACAACTGAAAGAAATGAACCTTTTTTTAACATGAATAACATGACCTATTTTTTTCAAATTAGACTGAGAGACCCAAGAATACTCTGCAATATTAAATATTTCCCCATTTTACATGTCAGAATTTAGATTGCATTTAAATGTTAATCCTCAAACTCCTTGAACATTTCTTGGTTTAGATAAGATGTTTAAAAGTTTTGAAATTCAAGTGTAAAACTCAGCTGTTTCATTTTTGTTCAGAATCTATAAATATGCAGCACTGTTGTATGCTCCATCACGCCTGTGACCCTAAACTGCGGTTAACAGGATGGATGGATGAATGGGTATCCCTTACATGTTCTTTAATAATACGCAACATTTAAAGTGTGTGTCGATTTCTTCAAAACTGGCTTCTAACTAGCTGTGATATCATAAATCATTCTCCCCTCAAGTAAAATTTAACTCGGAAGAACCTTCCTCTTTGAGTAGAAGAACATAAAATCAGCATTCTAGTTTAAAACACTGAACATACATTATTCTGTTTCTCTTTCATTAGTTTTGCCTTGAGTTCTCTAGTTAATGTGTCAGTTTTGTTTCCCTTGAACAGAACAGAGCTAGTTTTTTTTTCCTATTCAAAGTCTTAATGCTAAGTTAAAATGAGCCCAGCCGCTACTCCTTTTCCTCAAGAGTTTCAGCAAGAATGCTAATGGGTCTATTTTTGCACCATTTCAAACTGATCATATCATTCATTTCCTTTTCATAACAGTTTAGACCGCATGAAAGACTGATGTTAGCCTATAGTATCCCTGGTTCCTCTTAATATGCATGGATTTCCGAGGTTGAGTGGCTGCTGTCAGCATGTTATCATTAATCTCCTTCTTACAGATTCAATCCTTTCATGTTGACCAATTTTTGAACTTGTCTTTTTTTTCAGAGCACTGCAGTGTTTATTTGGTGTTAAAATAAGTCCAACTGACATTGTGCTCACATTTCTTAATTAATCTAAAGTAATGAAACTACATTTTCTGAAGCAAAGCAGCCCAAATACATCGTTATAGCTACAGTATATGTTCAGCCAAATACTCCAGAAATATCAGGATGTAATCTTATACCAAAATCTCATAAGTAATTTGTAAATCAGCTGCTTTTTCTTCGCAGGTGCAGATGGGTTGATGGGCATCTACCTCTTCATGATCGGTGCATATGACCTAAAGTTTCGAGGCGAGTACAACCGGCATGCCCAGGCGTGGATGGATAGCAGCCAGTGTCAGGTCATTGGCTCTTTGGCCATGCTGTCCACTGAAGTATCTGTCCTGCTCCTCACATATCTAACGCTGGAGAAATACATCTGCATAGTCTACCCTTTCCAGTACTTGACTCCTGGCTGGCGACGAACTGTCACCATCCTTCTTGGGATATGGGTGTTTGGTTTTATTATTGCCTTCCTCCCATTAGTTTGCAAGGGGCTGTTTCGCAACTTTTACGGGACCAATGGTGTCTGCTTTCCACTGCACTCTGAACAACCAGAGACTCTATGGGCTCACGTTTACTCCGTCGTTATTTTCCTGGGTGAGGATTTGTTCTTGAAACAGTGCTTTGAAGATTTTTGTTCATGTTTTCACTTGTTTTGTTTTTTTTGTTTTTACTTCTTCTCCAAAGGTAACTGTAAAAGTACAGGTTCTGTATTTAGTATATGTGTTTTATATGTGGGGGGTTTTGCATTTATTTATTTGCTCTGGATGCAAAGATTTATTATACATGTACATTCAAGTACTGCAAATTTAAACTTGTTTGTATGAAATCTTTCCATAGGTCTTAACCTGGTGGCATTCCTCATCATTGTCCTCTCCTATGCAAGTATGTTTTATAACATCCAGAGAACAGGCACTCAGACCACTAAATATAGCAACCACATCAAAAAAGAGGTGACCATTGCCAAAAGATTCTTCTCTATCGTCATTACTGACTCCCTCTGCTGGATCCCCATTTTCATCCTCAAGATCCTCTCGCTGCTGCAGGTGGAGATTCCCGGTACAGTAAAAGAATGACAAGCATTTAAACAAACACTTTGATGAAAAAGAGCATTTTGAGTAAAATACTACCTAATTAGCCTCACAGTTTGCCTCTACAACATTTTTGGCCTCTTAACTCAGCTGTGTCTGCTGCAACTCACTAAAAGAAGCAGATGATTTGATGAATGCAGGCAGGTCTTTATAAGGGTTCAGCAGAATGTAGCTGCTAGACTTTTAACTAATGCCACATGGATACGATGATGGATGTGACTGATTACCTGTGTATAGATTTTATTATTTTTAATGACTTTTTTTTTTTATATCCTACTGTTTTACTGATTTTTGCTTTAAGATTATTCATGACAGGCTTCATTTTATTATTCATTATTCATTTGATTTTTTTTTTGTGACATCATCATTGACCAGGTCATTAGCAGTTTGTAATCACACGTCTTTGGCAAAAGAAAGTGATAATGTGTTGCTGATTTGTGTGTGATGAAGTAACTGGTTTTTGGGGGGGAGAAGTGGGTTAAGAATACATTTAAATGCCACGTGATGTGTTTTAGATGATTTTTTAAATTGATTACAGTGAATCAGAGCTGGCTACAGATACATTCTCTTGCAAAGCATCAGGTTGTAAAGTCCTGCCTTTTAAGGTCAAACGGAGCAAAGTGCTCCCAATATGGATTCATTCTGTGTTTTCTTAAAGTGTTTCCCATAAGTTTTACTACTGCATAAGAATGCCATTATGCATTAGATTATGCATGATGACAATTTATTTTGAGGTTAAGGATACTATTTGTATATCATTTTTAATTTGTGATGTCAGTAGTTGTTAAATGTAACAATCTAGACAGACTAAGTAATTAACACTGTAATTGTATTTCTTTCTCTGTTCTCTGACAGGTACCATCAGCTCCTGGGTGGTCATATTTATTCTCCCCATCAACAGCGCACTTAACCCCATCCTTTACACACTAACAACACGGCCTTTCAAAGAGACTATTGTGCAGGTGTGGGCTAACTACAGGCAGAGGAGGCCCCTCCTTAGCAGACACCCAGCTCATCATCCATCGCTCACTTGGCAGGAAATGTGGCCCCTGCAGGAAAACAGCCATAGTGTCAGCGTGGGGCAGGAATTTGAAGCAAATGGCACAAAGCCCAAGCTCACGCCTGTGGAAAATACTAATGAGGGGTACAATGACATTAAAGCATCAACCAGAAAGCAGGAAACACAACATACAGTGCTGTCAGTATGTTCTAAGACTGAAACACCACCACATACACACATTCACACAGGCACACAAACAAATTAACTTATGTAACTGTCTAATGGTAGAGGTACATGTACATGTTTGTATTGTCAACAAAACCTCACCTCAGTAAACTCAATTTCATTTAAGTTCGTTCATCTCAGCAGTTCATATTTACCCTCAGTTTAGTCACTTGTTAGTGTCTACATTCTTTGCAGTTTAAAAGGATTAGTTCTGGTATTTTTTTTTTATTTTTATTTTTTGTCTTTTTCCCTCAAAATGTAACAGTGCATGTGTGCATGACCAGCAACGGTAACAGCCATCACAGCAGATAGGGGGACATACTTCATAAAATAATTTCTTAAATTAAGAAAACATGCTCCCTATGAATCCTGTTAAAGCCAGGCAAGTAAAATCTGGGGAACAGAATCTGTTATCAGTGACAAAAAGCTAATAATGATAATAACAATGGATTAATATGCAAACTGAATGATTCCCATCAATGACTTGACTGAAGCTCTATTCAATGGGTGAGACACATTGAATATTCCATAGGATTAAAAAGAGTATAAACATTTAGGATATTAATAGATAGGGCAATGAAGGGCCTCATAATTATGACCTAGTGGCAGAGGCTGGAAAAACAAGGGGGTGATTGGTACAGTTAGACAGACATAAATCTTAGATAATAGTATTTGACTGATTCTTATATAGCACTTTTCTACTCTCCCAGAGTACTCAAAGCACTCTATACAACATGACACATTCAACCAATCTACAAGCACTTTCTCTAAACTGAGTGCTTTCTAACTACATTCACACTCCGACAGATGCATTGGAGAGCAACTTGGGCAATTGATACTTGGCATGCAGACTGGAGGAGCCAGGGATTGAACCACCAACCTTCCAATCAATAGGCGACCTGCTCTACCCACTGAGCTACCGCCACCCATTTGAATTTGACTTTATTTTTATTATTTAATTTGATTAAATTATGTGACATATTCGTAATATCCCAAACAAGGGTAGTTGAGAGAATCAGGAAATGCACAGGATGACATTAAGGAAAAGAATGGGCTTGGGATTTCAGCCGCTCAGGGCCATTGAGATCCAATTGTTTGACTAGGATGGCTTTTTTTTTTTTTTTTTTAAATATGTAGGTGAGTATCTACTGAACCAGTGCGCATTTGGCAGAAAAAAAAACTTTACTTACTATTTTACTTTCCTCACAGTTGCTCAGCAGTGATTTTTATTGTCAGGAACTCCACAACAAAAGAGACTGTTAAGACAAAAAAACAGTATTGCACGACTATTAGAATAAAAGGCTTGCTATATCTCATTTCCATTGGTACACTAATTGACATTTATAAACAAATAACTGTCACCAGCTTACCTGTATACACTTATTTGTCATCTCTATGGCTACAACAGCTCTCTGCCATTCAAAAAAAATATGCCCAGCTGGAAATTATTAAAACTTTTATTAAAAACTATTTACAAACTTTAGCTTCCGGAAATCTGGAAAGAACAGAGAGATATTTTAACACATTAGTTATCCTGATCGTGTCCTTGGAGTAATAAAAGCTTATAGCACTTTTCTTTCCCTAAAGCAAATTATTTTTTTTATTGGGGGGGTGAAAAGATAAGGAACTATACATACAGTATAGTACAGTATATGTCTGTCACATTATGTCCACACTGCTTGATGCTGCTGCGCTTAGAATTGCAGTTGGTCACATTTATTACATTGCTTACTATCTGCCTCGTTCAAGATTTATCTTGGTTAAGACCCACTGGCATGCCACACATTTCTAAAGTGTAGCTAGGTCATTGTTATTATGTGTCTCGATACCTTTTCCCTTCAGGTCTAAGGTGCCAGTGACAACTAAGAAAGATACTGCATACTCCACAAGTTTTTTCAGAGTTGCATCCACCTTTGAGCCATCTCTTGTGATGAGCATCTGTTGGACTGCAAATAAATGAGATGAAAATAAACCTGCATCCTTGTTTTGCTCAGATGAAACAGGAGATGAGTATTCCAAGCATATTCACTGAGTGTTGCAGTCCTTTTGTTATTTTCTTGGCTCAAGTAGGCCACTCATGCAGCGATGAGTGGTTTGTGATGCAATGTGAATTTGATAGTCCCCATACGTGTATGATATATATAAAACTAGCTGGGTCCCCATGAGTCTGTCACACTCACACACTGTTCTTAGGTTTAGTCAGCTCCTCATTATTATGTGTCCCAGTGTCTTTTTCCCTGGGATGTGCCATCAAAATAAAGAGAAATCCCCAATGTCATTCTGTACATGCCCTCACTTATACCACAGTGATTGTGATTTTACACTTAGTCGCTGAGAGATTTGGTATTTGTTATTGTATGAACTGAAGAGTTGCCTATATTTTTATTCATTGGCTTTTGACACAGTTTGACCCTGGTTTTACTGCTTTAATTCGATCTAAGGTGCTGATTTTATTGTTTTTATTTAATTTATTTTAATGTGCTTTTCGTTTTTCATGTTAGGTGTACGACACTTTGTTTTCAGCTGGGAGTTGTCTGGAAGTGCTATATAAATTGCTTGCTTGCTTGCTTGAAGCAAACCTTTCAGGTTTGCATTAACAAGTTAAGCTTGTAACAGCTGGAAATGAGATTGATCAGGCCAAAATAAGATGAAATAGAGACAAAAACAACTCACTAAACTTCTACTTTCTGATATAAAGAAGCACGTATCTGTGCTGCAGTTATGCCATTTTAAATCTACAAGCAAAATAAAACCCTGGACTGCTTGGTTTTGTTTGGGGTTATTTGTATTTATATCATTACAGTTACATCATGGGTTGGAGGCTGCCAATGTTTCTTGGTCAAGACTCCAGTTTATTGGTACATCACTCAGAGTGAGAAATGGGTTATGTACAGCCATTGATGTGTTCAGAGGACAATACTGGTGTCCACCCTAAACGTAAATAAACAGAAAAGGTTTCACTGACATCACAAACTGAATTCACATGTTCCAAAATAACTGCCCCCACTAAGTCCTGGACTTTTCAGGATGGCTGCCAGGATGGCACAACACTTGCTTCTAGAAGAAATATGCTGCTGATTAGGAATCTTAGCTCACAGTGGCTCAAGATAGAGAAATGCGACAACAATAAGCTACTTTTATTGGAGTACTTGTTCTGTTTGTTTAGTTTTTTATGCTTCCTTGTACCCCTGGAAACCTTGTGGAGCATAACTGTATGTTGTTAACTATGGATAATTCCTTTAAGGCAAAGCAGAGCCTTCATGCTAATCCCATTGTAGAAAACGTGGCTGCAATCCCACCAAGGCTGCATCTGGAAGTATTTGCAAGATAGCTCACAATGAACAGGAACAAATGGAGCTACAGACCTAAAATAATTATTTGCACTTTCCTTTAGACAAAAACTGCATTTAAACAGAGGCCACCGCAGTGAATCATCTGCCTCCTATTACACTGTCCTCTGTCACACCAACCTCATCCTTCCTCATCCAGTACATCCATGAAACTCCTCTGTGGAGTGGACTTCCTCTTTTGTTCCTCCCTAGTAGCTTCATACTTCATACTGTTCAACATATTCACTATTTCTACTCTGCCTTGCCTCTCTATCTTGGTCTCCAAAACTCTTAGCTTGACCCGTCCCTTCAATGTACTCATTCCTAGCCCCGTCCATCCAAAATTAAAGACTCTACATCTTTAACTCTGAAACTCTAGCTCAACCTCTTATTTTTTGTTAGTACATCACAGCAGTTCCACAGGGAGGCTATAAGCCTGTGTGCTCCTAGGGTTTCATCAGAAATAGCGTCAAGTGTAAAATCTTTTCTAAATCAATTGTGCAGATTGAGAAATGTTCTACTGCTGCTTGTTTCATGTGTGAAATCAAAATGACACGTGCTGTAAAGTAGCTGAAGGTGTCTGTCCCTCTTAAAAAGGTATTTTACAACAATAAAAATTCAAAAGCAATAATCTCTATTGTCTCTAGCACATTCTGTGTTAACTCTTATGACTATTTCTGGAAGACATGATTTGCCAGGGAGACAGCCTAAGTGTGAGGTGTGGGAGCACAATTCTGTGAAGCTGTGATGTGGACACTGGCACTGAGGCTGAGAATACTAATATTGTGATTCTCCAGCACTACTGCCAAATTGCCTTTTTTTTTTCTTAATCAAACATCGCACATCATATTGTTAGCAAGTTAGCATGTTGACATGATGCATTTAAGACAAAAAGCACCACTGTGCCTAAATAAAGCCTAACGTTAGGCGTTAACATTGCTGTGGTGTTGGCCTGTGAGCATGCATTTTCAAGTGTGCAACTTAAAACTTGCAATAGATCTGTGATTTGAACTTGTGCATATTTCCTGCTAAAGATGATTGCTCAAGGGCGGTCCAAGTGCAGCAACAAAAATTTTCTTTGCGTCTAGGAGCCATTATATATATCTCTAGATTGGCTGCTAATCATTTTCTTTCCTGTAGCTACGGCAGACTGGCATGCTTAAAGCTCTTCTTAAAATAACGGCACAGCTCCCCTTACGCAGAATTTAAAACTAGCTAGAGATATCTGCGCAAGTTTCCTTTAGTGTTGCAAATTGTAATCAAGTATTTTTGTTGACTGACAATAATGCATTCTGAAATTGTCAATTCCAGTCATTTCAAAGCATTCTATTTAATAAATAATACAATTTGCTATTGTTTATTCATTGTCTACAAGAAGCTTTATTGTTTCATGGGTAATGTATGAATGTTTGTGTGTTTAGTTATAGCTATTACATGTTTACTGTAGCCAGTGGTTTCCTGCAAAATTTACTGAGTATATTGTGGCAGCTGACTGTAATGCAAATGCTGTAATAACATTGTCATATAGTTTTATAAATACGTGTTTGATACATTTCTTACTGTAAAATTTGCCATTTTGTTGATAATAATGTACCACCCAAAACTTTGGTATCACGATGACCACAAGTTGCATTCATTCTTTTGTCAATTGCAAATGCCAGGTTCAGTGCTCTTTAGGGGAAATGTTCATGTTTCGTATTGTATTGTAATAAAAATGTCCTCCAGTTTTCAAGAGTGATACGTTATAGTTCATTTTGTGTTTTGCTGTTTGTTTGGGGGGTTTTGTTTTGTCCTTGTGTGTTTTCTCTGTCACATAAAATAATTTTGGGAAAATATTGAATGTAATATACTGTATTATATAGTTTCTTTGCAGTATGTTCAACAAAGAATGTATTTAATTTGTATATTTGTGAGCGGGATGCAGCCTCACAGGGAGTAGTGGTAAGTCATCTTTTCTGCATCTTGTCTAGAAATTCCCCAGCTGGTCTGGGAGTTTGAACTTTGAACCGTCTCCACAAACCCTACATCATTTTTTTACACTGTGATCTATAAATATATTTGGACAGTGATGAATATGATACAATGAGTGATACAGTCATAAATTCTTCTGTGCATACTTTGTTCAGTGCAGTGTGGATTCTTATAAAACTGACTTATTTGTAGTAAATAAATAGTAAGCAAACCTATGACTGTATGATATAAACATAATACATCATAACAATTACTTGTGGATACATTGTATAGGCCAATTTCTATTTACATTGCACAATGACTGTGTCTTACAATAAAATTAGTTATGAAGTTGCCTTTGTGGTTTCATTTTTCTTAAATTAGGTCTAAAATTGGACCTAATTTAAGACTGGACTGGACTACTGTAATTCATTATTATCAAGATGTCCTAAAAACTCGCTGAGAAGCCTTCAGCTAATCCAAAATGCTGCAGCAAGAGTCTTGACAGGGACTAGAAAGAGGGAGCATATTTCTCCTGTTTTCGCTTCCCTTCATTGGCTTCCTGTTAAATCCAGAATTCAAAATCCTGCTCCTCACATACAAGGTCTTAAATAATCAGGCCCCATCTTATCTACCATAAGTACCATATCACCCTATTAGAGCACTTCGCTCTCGCACTGCAGGCCTACTTGTTGTTCCTAGAGTATTTAAAAGTAGAATGGGAGGCAGAGCCTTCAGTTTTCAGGCCCCTCTTCTGTGGAACCAGCTTCCAGTTTGGATTCGGGAGACAGACACTATCTCTACTTTCAAGATTAGGCTTAAAACTTTCCTTTATGCTAAAGCATATAGTTAGGGCTGGACCAGGTGACCCTGAATCCTCCCTTAGTTATGCTTAGGGATGGGTATCGTTTAGGTTTTATCCGATACCGGTGCCAAATCGGTACTTTTGAAACGGTGCCGGTGCTCAAACGGTGCTCAAACCGGTGCTTAAAGAATGGAGAACACAAAATTGGTCCAAAAACCTCTCATGTTCAGCTGGTTTTTGTAAAAAGATAACAATGTTAGCCTTTTCTGCAGCTATGGGGCATATATGGTATCACTCTTGGCTGGAAGCAGTGCTTAAACAATGTAAAAAGCACAAACTTTATTCAAAAACCTCTCATGTTTAGCCGTTTCCCTTTTTTTCTTTGGTCATTTTAGCCTTTTTGGCCAGGGTGAAGGGAGTATCTGCCATCAAACAAGAAGACAGCCGCATGTAGCTATGATGATGTTTGCTAGTTCACCTTACATGCATTAATGTGATAACGTGGTTAGCCTACTCAACGTAAATTACACACAAACAACATTAAGCTACTCACGCAGAGAGGAACGGCTTCTGCTGCCATCATCATCCGTCATCATTTCTGCTACACTGGCAGGGCTAGGGGCCAGGACTCTCCTCTTCGTGTTTTTGGGGATGTTGCTAACTCCGGGTCTGATAACAGGCACCACACCCGCAGTAGATGTGCTCGGTGTGAGGTCTCGCAGCAAGCTATCAAATACGGCGCATTTCTGGGCTTTAAAAAAAACGCTATGCGTCGCCAGGTGTTTCATCGGATTCGAGGTGTTACCTCCTTTGACAGTATCACAGTATCAGCTTAAAGCACTTTGTTGCTGCTGAGTTTGCATATTCTGCTGTGAAGTACAGCCAGACTTTTGACCGCTTCGCCTTGGGCATTTTTAATCTGTAGCTCTGCTCTAAAAGAACGTACGTACCTGGACCCGCCTACTATCCTCGGAAACGTAAAATGATTGGCTAGAAGTGTATCACAGCTCAGGAAAAAAAAGCACCGAAATAAAGCACCGAAATGTGCGCTGCTTTTCGGTCTGGTTACTACCGTTCCCTAGTTATGCTGCAATAGACGTAGGCTGCCGGGGATTCCCATGATGCATTGAGTTTTTCTTTCCAGTCACCTTCCTCACTCACTATGTGTTAACAGACTTCTCTGCATTGAATCATATCTGTTATTAACCTCTGTCTCTCTTCCACAGCATGGCTTTTATCCTGTCTTTCTTCTCTCACCCCAACCGGTTGCAGCAGATGGCCGCCCCTCCCTGAGCCTGGTTCTGCCGGAGGTTTCTTCCTGTTAAAAGGCTGTTTTTCCTTCCCACTGTCGCCAAAGTGCTTATAGACCTTGTTTGGGCAAATAAATAAACTAAGACTGACATTTATAAGTGACGAAATGGCAAAGATGAAGAAAGTGGAAGAAGATTTGGAGGAGATTAAGCATTCACTTAACTCGCTGACGTCTGAAATTGAAAAAGTAAGCAACGAGGTCGATGATGATCGATGATCGACCAAATCAAAGAACTAAAAAACCTGATTAAGGAGAAAGACAAGACAATCCCATTTTTGGAAAGGAAGGTGGACGGTAAGTGATTATTACGGGTCTGGAAACTAAACACAGGAGTTATGCGAGAGTCACCAAGTCTGGGACCGATGCAAGAAGAGGAGAAGACGAGCCCCCGACGGAGGAGCTACAGTCGTTGGAACAGCAGGTTGTGGAATTCTTTTCGAATAAAAAAACTTCCCCTGCATAGAATAATATATCTGCATGCTATACCATTCCTAGAAGGCACACTAATGCTCCTCCAGCAATTGTAGTGAGATTTGAAAACTGTAAACACAAAGTTGACTTGCTGAGGCGGTCCAGCCTTTTGAGAGGAAGCGGAGTATATTTGAATGAACGTCTTACAAAAAGAAATGCAGATATTGCTAGACAAGCTCGCATATTACGGAAGGAGAAAAAGATTCAAGCAACCTGGACCAGGAACTGTAAAGTGATGATTAAACTTAATGGAACACCAGAAGAACCCAAGGTTAAAACGGTTAAGGATCTTGAGGAATTGGACATTTATATGAGATAACATTACCAAGATAGGCAGACGGTTATGACCATGGCTATGAGCTTAAAAACTATTGGTTCATCCTTTACAAGAACAGATGCTACTTCGGGTGGAAAAGGACAAGAGGAAGTTGTAAATTGGACATGGAAGAAGATAAGATCAACAGACTTTAAAATATGTCGATAAATAAATGTGCAATTGTTAAGGATCCCTTTCTTTTTTGAGGTCAATAGATATTCTTAGAATAATTATGGATAATGCTCGACGACTCCGATCATAAACCATATGATTTTGAAGCAGCTATTGACCCTGAAAGGATGTCACATGTGAATATTATACAGAGGAGCAATTCAGGGATAAGGTTGAAATAGCTAATACATTTTCATTAATTCATATTAATTGCAGAAGTCTTTATAGAAGTTTTGCTTCGATTAAAGATTTTCTGTATAGTTTGAGAGGCAAGTTCCAAATAATTGCTCTGTCTGAAACATGGTTAGATGAGACTAGGGGTTGTCATTTTTGTATGGAAGGGTGCGATTTATACTTTGTGAATAGAACTAAGAAGGAGGCAGGAGGGGTGGCACTTTTTGTTAATTGTGATTTGAAATGTAAAAAAGTTGACTATATGTCTGTGGCTATAGACAATTTAATGGAGTCTGTGAGAGTGGAATTGGACATAGAAAGAAGAAGTAATATAATTGTAACGTGTATATATAGGAAACCGGGGTCACAGATTGAGTTATTTACAGAGGTAGTAGAAAACTTATTGAGTAAGGCTAAGGGAAATAAGACTTTATGTTTGTGTGGCGATTACAATACTGATCTTTGTAAAGAGGCAAATGAGAAGGCTGCGTCACATTTTTTTTAAATTATTATTTGGAAAAGGATTTTATCCTTTAAATATAAAGCCGAGTAGAATAATGGATAAATCAGAAACACTAATTGATCATATTTTCATTAATAGCTTGGAGAGTAATATTATGAGTGGCCTCATCATAAATGATATAAGCGATCATCTACCAGTCTTTTTTACTTTTGATTTAAATATGAAAAGAAAGGAAGAAGTTGGTTTCGTGAGTAATAGAAGGTTAAGAAATAATGAGGTAATTAACAAGTTTAGACAAGATCTCATGGAAGTGGACTGGAAGGAGGTTTATGTTTGATGTAAATAAATTATCTTTGAATCTGACAAAAACGAAATTCATGATATTTGGCAATCGTGTCAAGGAGGAAGACGTCATTATGTCCATTAATGGAGAATTGATTGAAAGAGTTACAGAATTTCGCTTTTTGGGTGAAATAGTAGATGAAAATTTGATGTGGAAATCACATATTGAGTATATTAGAAAGAAGATGGTTAAAAACATTTATATTTTGGGAAATGTAAGAGATTTATTAGACTACAAAACAATGCGCATTTTATATTTTTCCTTGTTTTTCTCATACTTTAGTTACTGTGTCGAAGTTTGGGGGACTACATATGAGAATACTATAAAACCTCTAAACTTATTACAGAAGAAAGTGATACGAATGATTCATAACATTAAATATAGAGAACATACAAATAAATTATTTAAAAAATCGAAATTTTTAAAATTAGGAGATTTAGTGAAACTACGGACACTATTAATTATGTTTAAGGCTAAAAATAATATTTTGCCTTTTAAGTTAGAAAGAGCATTTTTAATGTGTTCGGGGGGAGAAGACAGCAGAAGAAATTTTTATTTTAAGCATCAGGTAGCTAGGACTACACAAAGATTAATGAGTCCAACGGTTAGGGGTATATGATTGTGGAACTCTCTTCATTATAATTTAAAGAATTGTGTAAATTTACATTGTTTTAAAAAGTGTTACATGTCTAAAACAATAACTCAATATGAAGAATGTGAACGAAATTGGAGTTAATTGAAAAAGGATCCATTATTTTTTTGCCTCATTTATTTTATTTACTTATCTTTTCTCCTTGTTACTATGTGGAGTGGTATATTCTGATTGTAAATTTGTTGTTTGGTTTGAGTTAGGACCGGAGATAAATGTTAATGTTAGTTTGTTCCTTGATTTTTGGTGCCCACTTGCAATATAAGTTGGATTGTAAATAGGGGGCAGGGTTTAATAAGAATATTTTCTTCTTCCTGCTCCTTTTCACACATGGTTGCAGTGCTTTACTGATAGAAAGTGTGGTTGGTTTGTCTGAAAGAACTAACTGTGGAAACTGTTGTACCAAGTGTGAAATAAATAAATAAATGAAATGAAATGAAAGATGGAGTTACAAGTTGAAAAAAAAAATCTGTGAAAATGGAACCAATTAAAGCGTGGCATATTCAAACCTAGTGGTTACACAACAATAAAAAACTGATTAGATTAAACATGGAATTAGATTAGCACAAGTTTCAACAGGCCCAAAAAGGTTTTTTTCTATTTGACAAATCAATTTATGTCCTTTTTTTTTTTGGTTAAGGAGATATAACATCTACAAATGTACTGAGTGTGCTGAGAAGATGGAAAGAATACTTTGAGAAAAAGAAGAGGCCAGCTGGAGGACAGTTAATGAATCAGGAAGGGCAGAGGATTTTTAAGGAGAGGGATAAAGCTGATGATACGAAGATATGGGAAAAGCTAGGTTAAGAGGAGAGATGATGATGATGATCAGTGAGTAGCAGTATGACTTCATGCTAAGAAAAAGTGCTACAGAGGTGATGTTTGCTCTGAGAATTGACATGGAAATTATGCAGGTCTGTTTCACTGTGTCTTTGTGGATCTAGAGAAAGCATGTAATAGGTTGCCAAGAGAAGATCTGTGATACTGCAGAGAGGAAGTTGGAGTAGCAAAAAAGTATGTGAGTGGGATTGGGATTATATCATGGATCTGCTCTGAGCGCCTTTTTTTTATTGCAGTGGTGATGGGAGACTTTGACAGATGACAACAGGCAAGAGCCTCTATGGAGTATGATATTCAGAGAGTAGGGCTGCCACAAACGATTATTTTGATAGTCGACTAGTCACCGATTATTTTTGCGATTAGTAGACTAATCAGATCATCATCCATTGGACGTCAAACATACAGCTTATTGCACCAGCATGCATCTGCTCTTATATAACTATCATTAGCTTACAGCTTTAAGTGTTTAAGGTATGTGCTAACTAAAAATAAAGACAAGATGATAGTTTATTAAATTTTAATGAAATTTACAGATTGTTTCAGTGAAGTTTACTAAACTCCTTGCTATCTAAAATATAACAGGACACCGGAGTATATTCTCAAGCGTCTCACACTTCTGATAATCAGCTGTCTGCTTGACGTTTATTCAGCTGAGTAAAAATTATAACTTTAATCTCAGCCAAACTGATTTACTCAGGAACAAATAAAATACAAAAAAAAGCCAAACAATAACATTTTTAAGTTATCTAAGTGACTTATGTATGTTTAACCTGAGTAGCGAAAGACGGCGGTGGGTTTGAAAACGATTTGCCGGGAGTCCGGTGTTCTCACGGGCTCTAGTGAGCCTTGCCCCCGGCTAGCTATCGAGCTAGTGGGTAACAGACATCTCCGAAAACGTCGGAGCGCTTTTGAAAGTATGTGGTGTCTTGATAAACTGAGCAGATATTTGAGGTTTACACAGCTACATTCTCGCCTGAAAATATGTTAAACGTTTATTTTGTGACCCAGAAAGAATAATAGGTTCAAGGTTCAAGGTTCTTTATTTGTCACATGCATAGTTATACAAGTATAACACACAGTGAAATGTAGCCTGACACGCTCCTCGACATGTACAAAAAAATTGGGGGGGGGGGGGGGGGGGGGGGGGTGGTGTAGAGGAAGAACTTTATTTATATATATATATATATATATATATATATATATATATATATATATATATATATATATATATATATATGTGTGTGTGTGTGTGTGTGTGTGTGTGTGTGTGTGTGTGTGTGTGTGTGTGTGTCGTCAGGTGATACAGGCGCTGCCTAGCCTTTTTGGTCTGGACCTGAATGTGGGCAGCCCATGTCAGGTCTGAGGAGATGTGGACACCAAGATACTTGAAGGACTGCACCCTCTCCACTGGAGCTCCATTGATGATAATGGGCTTGTAGTCTCTGTGCTGACCCCTTCTGAAGTCCACCACCAGCTCCTTGGTCTTGCTGACGTTCAGCTGGAGGTGATTGTCCTGGCACCACGATGCCAGATTCTTCACTTCATCCATGTAGGCCGTCTCATCGTTGTTGGAGATGGCACCCAACGCCACTGTGTCGTCAGCAAACTTCACAATGGTGTTGGAGCCATGGGTGGCGACACAGTCTGAAGTGTAGAGGGAGTAGAGCCGTGGCGAGAGGACACATCCCTGAGGTGCTCCTGTGTTGATGGTGATGCTGTTGGAGAAGCACCTGCCCACCCTCACCACCTGAGTTCTGCCAGTGAGGAAGTCCAACACCCATGCACACAGACGGCTGTTAAGTCCCAGATCCCTCAGGTTTGTGAACAGTCTGCAGGGCACTATTGTGTTATATATTGTGTTATAATAACAGTAATTTTAAAACTAACTAGCTGCCACCATTGTTGGAAACTGAGCTGGGCTGCGCTATGAATTCTGGGACAGCTTCTTCTTCTTCGGGGTTTAACGGCAGCTGGCATCCTTGTACATGCAGTGCTGCCCTCTTCTGTTTCAGTCCGTTATTACACTCTTAAATCCTACTACTCATTCCTGCATCTTTTGTGATCTTACAAAGCTTCAAACGACTCGTCGACTATTAAATCAGTCGTCGACGATTTTGATAGTCGACGTAATCGTGACTAGTCGACTAATCGTGGCAGCCCTATCAGAGAGCAAGTAAAGGAGAGCATGGAGAGGTGGAGGTCTCTCTAGAGAGAAGATGAACGAAAGTTTAATGCAAGACGTATTAATGAGCGGTAGACAGGTGTAACAGTGACGATCCAAGGAGTTGAGATAGTGAAGGTAGATGAGTTTAAATACCAGTTGAGTTTAAATATCGGTTCAACGATCCAAAGCCACAGACAGCACACAGGAGAGAGAACGAAAAGAGTAAAGAAGCTGTGCATCTGTTGAATGAGATCTTAATGTTTGTTGTACTCATAACGCAAATTCATTTGTATTTTAGGAGCAATGAGGATAGGCAGTCCTCACTGAGAAAAGTTGTAGCATGTTTTTCTAACCATTTCCTCTTAAACTTCAGTGTTTTAAGGTGTAAAACTGCATATCTCAGATGAAATATGAAGAGGTAGCTAAGAGTAATTTGAGCTAGCCATAAAACCTTTCAACCTCAAAATGTTGATTATGGCACTACAATTTCACTACAATTTAATTAAATACTTTTAAGTAAAATAAATTAGAGTCACAAATTGGAGTGACAAACTCATTCAGTTCAAGATGAAAATATTAATATATATATATATTTTTAAAGAATATATGTGAGTTTTTAACAAACCCAATGACAATAAGGAAAGCTACTGAATAAAAATGAAGAGAAATGAAGAGATTCATCTTCTAGGAGCGAAAAAAAAAACAAGGCAAAGTTGAGTGAAACAACTAATGACCAAATAATATTAAATAACTAAATTGTCTTACTTGTCTTATTTCTTTTGTTTACTTTGGAATTTAACATTAGTTAGCTTAGCAGCAAAGCAGCATAGTGTGTCCCACTCTGTTGGTTGTGATGTGATGGTGTCAAGTGCAATACATATATTTTTTTTAGTTAGTGTCAGATTATTCACAACATAATGGTAAAGAATGCTGGTTGGAGGGCTCCCCTGTGAATTTTTGCCTAGGGCTCCAACAGACTCTAGAATAGCCACTACATGAATATATCAACAATAGGCATAACAACTCTGTGATATGCAGTACATTGGTATACATAGGGGTTGTTTTTATTCCCAAAACATAAAGGTGTAGATACACATCATTCCTGACAGTGGACCATGTATTCTCAGACCAACTGCATCACTGTGGTATCTCATGAATTCTACAATGCCATCAGCAGGTGTTCTTTGGGTTTTGCTAACCAGGCTGTCAAAAGGTATCCACAAACTATCTGTTGACTCGTTTGCTTTGGCTCCTCCTGCTGATGACTCCTGGGGTTTATGGGAGTTTGCAGGACAGTTCTACACCTGTCAATCAAACCTAAGACAGAAGGTAAGCCATTTGTCCAAACTGGAATTAAATGGTCATGTGTTTTGAAAGTTCACACTGGCTAAACCTGGCTGAAAAGGCTAATGTTTAAGCCATGTGTGCTGGGTTAAAATTACTCCCAGCAGTTTTGGCTCTCCATTCATCGGCAGCTATGGATGAACTAAATTGTATGAGATAAGATGATGATATTCCAAGGGGAGTTATGGCTCAGACTGGTTTAACTTAGACACGTACGTGCCAATAAAAACTAAACCAGCTGGACATTGGCCTGAGGACACACCTTTAAATAATGCCCGACTCACACTTTACAATCTCATAACACTGCTCTGACAGAGGGCGAGTTGCGTAGTTGTGGCTGTCTTAAGTAAGCGGCGCCGCTGCAAGAGCAGCGCAGTTTTTGACGCTCCTGAATGTATCGGTGTTATGAGAGCCCTTTTGTAAGCTACATACCTCACTGGTAGTTCGCGTAGCAGGTGTGCGGGTTTCATAAGCGTTTAAACTGGCAGCAAAGTAAGGACGTAATAGCTTCTCTTCAGGCTGTATTTTTTTTTCAAAAGACAACCCGCTGTCTGCTTGTGAGTTTGCACTGGCAGACACACAATGTTTCCAGCTAGCAGATACTCATGCCAAGGTACGTCAGCTAATAGCCGGTTAGCTAACACATTTCGAGCTTGCACTGTTTGACGTTAGATACCGCTGTTAGATTTCACCAGCATTTTTTTTTTACTCTAGCATTTAGTACGTAATTAAGTCGTGAATATGTTTTCCTTGTTGTTAAATGCATTTAGCAATTATTTTTAGAAATGCTAAGCTTAGCATTAGCCCAAACAGCCTAGCACCATCTCCTGTGTTAGCGTAAAGCTAATAAGTAGGTTAAAGTTGAACTAGTAAATAGGTCAGTTGAAATGAGTCCTAGGCCTAAGAAACATTCACTGTTACGACTTTTCAGAGGTTTAGGTACTTATTTTAAGGTCCCGTCATTGTTTTGAAACTTAACAAGCTATTTATTAACGGGAGACCGATGATAAATCGCAGTCTATCTTTGCAGCAGTTAAAGAGTAGCTCTGCAAGCTTGGCACTTAGAAGTGCAGCGGTTGCGCAGGGTAATTACTTCATGATCTAATTGTTGACGTGTTTTGTTTCACAAGTCCTATGACTACATAAGAGGACTAATGAACCTGCCTAAACCCATAGGCTTTGACTATTTGTGCTGGTTGGAAGTCTTTTAATTTGTGTCTTTTCTTTTTTAACCCACGCAGGCTGAAAGCAGTCAAGTTAGAACAGTATTTTTGTTCACGTTACCACCAGCCGAAACTGGTCTTGACTGGCAGCTGTTTTCTGTCTTGCAGCCCACAGATGTGCCAGGTTATTACAGAAAATAAAAACAGAGCATGCTACCCCTCAGCTCTACACAGCACTACACAGAAGGGCATGCTCTACAGTGTCAACACCCCGCATTACCACACACTACACCATCCATCCTCGAGATAAAGATCCAAGATGGGAAGGTAAGTAACTTTGTTATAAGTTAATTAAGAAGTTAGAATCATGTGATTAATTAATTATTTACATAATTATTTTTTAAACACCTTCTGCCCGCTGTATGGAGTCTGGTTTTTGCAAGAGTCACAGAATTGTGCCTGCCCCCAACCCCCAAGCTAAATGCTATTGAGTTATATGCTGATAAATCATTATTTTCAATCCATGTATTCAATACGTTCAATCCACTGTACCCTCATCCTACCTTTGACACAAATAAAGACTGAAATACTGGGTAGAAATCTTTTGTACAGCTTTCAAATGAAACTGCATACGTACTTGTCAAAATCCATTTTCAGCTTTTTCTCCTAGTGTGTTTCCGCATCGGCAATCAGTTTTAGAAGCGTTTTTTTTTAATAGCCCTTTTCCACTAGTACCTACTAGAGATGGACCGATCCGATATTATGTATCGGTACTGATACTGACCTAAATTACGATACTGACCTAAATTACTGGATCGGATATTGGAGAGAAATAAAAAATGTAATCCGATTCATTAAATATCATGAAAGCACCTCACAAAACTTGCGACATGGCGTAACTCAACTCATAACCTTAGCACGTAGGAGCAGTATGCGTAACGTGATAGAGCGGCTGTGGCGTGCGTGACCTCTCGGCGGTCTGGTTGAGCATTTGCAGCTTCACTACCAAACCAGCATTTCATCTCAGAGAAAGTTATCCCAGAGAGAAGTAAAGCAAGTATGTAAGTTCATCTCTGAATGTTTGCAAAGCATTCCCACGTTAAGCTTAACAACCGATATATGGAGCGACTGCCTCTCCTCTCTCCCTCCCTCTTCTGTTGCTACTTCAATCATGAAACTGATCAATAATCGGCTGATCAGCTTTTCTGTCGCAACTCTCGTCTCTCTTGTTTGTTTTTGGCCCACTTTTTTTTCCACACTGCATCAAATTAAAGTTGATTACGTCGATTAAGCATCATGAGGTGGAGGGTGGGGGTGGTTCCCTATTATATTATTTTATTTTATTTTATTTCTTTTTTGCTGGGAGTTGGCAACCCTATTAGTTAGGTTGCTTAATATTTCCGCTTAGTATCTTTTTAAAATACCAGGATAGGGAGGGTGGTGTAGGTTTAAGTTTATTAGATTGATCAGTATTGCTGAACTATGAAATATTTTGGGTGCAGTGTATTTTTTGCATACAGGTATAACAGAATAGCTTGAGTGTTTTGTTTGTTTGTTTTTTAACTTGAGTATGAAATTATACAAAATGCAGCAAGATATTTAAAAAAACAGTATTATTGATTAAAAAATACACTATATCGGATTCATATCGGTATCTGACATAAAAAAGTGGTATCGTGCCATCTCTAGTACCTACTGGAAACGGATTGGCTCAACTCGACTCAATTTTTAGACTTTTCAATTAGGTGGTACTCAGTTGTAATAGAAAACAACTGAAACCGCAGGTAGTGAAAAGGGGCTCTTCTTGTCATCAGTTTCTCTCAGCATTTCATCACACCTCTTGCACTCGTTCTTTCTGACACACACTTGAAAAGCAGTTTGGCAGACTTCAGTTAGGTTAATGATTTCATGGATTTTGTGGCACACTATATTTGTATATCTTCTAATTAGTTAAAGCAAATTTTCCAGAGGCAGCTGTATTTGAGGAATCATTGGAGTCTGGTGCTGAGTGCACAAAGTCTTAGTCACTGCATGCAGCAATCATAAAAAGAAATCAAGCTGAGTACTCTCAAAGAGAAATTGCAGTGTGGATTTGGTATGCTTGTCAACTCTTAAGCATGAATAAAACAATAAAATTATTTTTGTTTTTTGTGAAGTCTTATCGTTGTTCTAATGTCAATCCAAATTTAAAGTTCACTGTGTTCATTTATTGCCATTCAGTAAATAGTTTTGTTGCTTTTTTCACTTTTCGCGTTTTCTGTAGCTACATTGATTCCAAAAATTCTCAATTTTTGGTTTGGGGTGGCATTACTTTGGCTTTAACCAAAGTAAGACCATCTGGGCACACAGAGTTGCTGTTTTCATCCTAGATATTTAAAACTAGCTGAGTACTGAGCGGCGTTCTCTTCCACATGAGTAATCATTGGAGTCTGGTCTGAGTATCTCTTCCATATTTAATGTTCTTCATGCAGGTGTCGAAATGGAGAGGTTTGCAGATGAGGCAGATGTGGTGATAGTTGGTGGAGGTCCTGCTGGTCTTGCAGCAGCTATTCGTCTGAAACAGCTAGCCAACAAACATGAAAAGGAGCTGCGAGTGTGCCTTGTGGAGAAAGCCCCTCAGATTGGAGCACACACTCTGTCAGGAGCCTGTCTGGAGCCCAGTGCCCTTACTGAGCTCATTCCTGATTGGAAGGAGCGTGGGGTAGGTGACTTAAAAAACATGTGATTGATGTATAGATGTTTTGTAGATTGTGTAATGCATCTGACATGATTGCATGTAAGGAACGCTGTATTTAAAAAAGGCAACATATTGTGCATACTATCACATACAGTACTCTGCAGGTGTCGGGAGCCACCCCTTATTTCTTTATATTTTTCTAGGAAAACAGGAAATATGAGCAGCAGCTTATTAAATGTGCAAACATGGAAATACATGGAATACTGGAAAATACAGTATATGAGACAGAAACAGAATTTGTACAATTCTGTGAAGCTTGAAAAATTGTTTGGAATGTTAGAGTACAGTACAGGTATAAGAATGTAATTTTTGAATATTAGAAATTGTTATAATTATAATTGTTTTATTATATTGTTATTATAGTTTATATTATTAGAAATCCTTTGGAAGTCAAACCATCAATAATAATGTTTGTACTACAGGCACCATTGAACACACCGGTGACTGAAGATGTATTCAGCATTTTAACAGAGAAATACAGAATCCCTGTTCCCATACTGCCAGGTAAAAGCCGCACGTATTAATTTTTAATAAAAATGTTATAACACTGTCTTATGCTATATGTCTCAATAGAGTACTGGCAAAGGGATATTTTAGTTAGGGTTACGTGGTTGAAGGCAGAAATTGGAATTGCACAAATTGGTAAATTCTGGGACTTTCTTGATTACACTCTATTTTCACCAAAAATCTTCATGTAGTCAATAACAGACTGATTCATTAATTGTATATTTGTGTATATTCATGTTCATAGATTCTTAATTTTTTTTTTTTTTTTTTTGTTATTTGTTTGTTTTTTGTTTGTTTTATACATGCTGCTTCATATAGAAATGTGAAAATATTTTTTTAATCAAGTATCCGGTCTTTAAGTCTGAAGTCATAAGCTGTTTCCGGGTCCAAACTCCACTTCAGGTCCCAAAGTCAAACAAGCACTGCATCATCACTGAGAGTTACAAATTATCTAAATTCTTTCATCTCTAATAAAATGACCAGTATGGCTGCTCTACCAGGTTTAACATGCAGGCATCCACAAAAACAGAATTGATGAAGTTGTGACAAATGCAATTGCATGACAGGATGCCGTAAATGGACCAAACTTCAGTCAGGGAAACAACTGAGATAATCCATCCACAATACGAGGTTAGTCATTAATATACTGCTGCATGGGCTGAGCTGTAATTCCATCGTAAGGTTTTAAAAACTGAGCTTTAAAATGTGCTGCAAATGAATATTGGCAATAACACCGAGAGACACCAACAGTGATCACTGACTTTTTTTAAGGGGCTTGTTTAGATTAAATAGAACAAGATACAAAGAATTAAAACATTATAAAAACACAACAGCCTTAATAAATGCAGAGTAGTTTGGACTCTGAAGCAGGGTTTATACGTCATCACTTAAAAACCAGATTATATCATTCCAAATCTTATATCTTTAGGGTGTCTACATGCCCTTTTACAATAAATGTAATAAAAGACCTTAAAAAGTATAATAAACTATACTCCTGATCTCTACCTGTTTAGAAGCGTTTTAAATGGTTTTGGGGCACGTCACTGCAGAAAGTTTCATGGTAGGCTCACGATGTGCATGAGCAAACTTGCCTAAAAGAAAACAATTGCACTATAAATATAAGGTGTGGTTCCAAAAGTCTAGCTGAGACAGTAGAATGGTTGGAACCCTAATGGTATGAGCCAGCCTGTTTGTTAGTCTTAAGGTTAAAGGTTAATTTTAAAGGGTCTTAAAATGGACTTTGACCAAAATATCTTCACAAAAAGACACAGAGGTTTACACTTGATATGGGGTTTTTTTTGTTTTGTTTTTTTATTTTGCACTGAGATTGTCAAGTCCAAAGACTCAAAAACCTGTAATTCAGCTTATTGATAAAACTCTGGAGAATCCAAGGTGCTCACTTAATCTGTGGATGAACTTTCTTACCGTTCGTAGGCCTGCCCATGCAAAATCATGGTAACTATATTGTCAGGATGGGGAACCTTGTGCGCTGGCTGGGGGAACAGGCTGAGGAGCTTGGTGTTGAGCTGTACCCTGGTTATGCTGCAGCTGAGGTAAGATGGTCTTTGATTTTTCATTGATGTACTATATGTCATTGGCATTCAAAACTTTGTGTGATTGATGTCTTGTTCACGAGACACGGTATCTGAATTACCAGTTGTAAGATATTTACGAAACTTGGTGAGTGCCTTGCTGATCTTGTTTATTCTCTTGAAATTGTTTTTTTGGCTTCTATGAGGCTATCAAACTTAATTAAAACTTACTATTATTGCTTACACTACTGGTCTGGTTTTATGAGTTATAAAAGAATAACAAGAGACTGACATCACAAACCTTGTATGTCTTACTTTACATGATAGGCTTAAAGGTGGTAGGAATTTACAGAATTAGGAATGTATAGACATCCAGTTTTCAACCATCTTAATTAATTGAACATGTAGTGGTTAGTGCTCTCTCAATGTGTAAAGTGTTCATTGTTAACTCTGTTATGTTAAGGTTTTATTTCATGAAGATGGAAGTGTAAAAGGAATTGCCACCAATGATGTAGGCATTGCCAAGGATGGATCACCAAAGGTAATGTTCTGTGAAAAGTTCATTTAATAATACTGTTCCACTCTTGTCTTTGGTGTGTTAGCTTAATGAAAATTAGAACCTTTAGGGAGTTTCTTGTAATCTACACATGAATAGCTTTGATTTATCAGGTCTTTATGTTAAAGATATATAAAACAAACTGAACCATCAGGCATAAAAATATGCCGTTTCTTTATTTATACCTGGGGAAAAGGTCTACAAAACAGTATAGAGCATTATATATGGTGTTTTTGTTTCATACGCTTCATGTAGAAAATCATATTTGGCTCTGAGAGTGTAGGGTTTGATCTATTTCAAGGGTTTTTTCCCCCCATTGTGCATCATTAGTGTCTACAAAAAAAGCAATTCAGTGTTTGTCACCAGGACAACCTAACTATTCTCTGTAATCTATTCAGTTACTTGTCTTTCATCTACGAATCCTCCTCCTCTCTTGCATCAGGATATTTTTGAGAGGGGAATGGAGCTCCATGCTAAAGTCACGTTGTTTGGTGAGGGCTGTCACGGCCACTTAGCCAAGCAGCTGTACAACAAATTCAACCTGCGTGAAAACTGTGAACCCCAAACCTATGCCATTGGCCTGAAGGAGGTAAATACCATACACTGTCTTTATCAGCTTAGTATTTCAAGACTGGATGACATTGTGGTTCTATAAACATAAATAAGAAGTCACTATAAGCTTCAGGCTTCATCGGGCTTGCTCTAAATGCTTAGTTTCAGGGGTTTTTTTTCTTTTCTTGTCTGTTTATGATTCTCTTAATATGGTCATCACAGGAACATAGCACTGGCTCTAGCCACAAACCTTTTGTTTTCGAGACATTGTCAATCAGAATAAAGCCATTGTTATAGGTGGCTTCAGCTTGCAACAAAAGACGGAGTCCACTCAAGTTTACTGGGGTTTAACTGGTTTATTTACAAAGGAAAATGCAATGAGTTGTTTGATGTGTGTGCTTACCTGAGTGAATGGTGAGTCTGTGTCCATCAGCCTAGAAGTATCACTGCCATATTGAGGAGAGGTCACAGTCTAGGATACAATCAGTCCCTGACAATAAAAAGCTGGGCTAGGCCTCCTTAGCGCCACCTGGGGTCATATGACTTACAAAAGCAAACTGACAGGAGGATGATGACAGTTGACTTTAAAGGAAGAAGTGCTAAAACAGAAAATGGATGAACTGAGGCTCTTTACTAAGGCCTAGGATAAAATAAATAATTACCATTTTCAACTTTGACTTATGCAGAGTTACTAAAGGTTATAATATGGCACTATAATACTAAAGGAATAATATAGTAAAGATACTTCACGATTTGTAACATCTCATTTGTTTTTGATTTTGTGTCTTTTGTCGTTAGCTGTGGATGATTGATGAGAAGAAGTGGAGGCCAGGCAGAGTGGAGCATTCTGTGGGTTGGCCCCTGGACAGAAACACGTATGGAGGATCCTTTCTGTATCATCTAAATGAAGGAGAGCCTCTAGTGGCCTTGGGCTTTGTTGTGAGTGGTTTTGTGCACATTTTACCAATTCATACATGATAGCTGGATGCTCCATGCAGTAAAAAAATGTCAGGATATTGTTTGAGCTTTTCAATAAAGGCTTTGGCATTTTACATTATTAGTTTTTATTATTCAGTCTGTAGAGTATGAATAAATAAAAGCAATTCATTCTCAACATTCATTCTTCCAACTAGATCATATGTGTTGTAGGATTACATATTATGTCTGTGTGCTGTATCTGATGTAGAGATAATTCGAAATTTAAATTGCGCATGTATCATGCTTTTAGCAATAAACTAAGAAAAAAAGGTCTCAAAGCAACCCTGATGTGATCACAGCTTCTGCACACATGCACTGAGACAGTTGATATCACTGGGTTTTGGGGTTTTTTTGCAAATTTTCTCCAACTCTGTCAGACTGGATTATGAAGCTCTCCACTGGTCATTAATTGAGTTCATTTTGCATTTCATTTTACCACCAAAAGACACACGCACACAGTCTCGCTTGAGGCTGATCTCATATTTTGTCCTGATTGCATGATGCCATTTTGAGTTGTTACCTGGATATTCAGAGCTACTGCCATGAATGCCAGGCAGGTTTCACATCTATGACCAATGCCTTTCATGTGCAGTCAGTGAATGTGGCCACACATCAAGCACAGAGGAGTCTGTTTCCATATTTGCCACTCTTTAAACTTTAGCCTCATCCTTCTTCAGACAACTCAACACAAGGTGACCTTGTGTTGTGTTATAGAGGACATTAGAAGTCCTGGTATTTTTTTGCTTCAATGTCCAATGTGAGCTTTCATACCCAAAAAACTTCCTCCCATAGTTTCACTCTGGAACTTTCAAAAAAGTTCAGTATAAGGTTCAGAGTGATCTGAACAGGTACAAAAATAAGTAGGGTCTCTATTTTAAGTTTAAATGATCTGGCAGGCATAGATTGGTGGAAGAAAATGTTTTCAGCCTGCATTTGTCTTCAATGATTATTATTATTATTTTTTCCGCTCAGTCTGTTGAAGTTACAATTTCTCTCACGTCAGGTCGGTCTAGACTACACTAATCCTTACCTGAGCCCATTCAGAGAGTTCCAACGCTGGAAGCACCATCCCTTTGTAGCTCCAACACTGGAGGGAGGCCAGAGGATTGCATATGGAGCCAGGGCCCTGAATGAGGGAGGATGTCAGGTATGTTTGTACTCTGCGTAATTGCATAATGAATGTCCAAAGAGTGAGTACAGCTCATCACAAGATGTGCATCACAACTTAGGTTTACTCTAAGGACTGTTTTAATCTATTAATTAAAGTCATGAGCAATCAAGAGTAAACAAATTAAAGTTGTTAACTCCATATTAACAGCAAACAACAACAAAGAATTGATTACAATATTGTGTGTTTGGTTATTAATTGTATAAAGCATTTGCATTTGTGAGTCTGTAAAGTGGTTGTCCTGATTTTTCTGTTTATGATTCCTTCCTGGTCAATTAGAATTTTAGTATTAGTGTATTTTAATAATAAAAGGTCTGAAAAGAGATCAGGTAATATCACTTGAGCTATCAGATATGGAGAGGACAAAAGTAGAATATTAATAATATAAACACAGCTTTTTAATTAGTAATAATTGTCATTTGTTTTCCATGGGGCAGGGGTTTTGAGCCACATGCAGCTCTTTTGTCCATTTTCCATGGCACCCTCTGGCTTTTAACATAAACACTAGATGGCTAAGTTGTTACCCTTGGTAACTGCCTTAACTGTGTGCGGACCAGTTGTGCTTAATGTGTTTAAAAAATGTTCAACATTACTATATTGACCAAGCATTACATTCTACTTGTACAAGTGCTGAACAAGGTGGAAAGTTAACACTGCTCTCTAATCCATATGGACAGCAAAAGTGATCACCTGGGGTGGCAAGAAAAAAAAAAGTAAAAATATATATATAATATATAATATACTGCTCAGCCACTCCTCATTCACATAGACAGGAAAGCTGGGGCCTTTGCTCATCCCTGAGGGGGTTTTACATAAATAGATGCCTGAATATTAATTAAGTCTTACTTTGTCATGGGCCAGAAATGTGTTTAGACATAGTGACACATTTTCCCAGGTTACATCTGATTAAATGGCCAAATTCAAAAAATCCAATTAAAAGTTTACTTAAAAGTAGAACAGAAGAAAGTTAAACATGAACTACTTCCTGTTTCTTTTCAGTCCATCCCAAAGTTGACTTTCCCTGGAGGACTGCTGATCGGCTGCAGCCCCGGTTTCATGAATGTGCCAAAGATCAAAGGCACCCACACAGCAATGAAGAGTGGCATGCTGGCTGCTGAAGCCATTTTCTCCAAACTCACAGCAGAGACTCTGGACTCGGAGACAGCAGGTACAGAGTTTAAGACCTAGCAATGGTCATGGTAGCTACAGCACCTGTATGTATTACATTTACTCAGTCATGGGATGTTGAGGATTCTACCTCTCTAAATCAAATTCTGAAACAACATAGGGGAGACCCTACAAACCTGGGTTGCACAAGATTGAATGGCAGGTAGCAATTCTGAAAGGTTGAAAAGGTCAGGCAATAAAGGCTTATGAGTTTTCAATACACAATGAGAAAACTTCTTTCCTAAGGGGGCATCATCTTTGTGCTCAAACTGAAGGTGCATCAATCAGGGAACTGCAGTATCAATAAAAATGTCAAGTGTAAGCAGTTTCAAGGGTCATAACTCACTTTCTGAAAGGACAGAATTCATTAACAACGATTTATCACAGGTTCAACGTAACCAAAAGGGAAATAATATACACTTGCCTAAACAAAACCTTTGCATAGGCAACAAAATGGATCTCGTGAGTACAGTGCTTACTCAGTTAATAAAAGTTATGTTTCAAATCTTGTACTCTGGAAAGAAACATTTTTTTTTAAATGGTTAGTTAACCAAATTGCTTTTTTACACCTAATGGTAGTGCCCATTTGAGATGGTTTCAGATTTACATGCAAGGGTTTGGTGTAACATTGTTTTTTCCACTTTCATTCATGTTCATTCAGCCTAAAGTCCTTAAATTTGTTATTGTTAACTATCATTTCTATTTTATTATTTCTTCTCATTAGGGCTTCATGTACCTGAGTATGCTGAGAACCTAAAGAATTCTTGGGTGTGGAAGGAGCTGTACGCAGTAAGAAATATTAGGCCATCATTCCACAATTACTTTGGCCTCTACGGTGGTATGATCTACACTGGCATTTTCTATTGGATCTTTAGAGGAAAAGAGCCTTGGACCTTAAAACACTGTGGTGAGTATTGCAGAACAGATTCTTTATTTTAGGGCTGCAGCAATTCATCGAGTAATTTGATAATAAAAAATTCTTGACACATTTTTTTGCTTAGATGCTTCGATTAACACGTGGCTCTGTAGCGCATCATTGTCACCATGAAAACGCGAGCGTTCTAAACAATTATAAGATCTCTTTTCAGCAGCACAGAAACTTTGCATCAAAGCATGGGGCCAACTTCAGATATGCTCGCTTTTCTTCATTTTAGCCACTACATTCTCCTTTAAAGGCGTAAAGACAAACACTCTTCGCTTGTCTTCTTCACACTTACACACAAGCACAAAAACACATGAACCTGAACACACAACAAATCTACCTCGTCAGAGAGTACTTGAGAGTATTTATATATATTTTTTCCATCCATCCATTCTTTTCCACAGGGGAGCTGGAGCTACCATAGGGTGAGAGGCAGTACAATGTTTTAAAATTTTAAAACATTACAATTACTAAAATAGAAAACCAATGAGCAGTTCATTTAGAAAGACCTGTGCTTTTTCTCTTTTGAGTATTTATTATTGCTCATTAATAAGACAAAAGTATTTCTTATCCAATTATGTGATTAATTGATAGATTACTCAATCACTAAAATAATCGGTGGCTGCAGCTCTACTTTAACTCTTTGCCAGGCTGTAAAAAGTCTGTATTGCCAGTGACCTTGACTTAATGTGCAAAGATTGCAAAGTGGACTACTGTAGGTTTTCCACTGTGTTCAAGTTTGTTGCTGCAGAACGGCAGAAACCGCAAAATACCAGTGGTTTGTCTTTACCTGAGGTCTGAGGTTATCTTATCCTAGCGGATAAATCAGCATTTTGTGACCAACTCTGCAAAATCTTTCTCAGGTACTGATGCAAACCAGCTGAAACCAGCTAAGGAATGTACACCGATTGAGTACCCCAAGCCTGATGGCAAGATAAGCTTTGACCTGCTCTCCTCTGTGGCGTTGAGTGGGACCAACCATGAGGGGGACCAACCCCCACATCTTACCTTAAAAGATGACAGCATCCCGGTCGCCAGGAACTTGGGTATTTACGATGGACCCGAGCAACGTTTCTGCCCCGCAGGTAATGCCACTACAGTCCCTAAAGAGAATTGCAACATGTTTTCCACATAGTAAAGTAAGAAGGTGAAAACTGAGTTCTTGCATACATATCCACATCAAATTAAACAGGGCATGTTAACATTAGTAACACAGAAGCAATGTGCTTAGAGGACAGAGTTACATAATCTAATCATTGTAGTTTATTAAACATAATAGTCACCTTGACATTCAGTCTGTTCAGAAAAGCAAAGCAAACACTTGTACCTGAAAACTGGAACCAGCAATGATTTAGTTCTTTTATGTGTTAAATGGTCAATGCTTTATCAGAATTGCTCTCATTTAGTGTTCTCTTAAACCAGTTATGTGTAGTTGTTTCACCAAACATGGAGCACACATGTACTAGTTAGCATTGTTACCTCACTAGATTGAAACGTCCAGTTTGGTTGGGGGCTTTTGAGAGTTTTTATGTTCTCCTGTAAGTTTTTGTTGGTTTCGCTCCTGTTACATTAATTCAAAGATGATGTGATTGTCTCTCTGTTTTAGCCGTGCCTTTCACTTGACTTAAGCAAGCATAAGCTTCAGCCCCACTTATAACCTCTTCCTTTGAATTATTAACAATGGAGACCTCTAAATAAGGGATTCCGGCCCCTCTTTTACCCTCCAAGGAAGAGTCTCTCCTAATCAATAAAACATTGTTCTGAATTTATCACCTTTGTCTTAAAGTAAAACATCTCTATCCTGGTTTTACTAGTCTGAAAATTATGTAACTATTCCTGTGAGCATCCTACTCAATAGATCTTGAACACAGTTGAATACCTTTAGGAGATTTTGGACCGGTGAATTATGAAGCACTACCCACAATGATTAAAACAGCAAATGAAGCAAAGTCTGGTTGTACATCACTGCAATATAGTTCATGAGAGTTGTACATTCAATTCCAAGGCTCATTGAAGATGTTCTGATGGGTTAATGTCTTATTGAGAACTTAAGCTATTTTGACATATGCAGGCTTTAATGGCACAAATGTTGGGTGCAGTAAGCTCAGATATTAGGTGAATGCCTGTGTGGTATCACATTGCGGTGATGTGCAAAAGTAGCAGCTAATATTATGTCCTCTTGTTTGCTGCTTCTTACAATTTCTTTCCAGGAAACTTCCACACCTTAACCATAGGATTTAAAAAAAAACAAAACACACACACCCAAGTTTACCAATTCCTTCTGCGTGCTACATGTGGAAAAAGGAGGCTGTCAAAAATCTTGTATCCTGATTTTCTTTTTCTTCCCCAAAAATATTTTAAGGTCATTTGCAAAAACTGACAGACTGTAAATTTCTATAGGTACCGTAGGTTTTGCATACACACCAGGCAATGTTGCAAGCAAGCTAAGTATTTTAAAAAAAGAGAGCGAGTTGAGGCCAGCATTCCTGGGTGTCTCTGTGGTAATGAGTAACATTTTCTTGTTTTTAAAAGCTTCAGCCTCCATTTAAAACCAAATCTCACAACAAATGTAATGACATTATTATCAGTAGGTTTAGGGTATGAGTGAGTTTGTTTAAGCCAGGTAGACAGGCTCAGGTTCTTTGTGTTTATCTCTATTTAAGTTAAGCTAAACTCATTATTCTGTCTCTCAGACTGTGGCTCCATTTGAATTCTCTGGAAACTGAAACTTAATGATGTGAGGTCTACGAGAAGCAAAATGCAGCACAAGTTGAGACCCACAGACGCAAGCCCTAAAGAGCATGGGAGAAAGGCCAGCAGTTACATTAATACCCCTGTACACAGTGCAGCTTTAGGTCAGCAAGGTCCAAATGCTTTTTTTAATAGTTATGGGAATACCAGGGTTGGCTGGCGAAAAGCAGCAGAGAACTAACACAGCTTAAATCTATTACTTGCCTCCAACCTTACAGCCTATAAACTATCCTTGAGGTTGTTTTGTTTTTTTGTATTTTTTAATCACAACTATGTTTGGAGTATAATCAGTCAGCCTTACACTGTTCCATATAATAAGGCCACAAAATCTAGAACCTGCTACATGTTTAAAATTTAAAATGTAGTTACAGAAGCACTGTTAGGTTTTGCCCTGCACTCATCATTACCAGTTTCAGGCTGTTGTTTGGAGGCTTAAATTATTATATTTACCGCAGCCTACATTCATCTGGGCACAAACACTCATTAACCATGATTAGTCTAACTAATTTTGCAAGCACGCATTAGGAATATGGTTTTTAAAAAAATCTACAACTTTACCATCACTATGTGCACCTTTGGTCTTTATCATCCACCCATCCATCATCTTCCACGTCTTCAGAGTAGAAGTGGGGCTGGAGTCTATCACTGGGCTTTATAGGGTTTGGTAATAGTTAGGTCTATGTGCTATTAAAATTAAAGCAGGGAGCAGTAATGTAACTAGGAGATGGGGAAAATTAGATGAAAAGCTGATTAAACTATCAACTTTTACTCTCATTATTTCATCTTGTTAACCTTTGTGGTAGAAACAAAACATTCTTTTAATGAGTGGGAAAAAAACGACCAATTTTAGCTAATGGTTCTTCCTACATTAAAAAGATTTATAATTTATGAAAACTTGTGAAAATAAAAACCCGCAACATTAAGACATTTTGCCTGCAGGTGGGGCAACCATTAAAAGAAAGACCTGAAGCAGACATAATGACTTGACTATTTTCAGAAAGCAACTTTAAACTGACCCGTGAGTCATTCGTGCAAACTCAAGGGATGAACTTAAATGCCAAATAGTGTGCTCTTTGCTATCATCCAACTACACTTCCACAGTCCAAATGATGTATGCTGTAGGCTGCCGCCGTAGTGTAGATCAGTTACTCCCACACTCAACAATCCTTTCTTCTATCGCATTTGGGGTGACAAGATCTCTCCCCCTTTGACCTGTCGGCCTGGCTCCCCCTTGCCGTAGCACTCTGGATCCTCATATTTATCGCACTCATGTCTGGGGTGGGGGATCTAGGACTACTGGATACAGACACCCCCAGGTGGGAATCAAACTCCCACTCCCAAACCCAAGGCATGTAGTCTTATCACTACGCTATCCAGCTGCTACAATACCTAGCATAATGGATAATGGCTGGTCTTACTTAGGCTAAAATAAAAAAGGCATAAAAACAGTCTCACTGTAAAAACATACTGAACTAGTCATTGCCCATAAATAGTTTATAATTGACCTCATCACATTCACTGAATGGACATATTTTAGGAAAAGTCATAAAATATAAGTGTTGGTGTTTTATTTCAACTTTCACAAGATTTTTAAAATGCAAGGGGGTCTGTTCTAGCTAAAGCAGTTCTAGTGTTAAGAAATAGGAAATAATATGCAGACCTGAAAGACACATCTGGTCCTTCAGTTTATCCATGGACTGTTTGCTGAAGCCTTAGTAGAAGAAAAGGCTGAAAGAAAGAAAAATTAGTGGCAACCAGTCTTAATGATTGTCAATATATACAGGGGAGGTCAGGAGAGAGTACAACAGTGTCTAGAGCCATCTGTCACATTTGGGGATCCTTTCAAAACTGATGAAATTATGAATGCAGACATGTACTGTCAGATTTTGATCCTCCATCTGGAAAGAATGTAACAACGGCTTCTTTATTCAGAATGACAGTGATCCCAAACATGCTGTCAGAGGGGTAAAAGCAAGCACCTAGACAGAACACTGTCAGTGCAGCAACCATAACAGAAACTATAAAAGGAAGAACTCCTCAGTATCCATGTAAGGATTTGATATAAAAAGTATCTCACATAGATAATCATGTCATTACGTCATTCAAGCAGCTTTTCTTCTGGGTCTGTTTTCTAACTCGTTTACTCTCTCACCCACACTCAGGTGTGTACGAGTATGTTCCCCTGGACACAGGTGATGGGATGAGGTTGCAGATTAATGCTCAGAACTGTGTCCACTGTAAGACCTGTGACATCAAGGACCCGAGCCAGAACATCAACTGGGTTGTGCCCGAGGGTGGTGGCGGACCAGCCTACAATGGAATGTGACCATCTTGGGTGTTTTTCTGCTTTTTGTGTTGAAAGATTACTTGAATATGGAAAATGTGCCTGAGTATATAGAGCTGAAGTAACTATGTAGTTATTTGAGGGTACAAAAAAGGACAAAGGATGTTTAAAAACTTGGTGTTAGAGAAATTGTTTTGCAAGGCCGTGTAAAACTGAAGCCAGAATTTGCAGTTTTTGCTGCTTTGGAGGCATTTTAAAGTGTTTTGTTTTTAAGAAGTACCAATTGTACTAGTGTATATATGATCACCTCAGGTTCATATCAGCACTACTGGTGGTATATACAGTATTGTATATATTATGATAATGTCCCAGTACTAATAAAGAAACTTGACGGTTGTCCCTCTTGTTTTATTGACCTCAGTTTAAAAAATAAACACAAAAAACAACATAAATAAACACAAATGGATATCCTGCTTGTAGCCAAGAGCACTCTTAAAATTCCTACCATGGAATAACACACACACAAAATTGCTTTGCTAATCTTCAAACCACCTGGTTTTCCAGCACCGTGCAATTAGACCGATGTTCACGATATTCATTACAGTAAAGGCAGGTCCAAGCTTACAGACATTAAGAAATGTGCATGGTGTAAAAACATGAGAGGACCCATGAAATGAAAATACTGAACATTTTCACCTGGATACACTCCTTATCTGTGGGTACAGCTTCCACTGTAAATAATGACAGCCAATTGCATCATGAGGTCAGATAGTTTAGGCAAACATTTTGGCATAGATTTTCTTCTCTCTCTCTTTCTCCTCCTGGATTTTAAGATGGACTTTCTTCAATTCATTGGTGATTGCTGTGAAAAAGAAGAGATTTGAAATTTTATAGATCGGTTCTAGTTTCTATTAACATTTCCCCTCAAATATCCAGTTTTCAGAGCAAGTTTTAGTTCCCATACATCCACTTTTTGCCCGGCTAGTGAGTTTAAAAAGACAGCCTGCTCCTAAAGGCACAGAGAGAGCATGAAGCACACTGATAGCTCTTATCTTCTAGCCTGCAGCCAATGAACTGAAGCTTAACATATCAAAAGGGCTATGAAACACTGTCAAAAAGCTGCAGTTTTGCAGTGAGCCTGATGCACCCAGCACACTTAAACGTACATAGTGAGGATGTGGTTCCTTGAACACTCCCTCCTCCCTCTTACAGCATCCTATTTTCCTACTAGCTATGCAAAATCCAACCATTAAAGAAACTGATTCATTGGTGTGTTGTAGTTGACCTTTCAGGGGACCATACTTTTTCATTTTCTGCAAAAAGTCAAATTAAGAGGAACAGAAATCTTTTGGGGAAAAACTACTGTCTTTCTCCAGCAGGACTATGACCTCTTTGCTAAGTTTGAATAACACGAACATATATTGAAAAAATAAAACATAAACTTAGTGTCCCAAAAGTTAGATTCTGTTCATCCGGACGTAGCGTTTTCAGTGGGAGAAACGTTCCTGCTGCTACTACTGCACATTCACCCAATGTATATACTATATACTATAAATAAATATATATATATATATATAAAATGTTCTTCCTCTACCCCCCATTTTTGCACATGTCGAGGAGCGTGTCAGGTTACATTTCACTGTGTGTTATACTTGTATAACTATGCATGTGACAAATAAAGAACCTTGAACCTTCTTCAGATTCAGCTGACTTGCAGGTTACCCCAATCTTATAAACAGTACATTGCACAGTGACTGGAACTAGCCCACTGAATGAACAATGGGCTGTGAGGTCAGTTCCTTGATCACTAATATGCAAATTCCCATGACCACTGACCAACAACTATTGATCAAAAACCACTGATCATAAACTTGGTGTATTCTTGCTATGAGGACAAATCAAACCAAGACTTTAGTTAAAACAAAACCACTGCAGACCTTACCTTTATCCTCTGGAGCAGTTTCCTGAGCTTTCTTTAGATCAGACTATCGAGTTAGAAGCACAATAAAAATAATTAGTTAAAATCAGTTCTGCTAATTGATTTAAAATATTTTTAATGTTAATGCCAAATTGCGAAATGCTAAACTTCATATTTAATTTTCACTGCAATTGTTTACAGGAGAATCTACTAGATAACTGACATATAAAAGGCAGTGTGTTCATGTTGTGCTGCTGGGTTGTACAGTCTCTAACACAAGAGGCTGTTCTGTAGACATTACCATGGCTTTGTTATATTCCTTTAACCCCTGCCAGGCCTGAGCCCTGCGGAAAAGTGCCTTAGTGTTTCCTTCACTCAGCTCCAGAGCCTGTAAGACAAGAAAAATGATTCTTTGGATGATTTGATAAAATTTTAAGGTCACATTTCACAGAATCTAAAAGATTTCCACATGATTTTTTGAAGTAGACAGAAATAAAACATCAAAGAGACTAAATAGACACTTTTTTCCCTAAAATGCATGTAATCTACAAGGAATATATAATCGGTTTGACAAATTCTTTTATTTCCTTTGTAACTCCAGACTGATGACAAGTCCCAAAGTTTGTTAAAGGTGCTGGTAGACAGATTTTAGCCTCTGTAGACAGAATCAGGCTAAGCACTCGTGGGTGCTATCTTCAGCAACAAAAACTGGGTACTGATTGATATCTTAGGTAAGAGGACATAAGCTTAGCATGTGAAGCCTGATAAGTTCACCAGCGGTAAACCCTAACAGCCACACAGGAGCACTCGGCTGAATCTGTGATATGTGCTACAGTCTGCTTTGTTCCAGCTCGTGTCACCTGATTGCAGCTGTCCAGAGCTTCCTGCCACAGCTGCATCTTCAGTTTACAGGCTGCTGTGTTGAGATAGCAGCTGAGGGCTGTGGGCTCCAGCTTCTTCTGTGCCTCCTCTTCCACTTGTTCCCCACACACCTTCAAGTACCTATGAACATAAAAAGATCATTTGTTAGCTTTTGGAATTATTCTTTGCTACCGTTTCCTTTGTTTGAAAATCAGGCTTATACACCACAAAAATCCTCACAGAGCACTTTGACAGATGAAAATCATCTCTGGGTTACTGGGAGTAATATTTAATTCCTGTGGAATATCTTTTCAAAGTGACTTCTCTTTAAGTCAAGGTGATTATGACTGCAAGTAAATCAAAACCACCTTACCTGAAAGCTTTACTATATTTTTGGACCGCGCCTTTCCAGTCTTGAGACTTAAAAAGGTTGTTTCCAATATTCTTCACATCTTCAGCAACAGACAGAACTTTCTCCATCTGAAAAGAAGCACAGGCCAAAGTGAAACTGGAACCTTTGATCTTAATTTGCAGTTTTTGCCATCATTCCTCTTGCTTATGTAAGAACAAGGAGAAGGAGACATTGCTAACATTACAAACACAAAGTCTAACCTCCAGAATTTCTAAACTACTTTATTTCAAAGTAAAATTGATAACATTGATAACATGCACAACAATGACCTCAGTAATAATCTGACTCATTATTACTGGGAACACTTTTCCCCCTGCTTCCATTATTTACCAGACTAAATGTGACCTTGTGATATTGATTTTTTTTTAATCCACACTTTCATTTGGCTTTGGATGAGCCAGCAAACAAGCATATTAAAAAAAATGCCACAGTGCTCCTTGCAGAGCAGTTATCTGCCAACCTGAGTCCTTGAAGATCAAAGACAGCGCTGATACTTACATCTTTAAAGTCGATGTCGGAGTCCTCGGGGAAGTCTGGGTGGGCATCTGTTCCATCACTTGGTGCAGCGCCCCAGCTGTCCCCATCCTTATGCTCACCACAGTCGGCTATGATACATGGCTGCAAATGCATGTTAGCAGAAACTTTAAGATAGCTTAACAGACCAAATGTGTTTCGGACTTAACACGAAAGAAAAATAATGAGCAGATTGGTATCATTAACTTCTAAGAGCAGGTGTTATCTTGGTTAAATAGTAAATGTCAGTAAAGACTCATTTACCTTCACAGGGGCATCATCTGTAGTATCAATGCACTCCAGCATTTTTACCACTCCGATCCCTTTCAACACTTGTCCAAAGACCACATGCTTTCCGTCTAAGTGTGGCGTGGGGACAGTTGTGATGAAGAACTGCGAGCCGTTGGTGTTTGGCCCTGCGTTAGCCATGCTCAGAAGACCCACTTTGCTATGCTACATGGAGAAAGAAAATAGGTTGGATAAAGCAGCTGGAACATCAAACATGAGCCATAAACATAGCCATCGTTTCTGAGTAACTTTGAATTTCTTTGCTTTGCTTCAGTAGATAATGAAGGCAAAAGAAAGACAAGAAGCACTAAGGGCACAAATATCCAAGCCAAGCATTGCATTTTTAAAATGATAAAACTTCACAAATCAACGTGGCGCATGAGGAAATTCAGCTAACTTTTTAAAATCGCCAGATGTAGAATCATAAGCCATTCTCACACATGAGCATCCGACAATTTCAAGAGAATCAGGTTCGGATTATTTTCACTGTTCTCCTTTCTCACGTGTGGCACGAGGAGGGGTTAAAGCAGGCCGGAAACGATCTGGAACGGCATTTCGGCACCTTCGCTTCACAAGTAATTAAACCTGCATTACTGTTGGCATTACTGCTGAATGAGGTCATTTTTCATGTGCTGTAGCCTGACGTTACTTCACTTGCTCAAACATAACGACATCCCACATAGCCCTTACATCCCCTGTGATGCATGCATGAAGTAGATGTAAATAAAAATAAATAAATAAAACTGCAGTCACTATTCAACATCTAATTAGCTACAAGAGACGAGAAATATAAAGTAACATTTAGATGTTTTTAGGTGGGAGGTCATTACGAGTACACAAAGTGTTTCTGTGATCTCATCTGTGATTTCCCAGGAAGAGAAAAAATGTTTATGTGGAACACTCAGAGATGTGTAAAGATGTAAAACGAGAGAGCAGGAGGGGAAGATAAGATTATTTTTAAAGGTAAGAATTGTTCAACAAGTTGGAAATTTGATCTATTACATGTGACCTCCTAGAGCTTTTAAATTAGATATGGGATCTATACATCATGTGTTGCTCAACCATGTTTTTTTTTTTTAAAGTCTTGCAAAACAAGCTAACTTTGTGTTATTCAAATTGCATAAAAATACTGCACTGGGCAGTTTGCCACAATGTGGTGAAGTTTACAGTAATACATGTTATGTCACAATGGTACGGGTTAAGTTACACTAAAGGTAGCGGATATTAATTTACATTTAAGCTAGAGATGCTGATTAAATCCAGTCAATGAATTTTACCTTTTCTACCAGCTTTATACTATGTATAAAGCAACATTTACTTATGTCTTGCTGAATTCAGGTGGCTAAATGCCAGGAAATAGTGCGCAGGAGGCAACACACACTCAACACACTCAAGGACAGCTTTTACAACAGGGCAACAGCCCTGATCAATGCAAAAAATAATTATATTTATATTTATAACAAGGTGCAATAATAATTAATGTGCAATAATAACAGTGTGCAATACAAATACACTTATTCTTCTTTTTTATTACTAAGTTATTATACTGTGTTGTGTTGTTTGTGTTGCGTTGTGATGTGTCGTATCGTGTCGTGTTGTGTTACATGTAGTGCCGACGTAGGACAGTTTTCCAATTTCATTGTACTACTGTACTATATATGAGTGTGCAATGACAATAAAGAGTTATCTTATCTTATGTCTATTTGTCCTTTGCTGCAATCCAACATTGCACATACTCTGTAACTGAGAGCTGGCAGGTTAAAGACTGGATAATGTTCTCTCATGCACTTCTGTTGGGCAAGTCCTAGAAAAGTTTGGAGCTGCAGTGCATGTGTGAAAATGGCTACAAATTTGCAGTCCTGGTGACAGGTCGTGTACCTTGTAGTGGAAGTTTTCATCCTCAAACTTCTCCCCATAGATGCTTTCACCCCCTGTGCCATTATGGTTTGAGAAGTCGCCTCCTTGGATCATAAACTTCTTGATGACTGGCAAGAATAAATTTACAGCCACATTACTTTTCCTATAATAAACAAACTTAATATTAACACTGTTCCAGGCTTCTTATTATTAAAATTGAACTCTCAAGGGCTCAACAATCCCAAAAGAATCCAGGTACTTACTCTGCATATTAAATGCTTTGTCGCACAACTATTAAGAGAGATCATTTGTGTGAGCAAAAAACAATTCATTTACACTTTGTGTAAATTTGTAAACTGTAGGCATTAACATTATATATTTATTATCTCTTACTTGTCTATATTAAATTTAGCCATGCAAGCAGTATTATTTAAACTCAGTTTAAAAAAAAAAAAAAAAGTACTCATAGACCTAGTTTCCAAGCCACTGATTATGCCATGACTTGGGATTTTCTCCTAGGAAATGTACTGAATATTCAATAAACGATATATTCTCCAAATGCTTCGCTACCCTGGATGTCCTTTCAACTACTCAGCTATTCATCTTCAAACTCTCCTTCCAAAGTTAAGAAGTCTATTTACTTCTATGAAACGGGCATCCTTTGAAGTGCAGTGGTTTCCCAGTCGATTTGCCAGTGCCCTTTTCTCCAGTGCACAGAGCCCGGAAGTTTTCAGCGGTCTTTGGGGTTATGTCAGCAAACAGCTCGAGAACAATTCGGCCAGCTGAGGACAGAAAGCAGCTCGGTTTAATCAGTTACAACACCAATGATATTAATCTGGACTATGTTATCAAGCGTCAGTTTCTATATTGAAAAATCATCATTGTTTAGGTAAATTGAAATAATAAGATTGAAAACATTTTAAGTGACCCAAACTTATAATTATAATACAATAGACTGTGTACTCGTTCCTCTTTTAACCTTTCATGTTTCACTTATAAGAATATGGTAACACTCGACAAAAGCACACGTGGTGCATACACTCACAAAACTGGCTCACAAAACGTTTTAGTTTGCCTTAATGCTCTTAAATGGACAAACACGTGTAATTTACAGCTTGGTTTATTTCTAGTTGATAGCGTCTTTGGCATGTGGTATATAAATCAGTTTCTAGAAGTCACTAGAACGTGCCAGGATGGTGCTAAGCTAACAAAGCTAAGGCTTAAAGTGGCGCAAATAGATGTTAAACAACAGTCGATTTCAGATGTCCTGACCTCTCTCCCCATCAATGTCTACGTCCAAGAAGACGCGGGGGTTTGCTGGGTTTGAAGGCTTGTCGGATGGTGTTGGATAAGACATGTTTTAATAAAAATCAACACTAAGTCTAGCGATGCTAGCTAAATCCGACCGGTGCACTGGAGCAGGTTGCACGGGATGAATGGGAAAGACTTACGACTTCCGATTACTAAATTCAAAATAAAAGCCGGCTGATTACGGTCTATGTTAACAGTATACTCTCACTTAATTTCTAGTGACTCTCACGCGGTTTTAAAAACAAACAGTGTTTATGTAATTATGACTGGCAAAACAAAAATAACAGATACAAAATAATAGATACAAAGGTAGAAGTAGAACAGAAGATCAGTGAGTATGACTGTACGCGTATTCCGGTTGCGATTTCCAAAGTAAAACACCAAAAAGACGAGATCACCGGTCTCCGCTGTTGTGTGTTGTGCTGCACATGGATTCAGCACTCAGAGATAAAAGTATACATGTGTAGTCAGACCACTGACACCAACAGTTGGCTTAATTTAAAGCCAATCTTAACTATAACTATGCATATGACCAACAACAAATGCATAAATAAAGCACCACAAAGACCAGGCATAAGCATATCTTTGGTTTATTAAGAATAAAAGTGGCTAACACCTGAAAAACTGAGGGAGATGAGACTCAGAGGGAGGATGCTGTCTCACTGCAGTGACTCTTTGAGCTGCATCCTCCTGTGGTTCCTGTACTGAGAGGGAAAAGAATCAGAAGAGAGAAGACGGGAAGTTAGAAATGACTGTGCAACCATTTTTAAGTATCTAATTTAAATTATGGAAATTAAGTATTAGTATTACAATACATCGTTTATGTTAAAGAAAGTGTGACAAGTTTCATTGTTATTATGAATTTCTGTAAAGAGGACTAGTACTCTAATACATTATTAAAGTGATAACATATAATGGCATGTACTTAGTATAATTTCTCATTTAGCCTTACATTTAGTCATAGTCAGACATTTAATGATTTCTTTCCACTGTTCCTTTTCCTGGAATGATTGTACAGCATACATCTCTGATCATTTAAAAACAAACAAACAAACAGGAAATGGGTATTAACGTTTGAATTTACTCTGAATTTCCCACACAGGGTCTAGATTACAGTCTCAAATATACACTAAAATTTGATTAAATGTCCTTTAGCAAGTTTCACCTCAACTGCTTGCTTTCAGTAGCCAACAGCAAGCTTCTGGCAAAACTGGCTGGATATTTGACCCTTTTTTGGCAGAACTGGTAGAATTTATTTAAATGGTTAGTATCCTGGCACCAATCCTGCTTTTAAATCAAAACAATTTCAATAAGGTTGAGGCCATTCCAGAAGTTTAATATGAAGCTACTGTCATAGTGGAGGTTTCTGAAGCATACATGATATGGACAGTGGTACAGGTTTCTGGACTTCATTAATTCAACGGAAGCACTGGGGAAAGGATGGCCAGAGGGGGAATTGAACAGGATGCTGGTTTCATGGAGAGGATTCAGCTAGGGAGAGAGAGGAGAGAGAAGTTAGTTCAGTCCTTCAAGGGAGATGCAGGGAGTTTTTTTTTTTTTTTTAACCTTTTATTTTGTACTTTTTTCCAATTTTATAGTACATGCAAACAAAAATATGAAAAAGGAACACAAAAGAAACAAACTAAAAGGAATAAAGGACACCTAATCTGTGGAAGAGAGAAAAAAAAACAACGAGGAGAGGTCCCTGCCTTATGGGGCTGAGTGAGTCTTATAGGCTATCCATTTTGTCCACTGTTTTCGGTGTTTGTCAGATTTCAGTCTCAAAGTGTAAGTCATTTTCTCCATTATATATATGTCCTTGATTACATCAGTCCATTCTTCCAATTTTAAAGGGTCACTTTTCAGCCAGTTTTTTGTTATTACCTTTTTGCTTGACGACAACAACATAATTTTAAACAAGTAATGGTCCTCCTTTCTTACATTTTCCCATATTCCAAAATACATTAATCGTACCTCACACAGCACGTCATACCCCAGCACTTTCTTCATTGTTACTGCAATGCTTTCCCAGTAAGGTTTGATATTTTTACACTTCCAAAACACATGAGAATGATTGGCGTCCCAGTCTCCACATAATCTCCAGCATCGTTGGGGTGTTTTCAGCTGCTCGCTTTTGATATAAGGAGTAATAAAGAACCTAATCACATTTTCCAGCCATATTCTCTCCATCGTCTAGAGCTGGTGGAATTATGCTGTGTGAGACATACGGATCGCCAGTCATCCTCTGACAACTCAAGATGTAATTCAGATTCCCACTTTTGTTTGATATATAATGTTTCATTCCTATTCAAATTTTGCAGGCCATTATATAATTTCGATAAAATTCTTAATGGAGGATTTTTATATGCACCTGTTATTATTTATATTATATGGCTTCCTTCTCTCAAGAGCTTCTTCCTAATTTCTGTATTGTAAAAATGTCTTAATTGAAAATACCTAAATAAATCTGATTTATCCAGTCCAAATTGTCTCTGTAGATTCCCGAAGGATTTGAATGTTTTCCCATCTATTAATGTACACATTGCTGTAATTCCTTTATTGACCCATCTTAAAAATGTACTATCCCATTGTCCACTTTGGAATTTTCAAGAATATGCAGGCCAAATCAGCAATTTACAGTCTTCTATAATTCTATATTTCTTCACTATAATCCACCAGAGTTTAATAGTGAATTCAGTAATGAGATTTGTGTTCGTAGACTGGATAGTTTCTTCTCCCAATCTTGCTTGTGGATGACATGATGAGCAATAATTTATCTCCATATGCTTCCATTTTGAGTTGTAATCCGGTGAACACCAGTAAACAATATATCTCAGCTGGGCTGCATAGAAATATTCCTTGAAATTCAGGAGGGCAAGTCCTCCTTTTTCTTTACTTAATTGGAGTATTTTAAATCTTATTCTTGGCTTTGTCCCTTTCCAAATAAATCTACTAACTAATTTATCCCATCTACCAAATTGTGCATCTGGTATATGGACTGGCAATGAAGTGAATAGATACAGTAGTCAAGGAAGCACATTCATTTTTATTACCTCTATTCTTGAGCTAAGGTCCATGACAAGTGGAGCCCATTTAATCAAATCTTTTTGGATTGTATTACTAATCTTTACACAATTTTCCTCGTATAGTGTACTTATTTCGCTAGTTAGATAGACACCTAAATATTTGATCTTATTTGAATCCCATTTTAATTTATATTTGTTTTGAATATTTTAATGCTTTAATCAACCGAGGAAAGGTCGTGTCAGGATCCTGTAGGTATATAATTATATCATCAGCAAAGAGACCTATTCATTGTTCAATTTTAGAAACTAAAACCCCTTTTAAGTCTGCACTTTGCCGTATATACTGAGCCAAAGGTTCGATATACAGAGCAAAAGGGGCTGGACTCAGGCAGCAACCCTGCCTGGTTCCTCTGAAGAGCTCAAAACTGTCTGTCAGGTCCCCATTTATTTTAACTCTAGCCAATGGCCTGGGGTAAAAGGATTGTACACACTCGATGAAGGTACTGTTAAAGCCCATTCTTTTCAAAACAGCAAAAAGAAATATCCAAGAGACTCTATCAAAGGCCTTTTCAGCATCTAAGCTCACTAAGGCTGTTGGGATTTTCTCTTTATTAACTTCGTTAATTATATGCAATGTGTGTCGTATATTATCTTGTGTCTGTCGCCCCTTAATGAACCCTGTCTGGTCTTCATCCACCAGATCTGGGAGAAATGGCTCTAAGCGTCTTGTGATTATGGATGTAAATAATTTATAATCCACATTTAAGATAGAGATTGGGCGATAAGAGTCACAGTTTTCCTTGTTTTTACCTTCTTCTTCAGGGAGTTTAACGGATGGTGTCATAGTGATTCTCCTACTTGTTGCTGGGAGGTTGTCCAAGTGGGGGTACCCAGAGACAGAGCATAGTGAGTGGACTAATTCAAAGGGACAGGTAGTGTACTGGCTCTTGAGCCCGACAAGGATAATGCTTGGTAGAAGCAGACTATCTGGCAGATTCTGGAAGCACCGACTGGTCCTTTAGTACTGGGAATTAATTCAGATCTGATGAGGAACCGGTATATCTGGCAGCATAATGATGATTGAGCTCTGCCCCAGAGGGAGGAGAAGGAGCTCAACTGACCCTGGCCCTCTACACAGAAGAGGAACAGACTTCAAGGACATCATAACCAGAAAACTATAACAGTAGCTTTATCCATTCTGAAACCAGTTCAGATGTCTGTTTGGGATCATTGTCCTGTTGGACAATTGGACAAGATCCAATATCCAAGTTTCAATGGTCTAGCTCAGGGGTGGGCAATCTCAGTCCACGAGGGCTGGTGTCCCTGCAGGTTTTAGATGTGTCCTCGAACCAACACAGCTGATTTAAATGGATAAATTAGCTCCTCAACATGTCCTGAAGTTCTCCAGAGGCCTGGTAACGAACTAATCATGTGATTCAGGTGAGTTTCCCCAAGGTGAGATCTAAAACCTGCAGGGACACCGGCCCTCGTGGACTGAGATTGCCCACCCCTGGTCTACCTATTGGTTTGAGGTGAATTTGAAAAATTTGGAGCTAGTTTTCTTTTTTCATTATTTCATTCACTTTGCACAATATACCAGAACAACCGGCAACAACCTGTATGTATAATTCTTTAAACTTTGTGGATAAAAAAAAACCTAAAATAAATTGAAACGTGTGCATCCATTTCTGATTTTTAACATTATTAAAGATGTATGGTGTACAATCATTGCCTGTGGTCAGAGTATATACATTTAAACTTACCTTGTGTTTCCAGTCTCATTTGGGCCCTTCACCTTCACTCTTGTCCCTCCTCTGCTATCAGCTGAGCTACAAGATAACAGATGTTAATGGTCAACAGGACCATTGAGCCTAAAAACACTATTTATACTATGGACTTCTCAGATATGCTCTCCGACTCTTAATTTATAGCCATATATCACAAAAATAGCTATTTGCCTGATTGTAGTGCAATTATCATCTTATCATATTAGGTCACACTCATTGGATATATTTGTTTAAAGAGATCAGACAACCACCAGCCATAATATTATATTAAGCTAATATTTAATTCAATCAGCTGAACAAAAAGTCACACTTTGATGTTTGTTTGTTTTTTCATTTCATAATCGTGAATGAAAAAAGAAAACATCATGCTAAAATAATTTACAATTAATTATTTGTTTCTGTTTGCTAGTCTAATCTTCCATCAATTAACAGTCCAAAATCTACTAATTCATTAATGCATAATCCACAGATGAACTTTTAATACACAGTGCAGTTTGATTTATGTGTGCTCATGCATACATTCTCATTTCTTTGTTTTAAAAATACATTTTAAACATATGTGCTGCTATATGGATATGAGATGGCTACTGTATGTTGCCGTATTTAATTTACTTACCAATTCTGCAATTGAATTAAAAAAAATGATTCAAAAAATGATACATGATGCTTTATCATTCTGCTGGCAAAATATTCTTTTTTCTTCCACGCAATAGTTTTGACATGTCACGATAGACAGGGGTAATTTAATCCTGGCTGTTACACTCATATAAATACTGCATGTTTCTCATAAGTTCTTTATTGGATGATTCTAATGTTTAATTGCGTGGGTAGAATCTGCTTCCAGTCATTTCTACAGTGTGATTCGGGTCTTATGTATAAATGATACATTTTAACTTCATAAGAAATTATTTATTTTATGTATCATAACCCTGAAATGTAATAACCACTTAATTAGACCTATGGGGAAAAACTGATCAGACTGTTTTTAACTGGTGATCACATCAAAGATCTCTTCAAAGATTCTCTGAACCAGAAAAGACCTTTTGGAGCCCCCGCATGTTGAAGATTTTGACTCTGCCTTCCACTCTTACTATATGTGGAGTGTTTTGTTTCTTGGAGTGTGCATACATTTTTCTTTTTCAAGTGAACTCAACCGCCACATGGCTTTATGTGGGTGTGAGACTTAGAGCATCCTATTGCAACGATGATATTGCCTGAAAATTGCAGCTGACCCCAAGAAATTGATGTCTGTGTGGCTTGTTATAGAAAAATTGGTGTTTTCTCTTACAGTAAACAATCTGTACCGTTATCTACACCAGATATAAGGATGTGATCGTTTTTGCTATAGAGACAGATTACCAGGTGCTGCTCAAATAAGAATCAAAAGTCTATATCTGTGACACTCTAAGAAGGGAGCGGGACCTCTGATAAACAATACTAAACCTGTGATTACTGTTATTTTCTGGATGGAACCCTCCGTTAGACAAGTTTTTATGCCTGAAGCAGATTGTCAGAACTTTTGCAGAGAAACTTATTTAAAGCTCTCTATCCCAGATTACACTGTGAAGGATGTTCATAAATTCATTGTGCATTACAGTGAGTAAAGGCGTACATTGCTATAATAAAAGAACTGTTTTTCCCGCAAGATTCTTTTAAGCTCAAGATTGTGAAAAGTGTAACCTTTTCACAAGCTTTTTAATCAAACGTTAACAGTGAGGTCCTTCATTCTAAGAGTGAGATGTCATTTCCTTTTACTCAGATTGTCGCTGTTTCATGTATATTATTATTTCTGAAAATAGCATTTTCTGTCATTTTAACAGAAAATCACATGTAGGCAGTGCTGGGAAGGTTACTTTTAAAATGTATTCCACTACAGATTACAGAATATATGCCCCAAAATGTATTTTGTAATGTATTCCGTTACGTTACTCAATAAGAGTATTTGGATAACTTAAGATATTATCATGCTGTTTACAACTACATGAATATGATTTATTACTATTACTGAAGGTCCGCGGCTCCGAAACGTAGTAAAGGGACCTCTGGCTAATACTTCAGGTTCCGTGTCGGCTCGTAGCCGAAAAATAGCTTTACTTTGTTGTCTGGGTCAACTTTGCTAGCGAGAGACAGAGAGAGGCTCTCTCCTTGGAGAGGCTGCTCCAACGGAACTTATTGTTTCGGAGAGAAACACGAACACGGTGTACAGTCGAGTCTTAATAGCTTACTTACAACTGGGCTGGTCAGGCACTCTTCTTGGCTGCAGTGGTTATTATTATATTTACATGCTTCCAGCTCCCGTTTCTGCTCGATGACAACTCGTAGTTTTCCACTCTCCTTTTTCTCCCTCCTCGCGCTCACAGACACATAACGGGTATAACTTTTCAGACCTGAATCTCACTGAACCTGAAAAGAGAGTATTAGCCAAAGGACTCAATTTTGCCATTTCTCCGCAACAGTTGCCCATAGTGGACCTTATCACAGCCACAGAAACCGCCATACGGATTAATAAATTATCACAGACAGAAGCAGAGCAAATCAGGATGAAAGTCTCGGCCACCCTCTCCAGTGCCAAAGTCCCTCCGTCCAACCTCACAATACAAGAAAAGAAGGCCGTCGCTTCCCTGAGCAAAGACCACAACATCACTGTTTTACCAACTGATAAGGGAAGATGCACCATGGTCCTAAACATTACAGATTACCACACAAAGATCACTACTCTCCTCAGTGACAACAATACCTACGAAGCGTTAAAGCGAGACCCCACAAGCAGCTACAAAAAGAAAGTTATAACTTGCCTTCAGGACCTTGAAAAGGACAAAATCATTGACCGCCTTACATATCACCGCTTTTACCCAGGGGATGCCATACCCTGCATTTACGGACTTCCTAAAATCCACAAGGAAGCTGTCCCACTCAGACCCATAGTCAGTAGCATAAACTCAGCCACTTATAACATGGCAAAACACCTTGCTACCATCCTTGCCCCTCTTGTGGGGAACACCCCACACACATCAAGAACTCCACCGACTTCACCGAAAAGGTCCAGAAACTTACCCTGGACCCAGATGAAACCATGGTGTCCTTTGATGTAGTCTCTCTCTTCACTTGCATACCCACCACGGAGGCAGCGGAGACTGTCAGGAAACGACTTGGAAGACAGGACCAACTTCACACCCGATCAGATTTGCACACTGTTAGACCTCTGCCTCACCACAACATACTTTAAATACAACGAAGGCTTCTACAGACAAAAACATGGCTGTGCCATGGGCTCCCCCGTGTCATCTATTGTAGCCAACCTTTACATGGAGGAAGTGGAAAGAAAGGCTCTTGGCTCTTTCAAAGGAAGAGTACCCAGCTACTGGTACAGATATGTGGACGACACCTGGGTCAAAATCAAGACACAAGAAGTGGAATCCTTCACTGCGCACATTAACGCTGTGGATAAAAACATCAAGTTCACCAGGGAAGACACAAAGGACAACTTTTTGCCTTTCCGTGGCGATCGTGGCTCAAGAGTTGGGAGCTCACCTTGTAATCGGAAGGTTGCCGGTTCGAGCCCCGGCTTGGACAGTCTCGGTCGTTGTGTCCTTGGGCAAGACACTTCACCCGTTGCCTACTGGTGGTGGTCAGAGGGCCCGGTGGCGCCAGTGTCCGGCAGCCTCGCCTCTCAGTGCGCGCCAGGGTGGCTGTGGCTACAATGTAGCTTGCCATCACCAGTGTGTGAATGGGTGGATGACTGGATATGTAAAGCACTTTGGGGTACTTAAGGACTAGTAAAGCGCTATATAAATACAGGCCATTTACCATTTTTCCTGGACTGCGCTGTGCACATTGCACACATTGAAGAGAATGGCAACCTCAGCATCGAGGTTTACCGGAAGCCCACACACACGGACCAGTACCTCCTCTTTGACTCCCATCACCATCTGGAACACAAACTTGGAGTAATTAGGACCCTACACCACCGGGCAGAACATGTTCCCTCTAAGCCTGAAGGGAAAAAGAAGGAACACACACATGTAAAGGAAGCACTCAAACAAAACCCAAACAGTCCTGACCCGCCACAATATGAAACAGGAAAATACCGCCGTGTAATCCATTTATTTCAACAAAGTAACTGTATTCTAAATACCACCTTTTTAAACGGTAACTGTAACGGAATACAGTTACTCATATTTTGTATTTTAAATACGTAACTGTGGTAAATGTATTCTGTTACTCCCCAACACTGCATGTAGGCCATTGATTTTCCCTAATAAAACCACTTTTACATCACATACAGCTTCAAAAAGAACATATTATTTGTTACAAAAACATGTGCAGGCTTGAGGTTTGAGGCAGGAGACTAATAGTTAAAGTGGTTGACTTTAACTCCTATTAAATCCCTGGGGAGTCGTTTTTGTCACTGCACAGGATGTTCATATGAAAATATTTTTTTATTAAAGGGTGAAATTTTAAAAAGTAGGATGGTGAAAAATAATAATTTTCTAAAGAAAGAATAAAAATAGTTCATATTTTGAACTTCTAGCAGTATAAAGATGAAATTATAAAATGAGAAAATTACTTTGAAGCAACATTTACATGTAATGGTTGGGAGCTGTTGGAGCCTCATGGAAGGTCACTAGCACAATTTTCTGTATTAAATGAGTTAGTTCACATTTATAGATGTGCCAGTTCTCAGACTGTCAGCCTTAGGAAAAATAAAAGCATGCCCTTCTTTTCAGAATTTAACTGGTGCATGCTTGAACCAACATGTTGTTGTAATTAAAACTCTATTTCTGTATTATATACAGTCTGTGGCTTGGACTATGCACATTTCCAGTGTGCAGTGCTATAGCAAAGCCTGACTCTGAAGTGATAATTTCTCCTCGAACAACCACCTACAAATATTTCATGCATGTCACATATTTTACTGAAAGGATTCTTCAAGGAAGGGATTAGTAGCTGCATGCACAGCCGAGAGAAGCTTTTTGAGCTGCATCAATGGTCATAAATGTGATCAGCTGTGTCTTGCACTCTGCATTTTGACATATTGTTTGCTGGCTTTGCAAATCATTTAGCATATCAAATTCTCCTTTAAACGAGATCTTTAACTTACTTTTCCCCCTCTCATCTCCTAGAGCTTGTGTCTTTTTGAAGCTTCTGAAAACATGCCACCTTATCTCTTGTTTTTGTTTTATGTTTTTTTTTTTTTATTAAAACTTTCAAATATAATTTTTAGTACATTTTACTGGTCTGCTGTATTCTTCTACAATGGCTCCTTTAAGAAGTTGTGAGTTCATGTCTGAGGTTCCTAATGTGTCCTCACTCCACTCCCTGGGCAGATGTATAGTCTCGATTTGTTTTTATGTTATAGTTTATGTTTTCTCTTACTGGTTGGCAGATTTCGGAAAACTAGCTATCAGACATTTCTGAGGGATTATGAGCTGTGGAAGGAACAATTTCCATAAATGTGCACATTTCATAGTTGGAATGATCATTTCAACATTACATTTTTTTTTTCCAATGAAGGAGGGAAAATCTGGGTGGCTCCAGTGGCTGATCAGATGGGTGCTGTTCAGCTAGTTTTTACAATATTACAGTTTCTTTGTAAGTATTTTCCAGATTTGGAATGGCTTTCCATTATATATGAATAATATTTCCTTGCTGAAATCAAAAGTGTCATTTGGCTTAGCCTCTTAATGTGTGTCTGTCTGTTCCCAGCTTGTCATTAAGATATCACGACACAGTGGTTTTGTTTTTCCTTTGTTGTTTCTCATTCTTGACTTAATGTATTCATCTTTGCTTTGTGCTTTTTTGTGTGCCTTCCCATCTGGTTTACAGAGTCCTGTCTATCCTGCATTTGTAGCTTTTATTGGCTTTCTTGTGGGAAAACAATATATTCAGGAACAACAGACTGATTTTCTAAGATGGTGAAAAATATTTGTGTGAATGACGCCTGCAACAAGAATAAAAATCTACAGCCTTGTCAATCGTGTCTCATACTGGTCCCAGGAAACTGCGATGTTTCAGACCAGAAAGCAAAACTGTTCTGAACAAAGGAAAAATCATGAAACATCCACATGGATGACAAAGTGAAGAAGAAAATCAATACAAAACATCCTTGTAATGGCTAGAAAAGTAGCTGCCAGATTTGTACAATGCTGTGCTGATACAGAAACTGCAATAGATACATACATATATATATAACAAAACATAATATAGGCTTAATTTACTCATATTTTAAAGGGAATTACAGGTGACAGTAGTTGGGGCTTTCCAACTGTACTCTTTAATACAGTTTTTCTCATATTACACTGTTATTCAAATATATTGTCCTGTTTTTTAATATTAACCACTGCCATCATGCCACTAAAACTCTCCTGTAAATACTGAACTGATGGCTATGCCATAGTCTAATTCTCTGCATTTATTACGTCTAGCAAACTGTTTAGATGCTTTAATCAATCATATATCGTTAGCTTCATAGCATAAGTGCCTAAGTCATTGACTTAGTCAAATGACTTAGGCACTTATGCTATGAAGCTAACGATATTCAAACTGGGCCTTTCACAAAGATGAGATGACCTACTTTGAGGCACTGCACAGCATTTTTATTCCTCAGTCTCATTAATAAAGATGATGTCCCACATTTTAATGGCCATTAGTTTACAAAAGCCCACAGTGGGAGACATGCACTTTTTAAGGTCTTGCTTTATCCCATTAAACATATGAAAACAGAAAAAAATCACATGGTCCTTTGCAGGTGTTAAAATTAGGTAAATGCAGCCTCAAATCAACAAAATACATGCAATTGTTGGTGTTGGTCAATTAAAGAAGAGCTATGTGATCATTAACCAAAAAATTGAAGCCATCATTTAGCAGTGAGAAAGATTATTTACATGTAGCGATCAATTGTCAAGCATGGTAGTGGAGGGGTGATGATTTGGGCTTGTTTTGCAGCAGCAGAACCTGAACACCTTGCCGTCTGGGAGTAAGCCTTGAATTGCCAAAGTATTCTAGTCATTTTGATCCTGAGCGGATAAGAGAAAATTCATTTTTTAAATTCCTTTTTAACACATTAAGTTTTTGCTATAGTTACTTTTTTATTTATTTACCACAAAGTAAAATATGGTGTCCTGTAATGTGACATTCAGTCATTTCAGTCTACCCTTCAGTATTAGTAACGTGTCCCACACAAACCAACTCCTTGCACCACATTTAGTTTGCTGAGATCTGGTCACCCTACTTTTATGGTTGTAGCAGATCTACAGGATTCTGTTCACTGTTTTGGCTCTTAAATAGTTGATTATCTACTGTACCAATAAATATAATTTTAAGCCAGTTAATTCAAAGATGTTGAATTTTTGATACGGCGCTGAAGAATAACATAAACCTCCTGTTTGTTTTTTATGACGTCTGTGTGTCTGTTTATGTCTGGCCTACTTCTTTTACAGAGCTTGGGGAGCTGCATGCTCCTGATGAAGTGGAAGTGTTACATTATGAATGTGGAGGTAGATAACTTACAATCACTCAACACAGTGCAAACCTGAGATGTTCTCACGTATCCACATAACAAAGCACACATGTGTGATAGCTCTCTGAGCAAAGGGAAAAGGCATTCTATCTTACTTTGTGCTCTGAAACTTTTGAGTGACTCTGTTCTCCAACGATGCCCGTATGTCTGTTTTCTGTTAAAAAAATAATGAAGATTAATGTAATATTTTTTGAACGTGTATATGATTCAATTTATAAATTGATCACAATGAAGACTGTGTGAAAAATATTCATTAATGGTTAAAAATATGCGACTTAACAAAAATATAGCAATAAATATTTATGATGTCACAAGGCTGATAAATCATCTGTCCATCAGTTTCTCAAAGTTAAATCTCAATGTGACTTTGTGGCACATTAACAGAAGATGCTGCCTCTGCTTATTCATTTGCATAAGCCGCACACGGTAGATTTTAGTTGCACCTTAATTTGCATATTGCTGAGCAGCGTCCCACTGTTTAACAGCTGGTTATATTGCCATCCCCAGCCCACCTCCCCCACATAGCTCTGCCTGGGAATGGGTGGGAGGGCATCTGGTGGAGCTCGGCACAGGTAACTGAGGTCACCTGTGGCCTCAGGTGATGTGGCACCCACACCGATGTACCGGGTAAAGTAATTGGATCTTGGCCTATAGTCTCTGATTCCATCTGGACCTGGTGAGTGGATAAAGCAGGTAAAAAAAAAAAAAAAATACAAACAAACTCAAAGCTTTTATTCACAGCTTTAATAAACTTAAGTACCATAAAAATGTAGTCTATATTCAACTTAAGGTGATTTAATAAATATTATTATATTATACACAAACACAGACAGGCACAAATAGTCAGTTTGGTTCAGGTTATAGTGCCATCATGTGTCCAGTTGCAGCTATATTTGCTTGGACATGCACCATTTCCTTGAATATTTAATAATTGATCAACCATGGTGTGCAGTTTAAAGCACAATTACAGGAAACTGGGTTACAGTTATCTGGCAGCAAATACTTTCTTATTAATTCCAACACACTCACACTCATAAAGTATTATAGATATGGCAGCAGAGACATTGCTTCAGCTCTAATTTTAACTTCATAATTTGATCCCCCAGAACTTTAGTGAGTTGAAGAAACTAATAAAAGCATCTTCTCTGCATACATCGGCCTACCTGTAAAAATCATCCTCTGTCCATACTGTGGCTGTCCTGCAGTTGTTTCACTGTTTTGCATCATTTCTCTTCCTGTTATGTTTGGACTAGTTGCAGACTAGATACACCTAGATAATGGCCACCCATGGGTGATAACATGAGCCCAGCAGTCTGCTCTGTCCTCAGGGCCATGGCTGGTTGTCATGGAATCATTACTTGTATCCTAGTTACAGCCTAAAAGCAGATTATACTTTAAGTGTTGAACTATGCCCATTCACTCCTTTATTTATATGAAGTATTTATGTATTTATTTATGTCAAGCCCTGTAAAATTAAGTAAAATATATCCTGTCCCTGGTTATAAGTAAATTAATTGTTATTTACTAAGTACATTAAAAAGCAGCTTTCCATTTGCTGCATAATAAAAACAAAACCTTGTTGATGAAGCAATGAAATACCAAATGAAAAGAGAATAGTTATTAAGCACATAGCAACCACGCAAACAGCAGAGATAAACAAACTGCAAATAACAGAGTGAAAAGCCAATTACACAATGAAATGAAATGAATGAATGAATGAATAAATAAATGTATTCATTTATTCGGAAACTCAATGAAACTACCAACCATGAATGCAAAAATAACAGGGTATCAAGTGGACTTGAAAAAGTCTTTACAGTTTGATTTAATATGAAAAGAAAAACTGTTTCAGAATCTTTGTAAAGCAAATGAAAAAGTCCACTCCACGTGAGCGGGGAACTGAAAAAGAGCAGATAATAATCTAAGTTACGCCAAGGCAGAAAAGTTTTGTAAAGCTTAAATGTTAAGGGCTTACTAATCAAGCCAGAATCTTGAAAAAGCTTGACCCCATGTACAAGGAGTTACAGTAATCCAATTGTAAAGCATAAAAACCACTTTCCTCAGACTATTAACAGAGCGAAGGAACTCTTAAGGAAACTTTTCACAATTCATTGATCAAGGCAGCTAAACATCCTTGTTGGTGAACACAGACAGTCTGCTGTAAATGAGAGGTAAAACTATGTTTCATCAGCATAACAGTGATGCCATATTATATTTTTCAAAGATGGATACAAAGGGGAGGGAAATGGAAAATATAAAAGTGGCCCCAACACAGACCCCTGGGGGATAACACATTTAATAGGGTAAGATGTCCCATCTGACACTGGAGTACAACCATAACCTGCAGATCAGCTTTGGCCTGAAATTGACAGAAAAATGTTTTGTCTTCTGGATTTTGGTCTAAACAAGACTTTAATTTTGAAGGATGTTGGAGTGAATAACCTAGGTAGCAACTCAGTCTTCAGGGTGTGTGCTAGATTTCATCAATAAGGGTGGTACAGCTGCTTGTTTAAAACAGGAAGGAAACACTGCATTGATCAAATAACAATGAATTATACACCAAGGTTCATATTTTCGTATTTTCTCACAGCTGTAATCCCTCATTGAGCCACTTGGTGGAGCCAAAGCATAATTTTTTGCCACATTACGCCCTCCGTTCCCTTTTTTGTTAAATGGACTCGCCCATGATTAGCCGCCTCCTTGTGACAATAATCTCTGTCAAGTGAAATACAACAACAGCCAGACAGGAAATGCCACGGTGGTCCCTTCAAAACAGAACAGCACGATTTCTTAACCAAAGCGGACTTGTAGGGAAAATAATAACCTTGTTCAAAAACCTGCACGTTTAAAGAAGAAACTAAAATATTTCTCTATAACAGCTTACTATATTGATATAGGTGGACTCGACTGATTTTCTTTCTTTAAAAACGGTCATAAACAAAGGTAATTTTTGCATTGAAGCCTTGCATAAAAGTGAGGAAAATGATGCAAAACACACCCAAATGCATATTTATTTATGTATATTTTGCCTAAAATTTCCACAGCCTTCATTGTCTTTTTATTAGCGTCATTTGGGGGTATTATTTTGAAAGGTTGTAAGTAACGTCCACTGGTAACTCCGCTGGTCTTTATGCTCTCGGTATGTCAGTCACCATGGTGGCATACAACAGAGCAGAGCGGCGGCGGCTCTATCTTGACTTTTAGCTCCATCAAAATGCAAACATAGTAGATTTTCTCAGTGAGAGGACGGGAGTCTTCCTCTGATAATGGGCGTGAGCTGGTTGCTGACGGGTTAGCCGCTTGCTATTTCCTCACTTTTTTGTTTGCTGGATCCTTACATGGAATTTCTCCCCCGTCGCTAGCAGAGCAGAATGCTGAAGAGACAAGGAATGGCTTTAATGAACGCTGGCTTGAATAAAGGGACAACACTTTCTACGCTAAGAAAATAACTCTTAAGAGGGGGAGTTTGACCGGCGCTTTTAAAGGAAGTTTCCTCCCCGGTGGGGACCGGTGTTGGCAGCCGGATTCGGCACGGGCAGCAGAAAGACAGACACTCTGAGGAGACTGCTCGGCTGTCTGGCTCCAGTCGTGGCCTGGCTCAGGGCACTCCCAGCTTACCCGCTAGCATCTGAGCACAGGCGACGAGAATAAAGCAAGACAATAGGGGGACTTGTTTTGTATATATCCTGCCCCTGGATAGAGGTAATTTTAAGGATAAGGAATTCCACATCCTCTAGACGGCTTCTTCCAAAACAATGGCGTCTTACGTGGATAACAGCTTTCGGCAGGCTGTGATGAAGAATCCGGCTGAACGGACGCAACAGGTCAGAAGAAATTATTCATTGCATGTTGTTGCTAATTGGATTTTCATGGAAATTAGTAGCCTCCGCCGTTTTTTGTCACTTTGTTGCAACATTTTAGCATTGCAACATTTTAAAGTGTAACAGTTAAACAGTGTTTCTGAGTGCAACTGTTGCCATTCAGCTCGTCTCAGCGGCTACATCCCGCTAAGCCCTCTATCAGCAGAGATAATCAAGGCTACTTAATGTAACAGGAGCTGCGGCCATTGGTGGAACTCTAACCCGCCTGTGGCGTATAGCATCGCTCTGTGTATTGTGGTTTTACATCTCTGCAAGTCGCAAACGTCGTCTCTTGCAAAACTGATTTTTTTTTGCATGCAACAAAATCCAAATAATAAGGGTGGCAGAGATATATGTAAGGGTTTTAAAAGAGAATAACACAAAGGAGACAAAGAAAAGGGCAAGGGAGCCCAGAGGAAATCCGTTTGATCAGAAATGAATAGGATGTAGAAAATCTGTGATTGGGCGGAAAGTCAGACAGCACACTGCCCTGATGCAGATGGTGCACATGAAAAGTTTAAACAATGTTACAGTAGGGAAGGAAGTATTCAGACTAAGAACATATGTAAAATGCATTATCCTCTACTGTAATATTACAAAGGTTTAGCCTTAAAATAGTAAATAAAACATGTTTGTGCTGAATCATATACACTTTTTTAAATTGATGCATTAATGCGTAAATCACACTAACATTGCAGGTGGAGATGCAGCATTAGCGCTATAATAATAATTTAAAAAACACCAACATGGTATAGTAATAGATTTATTTTTAAAACGAACGAAAGATGCATCCAAAATAACTTACAAATACTTAAGTGAGATGGAAGTACATTGAGGGCCAGTGCCGCCCCATACCTACTCTACAGGCACATCCCTGTATGAAAGTCAAGGACAAGAGGCTAATCCACAGATAGCGCGTGGACGATACTGGGCTGTAAATTTGGACATTACCCCGGTTTATGGTAGACGTTGACAGACTAATGCTTCTGATGACTATCCTATAGGTTACTTTTGATACCGCTTCACCGACTAGTAGTAGTGGTCCATTAATGTTTTGTCACACAGTTTCTGTGGTGGGAATGGACAGACATTGGTGCTTTTCTTGTCCTGCAGTTAAAATCAGGAGGAAAAAAAATCTTCCAAACAGTTCCCTGCTACTTGTGTCTAAAGCTCAGTACTGTTACGTTTTTGTCCTACCTCTGAGAAGTTTGTAGTGCAATCCATATCCTGCCTGAACATGCAAATCCTGTGGGCTGTGGTTGTGACCCTTTGAGCTGCACATGCTTGTACACACCCAGGCTGGTAAGGTATCAGATATAGGACGTTATGCTTTGCATTTTTGCAGAGATCAAATATAAATCCAGTTTGGCTGTGAAGCTGAAATCATTTCATTTGAGCCGTCTCCACGGCTCCGGTGCCAAAAGCTTTACACATAATGGACAATCGATAGTCCATCACTTGAACCAGAGAGCTACAGTTAGTGGCACAGCCTCTGCCCATGTCTGTCTGACATTAAGGAAACAATTATGGTGTCACTGGTGTCACATTAACTGCCCTAGGCTCATGGTCTTTACAGCTTTATGCAAGTTGTAATTTGTATGGGTGACAGATGCCAACATGGTGATGGAAACTGGATAAAGAATTTGGCTTGTCTCACTAGCAGCTGTGCTCATCTAAGATTGGTTTGTTACCATTTAATGATAAGCATTTATTATTGATCAGTATATTTTGAATTAACTCTCTTGTCTGTAAAGAAATGCTTCACATTTTTGAGAAGCTTTAATTTAAAAATTTGTGTCAATCTATTTTTTCTTCTGAAAAATTTCTCAGGAAACGAAAACAAAAACATTTTTCCTATATCTGGCATCCTCTCAAGATCTATGTCTAAAGCATAACCCGCCTCAACTTGCAACCCCACCTGTAAGAATTTACATCAGCATAGCTTTATTTATGGCCATCTCAAAGGGCTGTTTATGAGGCAGTCCTAACTTGCCAAGAGTATGTGAGAAGATATTAAGCACTTGGAATTTCTTGGCTTGAAAAGTGTCAGATTAAAATACTTCAATAAAATATGACCTTCTGGAAGACTCTGTAAAATGATAATAAAAAAGAAATCAGTGGTATGGCTCTGGTCCTTGAGCACTTTGGAGCCACGGTATCAAATCATGCTGTGTAAGTATGCAAACATTTCATCCCAGAGGGCTTTACTGTAGGAAGTCTCTGCACTTCTGAGTGAGTGAGTGACAGGTTGGAAGGAGGAAAATGCTTCCCAGATCCCATAGGTCATTGCAATGAAGAAAAATGAACAGCAAGGCTGACTAGGGCAATTTTAACAGCGACTGTGATTGAGAATGATGGTGTCATTTGGGACATTGTAACAGGATTTGAATGCATCCATGTTGTTTTACAGTTACAGAGAAGTCCAAAGGAATAAAAGCTCCTGGAAAGCCTCTGCTTTTTCTGCAGAAACCACTATATGGAAATCTTATGACTCTGCAGCTACATTGTCATTGTTTTTCTGTACCAGCACCTTTCCCAAGTGTTCCTTTCAAATGTCTCGGGACTGTGCTGGCTCACGCAGTTTATCCTAATGGTGTTGGCAGGACCTCTCTGTCAGGATTAGCCACCAGTTAGAGGGATCTGTCTTTATCGCTCATGACTCGCCACACAGTCGGATTTGACCTATAGCATACGGCAGGTTAAATAGCTGACCACTTGACAGGTAGTGTTCTGGCCGGCACTGTTGCTCTCTGTCCTTTGCACAATTTATTTATATATATTTTTGCACTGTAAAGGGAAGGAAGAGCCCTGAATTTTTGACATTTAAGGTCAAAGAATAATCAAGAGGGAAGGAGATGGAGGACAAGGATGCATTTTTCTCTCTGAAGCATTGCTTTTTTTCCAGCAGTGACATAAATTAAGATAATATGACATGGATATTTGATCTGTGATATCTTTTTTTTTTAATCTGATATCTTTTATATACAAATTCAAACCTATGCTACACAGAGAATTACTTCCCTTCAGTTAAAGCACTGTTTCTGAAACTCGCGTTGTTTTTCTGAGACTTGCTCCCAGTGGCACTGTTGTGTTGTTTCCGTTAGTTCTGTTCATATGATCCTAACTTTTCTCCCAATCCAGGCATTTTGATTTAGTTCTGTTGTTGACGGATTTCCTTTACACACTATAAAATGCGGGTTTGTCTGTGGTTTTACTGCTTTAGTTCATGACTGTCTGTTATTTTTTGATCTCTGTACAAATGACAGCGAGCCAGCTTCAGGAGAGATACTGATGTGTAAGTCTTTGAGGACAAAGGCATACATGCTTGGCTAATTAGCTCAATTTTAATATTCCATTCATTATCATTGTGTTATTTAATTTTTTTGCCCAGTATATTCTAACAAATACGCACACCATCACTCAGTTATTGTAAGACTTTCAAACATTTTCTTCTTTAGTTTTATTCCTAAATATTTTGACCTTTAAATAAGAAGTGTGAGATTTTCATTTGTTTATAAAGTTCTGTTATGTTTTTGTTTAAATTGAACAAAATCTTCAAGAGCAAACTTCATTTAAGTGGATTCAGTGTCTCTGTTTGGCCACTTAAAATGGGTTATAAATGCAGTGAAATTAGCTGGGTTGAAGATTTAGAAAGACAGCTTGCACAGACTGAAAATGAATTAATGAGTGATATCACTTCATTTAGTTTTGCTGGAACCAAAATGTGCACATACGTGTCTTTCTGTGGTGCGCAGTTGTGGCTCTGGTTTATTTTCAGCAAGTAGATGGATGCAGGACTGACATCTCTCCTCTTGTTTAGCCAGGTGGCAAAGCTAAAGGCCACAAACAACAGTCCTCTGCTGTTGTGACCCCGTTTCGCAGTCACATAGCTGGAAGGACACGCTGCCTACTTTGCATTGTTTCCACATATTCTGGATCAGCATAAGAGATCAGAGAAGACCTGCAGTGACCTTATAAGAGACACTAGGGGGAAGATGGATGAATTTGGGTGAATGTAATGGCCATTATTTAGCCTCGCAAATTGCAGTTAGTAAGGTAAAGAACCAGTCAATCCAGTCCAAACATCTTCAGTGTTTCTGATTGTAAAATAGTCCAGTCACTAGTTTAGAATGTGTTATGATCTTGAATGTGTACATTTATGATCGATTGCTTTGCAAGTACAAACAGTAGTTTTAAAAAAAAAAAAATTCTTTTTGATGCAGCAAAGCTTTTACCACTTTAACCAGTTTACCTATGGCTGATTATAAAAGCATTTGCCAGACTGCAAAATGACTAATATGGACAAACCCACCCTGGCGCTCAGCATCCTGCTTAGCGCAGTCAGGAAGAGGAAAGTCGTCAGGATGCTTTTAGAGGAGGAAGAATGTCTGAGAACCACAAAGCTTTGTTTTTATTTTTTTGAAGTGTGGTGTTGTTTTCTAGCTACCTTTCTATTTTTGTAACGATGTCAGAATTATGGAAACATCAATTTAAATCCCAATCACTGGTTGAAAAACAAGGATGAACTTCTGTAGTGTTTTTTTCCCCTTCGATTTCTTATATGCAGAAGTTTTAATGGTGCAATCTTCCTAGGCAGCACAAGGTTTCCTAATTCTCCAAACCTCCAGTCTGTCCTGTATATTTAGGTGCTGCTTGCCTTGGCGTTTGCAGGCACTCTGCAGCAGTAACCCTGTAGAAGTAAAGTGATGTCACATGTTATTCTTGTGTTGAAAGCGGAGACTGCATACAGACTGAAGTGGTTACACACACCGCGGTCTCAGTGACGTACATTTCCCAGTTTAAATACAGGGGATGATTTCAGGAAGGACTGGGGGGGGGGACCTCCCAACATATGATGCATTCAAAGAAGACCGGCACAGTTTCTTACTCACTTATTTAAATCATACGTGCACATCTTTTTTTTTTCTTTTTTTTTTTTCTTTCCCCATTAGTTTTTTTTTTTTTTTTTTACGATGTTGCGATGGCACTAAAGCATAGCGTTGTCTGCTGGTAGGTAGACTCATAAAAGCTATTGAATATATCATAAAAGACTTAAATCTCATGACTGTAGAGGATGCTGCTGATGAAAAAGTTTGATCTTATAACCCGTTTTACTGCAAGAAGATGACATTTATAGATGTTATACAGTCCACTGGTCATATAAATGTCTGATATCGTAATTGAATACAAGGCAGGCATGTTTTACATTCCTGAGGCGGTTTTACTTACTGGAATACACCAGGATGTTTGTGTAGCCCTGCGTGCCAGTTACTCCCTAAAATCTAATAATGAAAATGGCAATCCAGAGTAGTTTGTTTAAATGCACCACAAAGGTTGAAACAAATTAAGCACACAACAGCTTTGACTATTCTATAAAGCATCATAGCTAAAGCTCTTCAGCTTTTGGGTAATAGGGGTGTATTTCTACAATAAAAATATGCGAACATGTAAAATACTGTTAGGGATGTATAAATGAATCCTGTAAGAAATGCTTGACATTAATTAGGGTGATGATTGTATTCCAGCTGTGATAATATGTGAAGTCATTTAAATTTTTGTGTATTCTCAGCTGGTTTTCAACTTGGCTGATTTGGCGTTAGCTTTAGGTTTTGCTTTGTTTTATTTATATTTTGTCTGGATAGTTTTTCCAGCTGAGAAGAATTTGGGAGAAATGATGTACTTTGCTCAGTAGTTGTTTAGAAGTAGATCTGCAAAAATGTGAGTTGTGGCTGCATTGCATTCTGGTTCATTGAGGCTGCAGAGACATGCACATTTTATTTTATTTTGTTTTCTTTTTCTTTCTGTGCTTAAACGGCGATGGTGAATTTGGAGACGAGTTTGTGATGTTTTTGTTTTTTTTTAAAAAATAGATTTTGAAATATGTTTTTAGGGAAAGTGGTGCATCAATTGTTCTCATTTTCTGGTTTAGCACTAATCATATCAAATATCATTGTTGTGGAGCTTGTCAGCAGCTCGACCCAGTTTTTTTCTTTGACCCACGAAAACAAGTGTGGTGGGTAGACTTCATCTTCAGGGGAGGCACTTGAAAAAGTGTTTTATCTCACAGAAGTTGAAAGTATCCTCGATTTCCTTGAGCTAAACTGTGTTCCTTTTACAACAATGGAGTGTGAGAGAAAGTTAATGCAACACAATGGCTGAAATGTTTATCCAGACACCCCTGCTGGCTTTTGAGTTGCTTACTCTGCACTTTGTGGTTGCTAATTTCATTTTGTGCTCTTGGATGTTTTTGCATTGAGGGCTCACTCCAGGTTATCACAGTGGTTGCTTTGATCAGTTGACAGGTACATCTCTTTTTGAACTGCTTTGCAGTACTTACAGAAAAATGCATTGTCTCAAATCATTGCTATCTCACTCTTAGTGTTAATTGGAAAATTCAATGATTGTGTGTAGTCCTGGGTTTCTCAGGTTTGCGCTATACATTTGTACCTTAGTGAAAAACATTGTTTTAGTAATTTATGTGCTTCATTCCATGAGATATTTTTAAAGCAAAGCAATCCAGTCATGGAGTCGAGGCTCCAAGAATTCCATTGGCCTTTATAGCGGAAGGCAGTAGACCTCATGCCACTGAGTGACCACAGTCTTTACATAACTTAGCATGAGAACCACTTGACTGCGATATTTGCGTGACTGCTATTGAATTACACTACTTACTACAGCGCCCATTAAAACCTTCTTTTCTGGGGGAGACTTGGAGGGGAAAAAGTGACGCCTACATTACAGAGAGCATGAGCTGAGAAAAATCTAGTACTCTGAAAGTTTTGCAATTCCTCAAATCTTGGGTAACACAGTTAATCTGATCTTTGCCTTATTGTAACACCGAGTACTTCTGGATAGGGCTGGGCCATATTATACCGTTCACGGTAATACCGGTATAATGTTAGGCAACGATAGGAAAATGAAATATCGCGATAGAATGGGAGTAAAACGCGCATGCGCAGTGCCTTTGTTTTCATACGCACATGGCCGATTGTTGAGTGAAACAAATGAACCAGAATTGGTTTGTAAAAATGGTGCAACTTCCGTGATGTGGAACTGGTTTGGTGTTTGTCCGTCAGATACAAGACAAAGCACATTTTTTTGCAGAACATGCAAGCGGCCGTCGTTATTGTCGTATTTGTCGGACTAAGATGCTCTTAAATCTGGGAGTAATCTGGGTCCTAAACTCCGTAAAACTTCAGGTCAAACGAACACTGCAGCATCACTGAGAGTTTAAAAACTGTCTAAATTCTTTCATCTTTAATAAAACGATCAGCATTGCTGCTTTACCAGGTGTAACTATGAAGTTTAACTTCCAGGCATCCATGAAAACAAAATTTATTACATTTAACGGAGTTAGAAGTTAGCAGGAAGCTAGCGGAAGTTAGCTCGCTAGTTTCGCTAGTTACCCAAGCATGATATAGCATGTTCTGACTGAGAGATTTCTGAATAAATTCAAACGTACAGCTCTGCTATCACTTCCAACATAAATGAAGACGGGAAACTAAACAGCAGTGACGTTTGTAGGGTTACTGAAGTTGGGCTAGCTGCTATATAATGATGTGCTACGTGATCGCTAGCGACACAGCTATGTTAGCATGACATAAACAGTGAAGCTGGAGGACGAACACTAACACTTTTCCACTTATAAAAGTTAACGTGCCTGATAGTTAGAGACAAATGCAATCGCATGGCAGGATGCTGTAAACGGACCAAACTTCAGTCAGGAGAACAACTGAGATAATCCATAACAACTGAGATAATCCATCCACAATACGAGGTTAGTCATTAATATACTGCAACAACATGGGAATAGAGCAGCTGCCAGAGAATTCAACATTAATGAATCAATGGTACAGAAGTGGAGGAAGCAAGAAGAATGAGTTTAATAAAGTTTGATTTATCTGACTGCCTTGTTTCGCTTAATGTGCCTTATAATCCCATGCACCTTATGGTCCGAAAAATACGTACTGCACACTGCAGTTTAATGTTGCAAAGCACCTCTTTTTAACTTCAGTGGATATTATACATGGTTATGCTCAGGATATGTCAGCCCATTTCTACTGGAAATGCCTTTTGGTTAAACTTTCAGCAAGGAATTTGTATTCGCACTGTTAAATTTTTATATAGCTTTAATGTACATAAAAACCAGCTTCTTGTTTAAGTGAAAATAAAAGGAAGGTTGTCTTTTTGCACTAGTAATGTTGTGGAGTTGTATTTTGTCTTGCATCAATTATATCGTCAGTTATATCGTTATCGCAAATTTTCAAATATATATCGTGATAAATATTTTTGGCCATATCGCCCTGCTCTACTTCTGGATATAATCTAAAGCTCTATATTATTCAACAATTACTTTGTCTGTGATGGTTGTACTATCCTTGTTGTAAACAAGTGCCAGACTACTTTGAGTGAATGTGCTGCTTAGCTTCAGTCACACACAGTACAGGCTCACTTTGCTGTATAATCTACTGTATAATCCTTCCTCGTGGTGAACTGCTCAGACATGACGTGGATCAGATGGAGAGCTGATTAATTTGTGTGATTAGTGAACTCTAAATCCCACTATACTGGTTCGCCACGTAGCTAATACCTTACACTATTTGTAACAATGGCACAGGCGGTTCCGGACAGTTCTTATTGCAGCAATGGATAAAAATCAGGGAAATGTTCTTAGTGGAGCTGCATATGAACAAACCATAGTGCTGTATTTGTTTTTGAATGCTTCGATTTGGAGAGTTTTGTATCAGTTGTAGTGCAACACATTCACTCAGATTTGTTTGTCTGAATGTTTTCACCCTTACGAAAATGCATCCTTTTACTCTAACTAGTCAGGCACTATAATAGTATCGCTGTTTATTAACACGTTGCCTCTAGTGATGGTTCACCTGCCTAAGCTGATGGTTTAAAATATTTATCAGTGAGACACTGCCAGCCTGCTTCACTGCACCAAAAAGCACCGTCGTAGCTGACGTAGTAATTGAGAAGGTGTCTTTGATTTTTTTTTTTTTTTTTTTTTGGTAATTAAAGCTCCTTTTTGTTTTTATGATCTAGATTTGTTATTTCGCAGATTTGACATGGCTTAATTAACATATACGATTTTTAAAAGGAGTGAAATATACAGACCTCCCTACAGTAGTGACCCCTTTAAACAGGGGAACAGTCGACAGTGGTACCTTCAGTCATCAGAATCAAATGGCGCCTTTAAACCCCGCCAACCCAAGCACAAAAGTGTAAACACACACATACTGCAAATTAAATGAAAGTGTGCTGTAATGACATGTTACAGTAGTGATAACATTGTCTCATCACGCACACAATTACTGAGTTTGTGATGCCATGTGAAGTAACATCATGTAATGAGATTCCATAATAATTCTACACCACTTAGAGCACATAAATGGGGGGGAGAAGAAAAAGTGAAATCATCAGGGTTGGATGTTGGTCACATTGTTGAATGACATAGACAATGCAAAGTAATGCATAGTGATAATGGGAAGTGGCTTGGTGTGAGAGGCATACGCACAAGGCTGTGTGACTGTGTAGTGAGCCTGATGCTGTAATGTTCAGCTGTAACACTTTTTGCTGGATGTGTCTTTGATCCTCATGTGGCCTGTCATGCCTCATGCAAACTGTGGTTTATCAACAGCTGTGCTGGTGGTAGGCAGGTGATTACTTGCCATGTGAGCTAAGAGAAGCGATTCATTACAACATTAGCGTGAGCAAAAACAGCTGTCTGGGTTAATGGATGCTGTTGTCAAAAGTGAAAACTGCTGCTGCAGCAGACCTTGAGTTCTGCCAGCAGGAAGGAGAACTGGACGACCTAAAAACGAAACATTTTCCCCATTTTTAAATCGGCGATTAGTTATACCGTTGTTCCACTTCCTGTGTGCAGTGGAGGAAACTGGTGTACGATATATGTCTTGTTGCAACCTTATCTTTGTAATTGGTCCCTGAGGGTTTGACCAACCTGTGGTTGGTCACGTTTCCAACTCTGCAGCTCTCCATCCTTCCATTAACCATCAGGGAAAATGTCTGTTTATTACCAAGGCCTCAACGTAATCTGATTCTCACTGGAATGTTTGACAGTTTCTTGCTGCTTCCTGCTTTTGGAAAGAAGGGGCATAATTATCTTTGGCTTGCTTGATCTGAACCTTCAATTACATCCTCTTTCTAACGGCTCAGAGTGAAGATTGCTTGGGTGCCAGTCTGAGATTATCAGTATGGTCTCTCCTGGTCTTCAACTAAAGAACTTGTGAGTGTGCTTTGAATTTTTAGGCTCTTTCCTTTGGGAGAAGTTTGTGTAAACACATTTACTGCTGTGATGCAACATTTCCCTTGCAGCGCTGTTGACATTGATTTCACTCTGACATTGTGGCGCCATTTTCCCCCCCCCCCTCCTCACTCTTACAGCAATACCCTCTCTTTAAATGTTGTGACGTCAGTTATAGCTGAGCATTACTTATTCAGTCATCAGCGTCTCAGACTTTGACCAGGCTAATTGACACTTGACTTGGTTCACTTCAAACGGCAATCCACTGCCAGGCGTTTTCCCATATGGCCCTATAGTTCCTTCACACTTAAGCCACTCCTGTTGAGGGCAAACACTTTTCATTAATCATCCTTGCCACGATTAGTATGCAGATCTCCTTAGGTGTTGTGTTGCCTCAATGTAACAAAGGCCAAGTATCAAAAATAGGCTTACATAACACCGCACTAGCAGTTCCTTTGAGAGGCTAATGTGTGTGCAATCTTCTGGTATTTGCTTATTTGTGATTGAGTAATCTGGTTCCCTCCAATGAGAAAGCAAACAAGGACTGTAAAGGGCCATACATAACTCTCTAAGAAAGGGAATATTGTTGAGAAAAGGGGCGTTAGTCTGAACTGTACGGCACAACACAATGAGCACAAGCCGGTGACAGAAACATGATTCTGTCATTGTGACTAGCATGTCATAATGACAGAATCATGATGCTCCTGCAAGTTTATTCATTGTAAAAACCTCAGGCGAGTACATTTTCACTGGTGCTTCGTTTCATCCATACTGTTAATGTGATTCTGTGTCAAGAGTGAAAACTCAAGATAATGAGAAGTGATTCAACCCTAGCATGGGGAGTAGTGGTTGGTGTTAATGTATTTTACCCACTTGGTTAAAAAATGCACATATTTGGGGTGGGAAATAATTCAGACATACATGTAGCTTATGTATTGTGGCTCGGCTACAGGGTTTTTATTGCACAGAATAACTTTTGATGTCCCTTAAAGATTTTATGAGTTGTATAAGCAAGCTAGGCTAAACTCTAGGCAAGGACTGACATATTTACTGAGTCTGCCGTTAGTGGAAATTCAGTTTTACCATCCTTCACCAGGATATACTGGCCTCTCCAGGTGGTTTTAAATGGCATTTTTTTTAAATCTCAGTTTTACCACCACATGGAGACTGTTTGTCTTTTGCATTGCTAGCAGCCCCTCCTTCAGCGTCTTTAGAAGGTAGCTGCATAGTAGGTGGTGTCCTGAACCTTGTTCACATTACCGCAATTCATTCTTATCCTTCTACAGGAAAAACATTTTTCTTGTTATTTTTATGCAGTAGGCCCAGTACGTGTCATTAACACAATATATAAAGGCTTCTCTACAGGGTATTTCTGCAAGTTTTTGCGAGTGCTATGGATCTAAGCCTCACTTTACCAATGAGATGCACAATATGTCAGATGTTTATAAGACAACTACTTGGTGAAAAGCACCCTTCAGTTAACCCTAAAGCGATCATTATGTTAGGTCTCTGTGAGGAAACATTTGATAGGTGAGGTGACATGATGTGACTCTTATCAACAGGAGGTGACTGGTTAGCATGTTTAAATGGAATGTTTTTCGTTAATATTTTTTTCTTTTTAGTAGATCGTGGCCTTGTTTATTTTCATTTACCATCTGTTTAAAGGTGATTTGTGCACTTGTTTAGATTGAATAATTTTATTCAATTCAACTTTTATTTTATGGCCATTGTCAGTTGTTGTCAGTCCCATAGATAAGAGCAGCAGGCACCTTCCTGTAACAGCATGTAGTGCAAAAGGTGTGTTATCCTCCATTCTAATTGGGGAAATAGCTGCATAGGTGATCTAGAGGATCTTCAGTGACTGTGTGAATAAAGTGCATGTGAAATCCTTGGAACTTCCTAACTTGTGATTCGTGTGTGAAAGGGTTTGTGTGTGTAAACTGTAACCATGATGTAAAAGTAAACACGGAAATCCAAAAGCAAACAGCAGGTTAAAATGAAACTAAAGATGATGAGCCTCAAACACAAGTTTCATCCGGCTGAAGATTGTTTCAATAATGTTGTAATTTGTGTCTTCCAGTCACTCCCAGTCTGAAGATCGATCTTAAATTGAGCAATTATGAGATGCTTTAGAAGAGCTTTTTAAATGCCACGATACCCTATAAATACTTCTTATAGTTATTTTCCAATAGCCCTACCAGTGTCTAAGTGAAAACGAGTGTGTTTAAAGAGGCAAAAGTTTCAGTGATTCCTCATCTTATTTTAATTGATATCAGTGTGTTATTACTTGATGGTGAAAATCTTAATGGTGCTTAATTTTTTAAAAATGTGTTAATTGTACCTTTGGACTAAAGAGCTTGCTAGCCAGTTAAATACTACTTGTGCACAATGACGGGAAAACCCTTCAGCAGTTTTTGTTGTCTTTAGTTTCTATTTACATTGTAAGCTAATAGTTTCCTCACTGAGTCATTAATGGAATATTACAAAGTTTCATATGACTGTTAAGAAAATGGTGTTTGTTCAGTTAGCCAATTTGAGTTACTGTTATAAAAAATGTCACTTCAAAAAATGCTCTTGTGTTGTACAATGTTCATTTAAAATGTGCCACGTTCCTGTGGTTTCTTTTACTACTGGTTGTATTGATGTAGAATGTCTGCAACTGTGTTTATACTTGACTAAATGAAAACTGTATGTAATTACATGTTGCATGCTCTGCTATAGGCTTCTGTGCTTTGGCTCCACCAGATCCACAAGTATAGTGTAGACACAATGACTCCCTGTTGCAAGCAGCTTGTGCTTGTCAAAAGCGTTTAAAATCACACCAGTCATATTGTCACTACATTGGAAATAGCCACTTTAGTTAAACTGTACCAACTGCAGTTGTGCACATGCCAGGTAGACTGAAAAAAGGGCTTGTGTTATAGACTATGAGTTGCAATAAACTCATGGTTTAAGCTAATTTATACAAATAAGGATGTGTGAGCCAATAAAATAAATGAATATCTTCATTTTTTTAAGTGCTACAAACGTGTATATAAGATTTACTTTAGTGCCGTTATAGGCAGATTAAAGCCGTCTTACAAATCCTAATATTGGGGGAAAAAAGAACATCTATAGCCACTTGGTGGAACACAACAAAAGAAATTAAAGCAAATACAGACTGCTATAAGCCAATGTTCCAAGAAGACTCAATGAATTGAAACTGTGAACTGGAAAAAACCAATTAACTGGAGTTTTCTATCCTTCAGCTTTGATTAACTTGAATATGGCGAAGAAAAAGGGGGGAATTTCATCTTGTGACTGAAGTCTTTAAAGATCACAATGGTTTGCCATGTTTCTTTTGTAAAACTTCCTCAGGATATAGCCTGAAATCCCCTTCCGTCTGGAGGGGAGGCCTATTTCAGTATGAAGTGAAAGGCCTTGGGTGGGATCATAAGTCAGTTCTGTAAACAGGAAATTTCCATTCAGGACTTAAGTGGGCTTGTTGTGAACCAATGTGGTGCATATACCACACACAAGAAAATCAGTTGTTAAATTGCGAAACATTTGCAAATCCTAAGCTGGGCTTCAAGAACTGACACTAATGTACAGCTTAATTGTGAATGGATGCTGATACCACTATTTTCACACAGGAGACATTGTTGGCTTTGTATGCTTAAGTGTCTCTCTGCTGTTGCTTTGTAGCTGTTGTGACCTAAAGTGGCACCTCAGCAGATACATCGTCAGCTCTCATTGACTAAAGTGTTTTATTCCCTCCTGTAGCTTTTATTGGAATGGGGGAGGGGGCAGCATTGTTTCTTTGTCTCCTTTGGATTCAGCACCATGGTCACAGCTTTTGAGATAAAAAAGATGAGAAATCACACCTAAAACAGGCAATCGCTAGACCCTGCTCCATTGTGATGGCAGACGATGAAAGAGCATAGATGACAATGTTGTTAGCTACTAACAAAGGCAATGGCGCTGGCTCACTCCCAGCTCAGAGGGAACTTGCTCTTCATGTGCTGATAATCCTGCAGCCTGAAGACCCTCTGGAAAAGCTCCAAACATGAGAGCACTGACACAGCCAAGGTTGCATTTAAAATCAATTTAGGAATTGAAAGCATAGGATTGCTAAGTGAAAAAGTAAGTCAATTAAGACATTGATTCTTTTTATTTTTTTCTCTTAAAATATCAAACGTGTGTTTCATGTCACCTTGAGTGCTACATAGTGTCAATTTTACTTTAATGGGCTTCTATACTAAGAAGCACTTTAAAAGCTTGGGTTCTTTTTTTTCCTGAAGGCTTTCAGTACTGTACTGGGGAGGGGAACTGTGTGCTTTCTGTTGGGTTCACTATAGTATGCCTAAAAAATCAGGACCGTAAGACTGAAACATGTTTAGTCAGCTATTCTTTTGGCAGTTTCTCTTTCTTTTAAATGGGTGTGGGCTTTAAATGATATCCACTTAACAGCATCGAAATCCTTCGATGGGATTCTACATGAGATTTCAAACAAACAAACTCCATCATCCCTCTGGTGACTTTAGCATGTTTGTGGCCTTGGAGAGCTAATATGCGAAATCTTTGTGAAAGCTGTTTTCTTAGAGATTTTCACTGGTTGTTCCCTAGCAACCAGCAGCTATAGTAGCGTTGCAATGTAGGAATTACTTTCTGCAGGAAGCCATAGGAGAAAGCAGCGGAGATGGAAAAGATTGATTATTGAATTCTTTCAAATGCACCAGGGGGAGGATTGGGATTAATGCTTCTGCGGTTTAGGAATCAACAGCACAGTATTGAGTCCAGGCAGTTGGGGAACCAGTGTTATTCTCCTCCCATTGTCTGGGGGATTTTATTAGTAACTCTCCTCCTGCCTTGGGCTTCTATTTGTGTCAAGTTAATTGGACAGAAGAGGAGGGAAGCTGGAACTGAGTGTTTCTGGATCATTTAGGCCACCAAGCAAGCCATTTGGCTCAAAAAGATTAAAGCCCATCTACACCCTACTTTATCCACCCTATCCTTTTCTTTTTGCTTTTGCTTTAAGCCCTTGGATTGATCTTTATATGGTGTTGCGTAAGTCTGTGATGATTGCACTGCACCTCTTTGAGGCCTTTGTTTGAGAGAAATGGGGCAGGTTTCATTTGGCTGGACAGTTGGCTTTGTTCCCGGGTATGGACCTGCTACGATGAGGTTCAGTGACAGAGCAGAGAGATCCCTTTGTATCAAGTATTGGTCAAAGACCCCCATTGAGTCCACACTAAACCATTGTGGTGCTTATTGCTAGCTAAAAGAAGTGTGATGGTTTCACCCAAGACATTAGGATTATTAATACTGATTATAAATGGATATTTAGATATACTTGAGTTTTTTTGTAGTTGTAAAATGAACAAATGAATATTGTGGATCCTCCATAGTTCAAAGTTGGTTCATATTAATCGGGATAAATATGCCATTGATTAAATTAAGCATGATTTTGTGCCCAATATTATCTTTTATGAAACATATTATCACATTTAAAGACATGCAACGATTTATTTGGCATTTTTGCTCCAAAATGATGTGAGTAATTAGTAGTCAAAAGGTTTAAGGATTAATTGATCAACACTTGAAGTTCCAAATATAAGAAAATGCGCAAACTGCATGTACGTATAATATTATACAGAGACCTCCAGGAGAGCCTGCACGTGTCAGTGCTGTGTTTGGAGTTTGGTACAGTGGTTGCCTCTGAATAAGTCTGTGGTCAGTCACATCACTGTGGTAACAAACTGTGTCAGGAGACCACAGACTGGCTGTTGCTTGCTTATACAGTGTTTGATTCAGTGACGAAGATGGTCCTGATTTTTAAATCTGGCCCTGTGGGCAACCCAGATGGATATCAAGTTTGATATTCATCCAAACTCATGTTAAGTGACGCAACTGGAGAAACGGGTTCTAACACAACACTGTATTTATGAAGATAGAAGTGGATATGACAAGAAAAAAAGCGCAATAGCTGAACTTTTCACCTCAGGATTTAAAATTCTGCCAGTTTGTGACCACTTATACCAGAACGTGTTGAATTTTGTTTCAAAGCTTTTAATTGCATTCATTTGTAATCCCACATCCTTGAACTTATTCTTGTGATGCTGTTGATAGCTTTGACTTCCTGCCCTGTGTGGCAGTTCTCTAGTGTTACGGGGTGCAGCTGAGTCAGCAAATAACATTTGGTGCTAATTAGATAGCCCTGAGATCCTGTATCAGTGTGGCTTGTGTGGATAATATTAAGCACTAGCAGACTGCTGCAGGAAAGCGAATTCTCACATAAAGAAGAAATCATGTTGTTGATCACCTCAAGGACAGCAGTGCAGTCTTTTGTCCTTGCAGTGTTTACTGCAGCTTCTGAATAAGTAATTGCTGTGTGTGTGCAAAGCAAGAAATTACCCCTTTCTCACCTTGTGCAACTCTCATCTGATAAATCATACTCCTATTGGTTATTTCCCAAATGCTGACCATAAGAACTTCTAAAACTATTTGTATACATTATTTAAAGATGAGAAAAAATTTAACCTAGTTGGCACTCTTTAAAGAAAAAAGAAACGGGAAGTTTTTTTTGTGTTCTTTGTGACAACACTTGTGTTAATAAGTGTTTTTTTTTCTTTATATGACTCATCACGAAATGCTGCTTGTGTGACACCTTGGTAATGAGACGCCTTTTTATAAGTTATCAACTGAGACTGAATCAGCTGACATTAATTTTTTTAATCACTAGAGGTTTTTCTCAATGTGGTTTGAGCAAAAAACAAACTTCTTGTTCTTTCAATTTAATAAAACACTCGGGTGGGTGAGGTATTTATTTTGCAGCATTGTGCTGTCTTGCAGCCATCAGATGAGATGGTCAACATTGTGAGATATATTTTAACATGCTGCAGTGATACTCAAGCCCACTCTTTATATAACTTTATCTTTAGAATAGGTTGCTTGAGGTTTAGTGCACAATTCTGTTTGTGGAGGTGCTGGCCAGAATAAATTTGCACACATCCACTGCCAAAACACACATCCATGTAGGTAGGCTGTAGTATTGATCAAAGCAGGGTTGGAAAGGTCAGTTACCCTTCATCTGTTGTTTTGACATACTTACCGCTAACAAAGTTTTGCTAGAGTTCAGTGAAGTGGTCACACTTCCTATTTTTGACATCTTGCAACTCGTAACCAAACTTACAGATGTCCCGCTGCTTCTGCACTCCAGCTTGCATCTGATTTGCATGCATCAGGAGACTGAGAGTATTTCACCTCTTCAGGATTTTATGCTGGCAGGCAACTCAAGTAGGTGCTGTTAAGCTCATTCACATGGCTCCCTGAGTCCTGTTCCAACCAGTCACCGTGTCCACCAGCTGCCTTGACCACAGTGGGAAATAAACAGCAGCTCTTTTAAATTGTGCTTTTAAATGCTTTTAAATTTTCTCTGTGACTGTTGGGTTGTTCTGCTCCACGGGGCCTTCAACCTCCCACCATCATTCAGTGGTGTAATTCTATTCAATAAATTACATCAAGCTGGTGTAAAAGTGGAAGTGGAGGCTGTGTGGGTGTATTAGATGCCTTCCTGTTGACAAAAAAAGACTCCTGTCTTCTTCTCAGGCACATCTGAACAGGTGGCAGTGGAAGTGTAGTTGTTTTGTGCAACACTTAAATCTGCATCAGAAGCAAAGAGGAAGAAGGTATGGACCATGTGCTCTGCTAGCTTAAGTTAACCCCAAGTGCTTAATGTTAGTAAGACTGCTAATTAGCTTTGTGTAACATGTGCCAACTTCATTCCGGTGGCACAAGGTTTTAATATAGTCTCAGTGGTACAACACTGGTAATCTGAGGATTTAGCTCCTCCTTTTGATTCAACATTTAGCCTTTTGTACAAGCGACCATTTTTCATTAGTCGACAATGTGAAGAAGGACTTGCTAAATTACACTGAGTAGCATCTTTCCAGCCTTATCTTCATCTTGATTGTTTTGGTTTTTTTCTTTTCTTTTTTGTCCAAAGTGAGTAATGTAATATTTCTTCTATTCTCTAGTTTCACTTCTTACCGGTACTCTTGCCACATGCAATGTCTTTCCATGAGGGAGGGGGGCAGGCACTCAATCTTTAGCATTTGGCCAAAGCAGTCAGCGATAACGGCATAACGTCACTCGTCACTGTGTGACCTTGTTGTAGCCCACAAAGCCTCCACCTGCTCTCTCACACAGGCTAATGGATAAAAATACCCAGCAGATCCCATACTCTCTGTCAATACAGATTCAAGGACAGCTGCTGACCACCCTGTTAACACAGGGAATGTACAAACAAAGACGAGAGAATACACACATGCACACACTAACGCAAACAGCATCATACAGCAGCCCTGAGGAGTATGATGAATGTTGTGCACATTTTGGAATGAGCAGTTTTCATTGGTGTTTTGTCTGCCTGTCAGGGGCAGCTTTTCTCAGTCCCAGTTGCCACTGACACAAACATTTGTGCTGAGCAGACAATATAATGCAATATATTGCCATTAGCAGATACTGCATTGTAGGCAACATGACCCTCCAACCTTCAGCAGTGGCTGTCTGACTCCCAGTGGCCTCTTTACCTTGTTACACTACTCTAGGCAATTTACCGCCTCATTCAGCTGGCCTGTCCACCGCATCATTCTCCAGCACTCAATGAAAATTGTTATTGCATCTGCAATGCAGACGTATGCTCTTTATCTGACAGCCACACATCAATAAGACTAACATTTAATTTAATTCGACGCCATATTATTGTCCAAAAGAACTGATAAAAGGCACAACAGGATTTGTGCTGCTGTCTTTGTGCTTGTTTTTAATGAAAGTGACATTTAGCTGTTGAGCTTAATACTTTATTAAAATAAGACCTGAAAGACATGACACGGTTTTGAAAATTAGGGCTGTAAATAGAATATTATTTTGAGTTAAACACGTAATTAAAAATAGCAGAAAATAGTCAAAAGAAATTGGATTCCTTTTGTTAAGATTTGGTGTTGTTTTCTGTCCCCTTTAACCAGTTGAATAATGTTATAATGTGATTTATATTGTTGAAATTATGGAGTTTTAATTAATACTCATTTGTTACTTATGGTAGCTTGTCTTCTTTTTGTTATTTTCTTCTTTTTTTAAATTTCAAGTCTTCTAATGATTTTCAAAATACTATTTGATTTGTATGTTTTCATGGTTTCAAAAGCCGAAATTTAGCATTTTGTGTCATTTTTGTTTACAATTACACATATAGTAGTATTTAAACATGAGAAAACGTATTAAGTCAGTTGGTTTGGAGTCATTTAACACATCTAACACTAAAATATGCTAAAATTCTTTAATTCTGCCTTCATGGATGGTTTACTCAGATGGTTCCTGTATGCCATATAGTACCTGCCATAGGTTAGTGAGGAGTAGGGGATGAGGGGCATGACTGAGATGGCCTCTTTGAACCTTGTGTGTGTCTGTGTGGTGTGGTCACTGAGATATCTAGCCAGCGCCATGTGAGGAATGCAAGCCTCACCCCGACCTGACACATAAGACGACCCCTGCAAAGTCTTTGTAACTGATTCTTCTCTCAATGTGGGGGGACACAGCGGGGCAAACCTGGAATGGGTCAAAACTTCCAAGGAATGCTGCGGATCATGATGTGGTATGCGGCTACACAGAACTGATACCTGAATGACTGACTGAATAAGAGCAAGCTTTAGGAAAGACGCTATCTGGTTATGTCTAAAATAAATTTAAAAAAAGAAAGAAAAAAGTTGTATCACAGTTCGAGCAGTTGCGAGTTGCATTCCTGCGTCGTCATTATGGTATCCAACCCCGATGGGCTTTTTTTGCATACTAAATCTTTGTTGTCTGCTTCCAACCTTGAAGCGGTCGCAGTAAAGTTCACAGGGTGAAGGTATGGCGAGAGAAGCTCAGCCCGTGGTGACAAATGAGCGATTGTTATAAAACTAGGTCGTCCTCTTTCCCAAGTCGTGGGGGATTAATTTGTGCTTTTTGCAGCTATTTTCTGAAACAGAACAACAACAAATCCTCCCTGCGCAAAGTGCTGTGATTAGGACAGCCTTTGCTTCTCTGGCTGCCAGGGATCAAGATGGTAAGCATCTTAGACAGGGATAGCATAATGAGAGAGAACAGAGCTGCAGCTTGTCGCCTGCACATTAGAAACTGCAGTCTTGATGGTCTGAAGTTGCATTATTTAAAATCTCACATTCAGATTCTTCTGACATTTCACACACTTTGTCAGCACTTTCCAGGGAAAGTTTTCTTTCTTGGTAAGTGAAAAACACATTTACATCGGTTTAGCATATGACGCATCGACAATAAAATTCCACGTCGATGAATTTTTATGGTCGACATCATTGATTATAGCGACTAATCACAACCGTAATTAAGATGTTGGTGTGCTCGTACAGCTCGATTTGTACTCGGAGCACGGGTTGCTCCTCGAAACTACCACCCAGGACAGAATGAAAGATCAGGATTTGCCAAATTCCACAGCTTGCCAGTGAGATGTTAGTCACTGTGAAAACGTATTCAGACATGTTCTTTTAGGGCTGGGCGATATGACCCAAAATTCATATCTCGATATTTTTTAGCTGGATGGCGATATAAGATATATATCTCGATATTTTTTTAAGCCATAAAGTAAGAACAAAAAGAGTTCTTAGTCAAAGCTGTGTCCCAGATGTCACACAGGCACTTTTATTAACATACAGCACAGATGTACATGAAAAATTACTCAAAATTAAATTATGAGCATTCATTAAATAATAATGCTCCATAAATAAAAGAAAACAAGGTTGTTTTTGTGCTAAACAAAGAGCTCACAATTGTGCAGTCAAAATGTAAACTAAAAGACGCTGAGCGTAATAACAAAGACAGACAGATTTTACAGCTGCTCTGTTCCCAAGTTTTACTGTGTGACTGATAGCCTGGAGTTTGAAATCCGCTTCATAACCACGTCTCTTACAGGTGCCATTTATGGTCCTTATACACACACAATACGGTAATATTACGTTGATGCACAGTACGTATCACTCCGCGAAGCTCCTCGGTAGCCGTAATGCGCCGACAATCTATCAAGCGGTGCAGCTCCGTAGCTTACCAAAGTCGTACTCAAACATTTTTGACAGATTGCTGAACGCCGTGTACCACATAAAATCGGTTCGCGGCCACCAAGCAAAACCAGAATTCATACATAAGGCGCGCTATCAACTTTTGAGAGAATGAAAGGATTTTAGGGTTAGCGCGGTTAGCTCGTTAGCGCGGTTAGCTCGTTAGCATGTTTAGCTCGTTAGCACGTTGACGCCGTCCAGCCCCACGCATGGGGCGATGCGCAGTAACTCGTTAACGGAGATTTGCCGTGTCCGTCTTGTCGCTGCCTGCACGTGAAGCGATGGGGTAGGAGGGGGAGTTGTCTTCAGTGAAGGCGAGGCGGAGTAACGTTGCGTAGAGACAAAAGTGGACGAAAGAGAGGCAAACTTGCGGCTCCACAACTATAATTATAACGTAACATAGACTATATCGATATAAAGGATATTGTCACATCTTATATCTCGTATAAAAATATATCGATATGTTTTAAAAACTCGATATATCGCCCAGCTCTATGTTCTTTACAAGTTGCCTGGCAGTGCTGACAAAAGTACATATGCTCCACAGCAGGTGGCCATTTCTCTCACACTCGCTGTGCCTCTGTTTCTCTGTACATTGGCTTGATAACAAGAGCTAAGACACTGGCTAAGAAGAAACAAAACAAAAACATACCTGTTTGGCATTTTCACAAGTTTGGAGACTAAATTAATAATCCATTCAAATGTTAGTTGATTATAAAGTTGCTTAATCAGTGTACTTTTACTTAAATTTAGGTAAGATGGTCGGTTACTTTAATTACAGGGTTAGAAAATGACAAAAAATATTTTCAGATATGAGGATTTGCTTCCTTTCTGGTTGATATTGATTTACATTCAACTTGGCATCACAGAAAACACAATTCATGTGTCACGATTTGAGAACAGCTTGTGGTTTTATTTTGGATATTTGGCTTGGTAAAAGATTAACTGATTAATCAAAAAACGGTAATCCTCTGATGCCAAATAATAAAAACTAATCAGAGTAGAATAGATGCTTGCTCCATCTGCGATTTGTGTAACAGGGGGGCAAGTTAACACAGAAACAATGCTGAAAGTTGAGGAAGAAGGCATGTTCCTGACTGTCACATATGCACTTTGCAAGCAGGGTTTTGCCCCACAGGTAAATAGCAGAAATATGCTATGGTACCTGAAAGCTATCCTCAGAATGCCAGGGTACATGAATTGAATTTTTTTTTTTTTTTTGTGGTTTGTATTGCTCCACATTTCAGTTTCAGAAATCTCAGTTCTCTCAACTTTTTTTGTATTTAAACAACATATCACAGAACAGTTCTTCCCTTTAAACAAAAGCATAAAAACAAAATAAACTGAGGATCAATGCAAAACATTTTTCTTGTCGGGCAGTGAAGACGAGTGCTTGCGGGCACTAAAAGCGACAGCTTGAAGATGTAAATGTTAACAAAGGCGACTCTATCATTGATTTACTGTGCTGGGCGACTCAGCGAAGCACTGAACAAGCAGTCGTGTGTCTGGTTTTATGGGTTTACAACATTTAATTGCTCATTTCTTTACAATATATCAACATAGCATCACTATCTACAGTTTGCTCACTCTGTTGACATATATAACCAGATTTCTTTTATCCTGTAATAACAAATGCTTCTAACCATAGAGTTTGAAAGTTTGAATCATCTGCATGTGTTTATGTGTTTATAACCAAAACTCTGATATTATGCAGCTGTCTGAAATCCATTGCTTTGAGAGAAATGAGCTGCCCTTCTAAGCTTCATCTAGGGTGGTTCGATAGTCAGAAAAGTGTCATCTTAAAAGAAGTAACAAAGGGCAGCACCAAGTATAAGATAAGTAAGGATAAAACTGTCATCATGAAATCATGCAATGCTACTCAAGAATATGGATCTGGAAAGACTAGGTTCCCTTTTTAAGAAGGACACTTGCTGTTAACTTGAAAAAACGGGTTCTACATAAACATGAATCTGTTAAAAAAAACTATCTGAACATCCATCAGGATACTCGGGCATCAGAAATGTCCTTTGCTTCCCTACCAGAGCCTCTTTTGTTTACCTCTCCCACAGCGTCTCATTGTTTTTGAAATGTTTCAGCCCCTTTCTTTGATGTTTCTCTGCAGTGGGTGATAGATGAATGCAGAGGTCTGCTATCTGCACTCAGCCAGAGCCAGTTGAATAAATGGACTGGCCATTTTAGTCACAGTGAAAGGGCCTGACCAAAGGAGAGCTTCCTGTGTGCTGAACAGACACTGTGGTGTTAAGAGATAAGAAAGGTGGAGGTTTTCCCTAACTGTCGTTTCGGATGCAGAGCTGTTTGAGGTAATCCAAAAGATATTTAAATTGTAGTATTAATCACTTAATCACATTTGACAGCTTAGTCACTAAAATACCTGAGAACATCTTTCACCGAGGTCAATGTACTGATTTTTATTTATTTTTATGGAGTTACCCAGATCCATGTTAAAATTTAATGGGTGCTTCTTTTGTCCATTCTGCACCTATCATATCATTTTAATGAATTTAAGCATCTTTGTTTTTGAGAACAAAAAGCACCAGTGACATGCCTGCTCTTTCAGTCTGACGGAGGAATGAGCTCATTCCTTCACGATGAGGTCATGAGATGGTACCTGATGTGGTAAAACCTGTCAGAAAGGAATTTGTTCTGTCAGACTTGCAAGCGCATAAATTAGTCCTTTAATTGACTTGTTGATTAACAAAAAATAAATAAATGGCGTCTCGACTGTTGTTGCCAAAGACATGAGGTTGATATCAAGGAAATGCTGTACGCACTACCGTCTCGTGCTACGCATAGTTTTCAAGAGTTTTAGGTCTAAAATAAATTGTGTTTTGCTTTCCCGTCACTCGTGTCATGTGTGTTATGCAGCAAAACAATTCTTTTACCCCTCAGGTCACCGATACAGCCGTTTCTCGGAATTATCTTTTTCCTAACGTATTGCATTTGTTTTTACTGCAACCTCCAGTTGTTTTAGGCTATGCGAAACCTCAGTGAAAATAAGGCAGGAAAAACATCACAACTTCCTTGACCTCCCTCTGCACACTGAATGCTTTGCCACTCAAAAGGCTGGCAATAGGCCCGACAGTGCACCCTTTCCCTCTGGGGCCTTACATAAGGGGCGGAAAATTGAAGCTGCGGGGTGTGTGTGTGTGTGTGTGTGTGTGTGTGTGTGTGTGTGTGTGTGTGTGTGTGTGTGTGTTTGTTTGCAAGCCTAAAACTAGGAAGACAAGGCCTGCTATTGTTTAATTTGTATCCTGGATAGGAAATGCCGCCACTCGTCTTACTGCATTGCACTGCTACCATCTGTCTTACAAATGACTCTGTAGAGTGATGACATACTGTGTTGCATCAGGGAAATAACTGAGGGACTTCACAAAGAGGTTCAGTGGCAGTATGTAAATGGTATGTGAGGAACGTCGTGGCTAGTTTTGCACAAACAGCTTTGAAGCATCCCCGGGGCTTTATAGAGCACAAACAGCATCTTGGTATGTTTTTCCTCCTGTGGGGGCCACCTGTGTTCTTGGAAGGATTAGTTTTGAAAAGGAAGGGGGAGGGATTAGATGGCGTCACTGAGTGCAGCCTGGGAGTTTGAGCTGCCAGAAGTTTTTGAGGTTTTTTTTCTTTTCTTTTTTTTAAAAAAATGAACAAGCTTTGTCTTTAGACAAACAATGAGGAGAATTTTTGGCTAGACGCAGCCTTCATCAGCATGTCCTAGTTTCTGCTGCCCACTGCTCTTTCCTTCCTGTCTCTGTTCGAGGAGAGAGTGGCTGAGACGAAGCATCAACAGAGCAGTAAAAGAGCATGAAGCAAGCATCACCTAAATGATGAAAGTTTATATCAAAGGGCCTTCATTTTGATTTTGGATCTAGGGGAAAGGGTGATAATAAAATCAGCTTTTACAAGTCTGTGCAAAGGCTTCAAATAGTGAAATAAAACAAATGAATTTTATTAAAAAGCACCGTTTGGTTTAAATTTGATGCCATGGTCCACACTCTGAAACTTTCATTTATCATTTTCCTGTGTACTTTGTGGTGATCGTGTTTGGCTCAGTGTAAATAGAGACCAGTATTAGAAAGAAAATCCAACCGGAAAATGTAAGGCTCAGGGAGTGGAAAAGATGGGGTCCATTACATTCTTTCCATACGGTCAATCTAAAATATTTGAGACTGAAGCCACAATTGATGGTTCTGCATATTTCTTTCTGCTAGGCGGTGTTTCAGTGGCGCTGTTTTATTCACGGTTATGTCACTGTGAAAAGGAGGTTTAAGAAAACCCTGCAACCCTGCCATCTAGTGGTGTCTTTTGGTTTGAATTCTGTGTCTATGCTTAAGTTAGAGCAGTTATTATTAGTATTTTATTTTTTATTAACCCAGTATATGCTAAATGTTCCCCAAACCAAGATAATAATGCAAACAATGCAACCAAGTTCCTGTTTAGAGGTATTTGTAGTGGCGATGTTGCTGTTGCGGGGTTTGTGCTTTTACCATTGCAAAGCCACCAACATGCATTATAAATATAATGACCTAATGTGTCAGAAGGTCATGCACACACCCAATGTTACAGAATTTGCAACAAAAGGCTGTATAAGAAAACTAGAGTTTTCTTTAACGTAATGTAAAGAAATGTCTTTAGTGTTGCTGCTTTTGTGCTGTGCAGGTAGCGCATAGGATGAGTTTGGCTGACAAGGATGTGCAGTTTGGGAAGATTTGAATTATTTTTTTCATAAAAATTTGTTTTGGTTTAGGCCAAATTCAGAAAATACTTTTATCTTCAGTAACTAAGTAAGTGCGGATTTGTGTTATTTGAATGAGGGTGTACCTTTGTGCCCTCGGTGAACCTGGTGAATCAAAGTTGTGGTTCTCCTTCCAGCCAGTAGGTGGCAGTAGACGTCTGATCATTATGCCGTGACTCCTGTTCATTGTGTTTCTGACCACAGACACAGTGAACATAAGGATTTGGTTAGCGGGGATATCAGTGTGATGTAATAGGGCTAGGCAACCCTCAGTTTCTGTTTGTGTCCGTTTTATGAAGACCAAACCCAAATTTTAAAAACAGTTTGGGGCTGACTTGATATATATGTGGTGTTTCATGAAAGCCTGAATATTTATTGACAGCGCTGGGAATCACTGTAAGTAAAGATTGCAGGCTTAACCTCACTTTCTCTTAGCTGAGAGTTGGATCTTTTCGGGATCAGCTGCTTAACTTGGAACTTAATAAATGGATTAAAAAGCAGAACATTTTGGCTCTTTTTCCTTTTTAGAGTTTAATTACTCCTTTCCCCCCCATTTCTTTTGCTTACCTATGTTTTGTTTGTTTTTTTGTGTGTTTTTTTTGTGTGTTTTTTTTTTTTCACGGCCCCATCCAAGCCCCTCCCATATGGCTGTTTTCCCCCAGAGAAGCTGGAGGAGAGGTGGCTAGGGATAGGGAGGTCTGGGCTTCTTTGCTTAGGCTGCTGGCCCCGGATAAATGGAGGAAGATGGATGGATGTTTTTTTTGTTTTTTATTGCTATACATTTTTTATTTTATTTTTTATTTTTGTAAATTTTTGCTCCGACTTAACTCTACCTAGTAGCCCAGCTTTGGGCCAAACTACTCTAGTTTCTATATTTTGCTTATAGTTTTGATGGTAAAAATGCTAAAATTACTCACTTGAAACAAAAGAAATGTTTATACAAAGGCTTGTAACACTGAGGCTCCTCTGACGCTCCCCTCCTCCTCTGCTGACACATTTTGTGACACCAATTCAGCACAAACTGTGTCATTCAGTATTTGTGACCAGTATTTCATAAAATTTTCAATAAGCTGATCGTTGTTGCTCTCAGAAACATAACCCAGACACAGTGTGTCCATTCTGTGTCGCTTCATGCGCGTGTTTGTGTGTCTGGCCGGGTCTTAACACAGGCTCTCTGTTATCCCGTCACTCTGCTGTCGGCATATCCACCTCCAGTTGCCGCCGACAAAGGCTTCCCAGTGGCTTCGACCAGCAATGCACCACAAACGCACTCACAGTCCGTGCCCCAGTGTGTGCCAGTAGACAGTGGAGTAGCTGTGCAGCCTGCCAGCTCTCAGTGAGGGCCACTTTGTTTCACCTCTGGCTTGGACTCATGCCAGACAATCTGAGAGTCAGTCACTGGGTCAATTAATGAAGTAATTGAATTGGGAGTTTATAGTTATTCAGTGGAGCTCTTTTTATCATTTTTTTTCCTATGTGAGGTGCTTTATTGCTTTCTATTCCAGTGTTCGCTTATGCAAGTCAATGTCACTGCCCGTGTGAAATGTTGTCTGCCATTCAAGTACCCTGTTTGTCTGCTGCAGCATCAATGATCAGCATTTTAATAGGGTGTCTATGGGCTCTTAAAAAGTCTTAAAATGTCTCAAAGTATGCATTTACTAATAAAAGGCCATAGAAAATTCAAATTCATTTTGGATGAGTCTCAAATGTCTTTAGTCTCACCACTGTGAGATTTTTCCAGCACACAATGCTGTTGTTTTGTCCCTCTGTACACATTTTAGATTGTGCACTGGGAGTGCATCATTGAGGCTGTGCTTTACACATCAAAAATTCCCTTTTCATGTTCTTTATATGTGTGAAAAAGCAGTTATGACGATTTGTCCTGTGGCCTGCCAGGCTTGTAATATACTGAGAGGAATCCTGTGGATGAGGATAACAAAGGAGGCTTCGCTAGCCTCACTAGCCAATTTACATAACAATAATGTTCTTAAACTTAACCAAACAATACAATTTTTTGTCTTACTTTCCTTAAAAAGGTCTGAATTTACCTTGAAATTTCAACTTGAAAGTGAATAATGGTGAATAATTTTGTTGTATCTAAATCTGTTTCAATTTTATTCAATTAAAAAATAAGTAATGTTGCGGTTGGTTGATTTGAATATTGAGTAAGGGCTTCTTTTTAAGCAATCAGTGTGGCCTGAGCTTTTAAAGCCTTTGTTAAAGAAGGAAATCAATAATTTACAGGTTCCATTGTTTCAATAATCTTTTGGTTTTCTGTGTTTTATACAGTAAAAGCTTCTTTGACTTCTGGATTATTTTCTTGATATAACAGACATTGACTGTCACTTTTGGAAACAGTTTTGAGCATTTCTCATAATTTTGTAATATTTTACAGACAAAATGGAAAATAGGAAGGGGGGGGTGTTATTAAGAAAAGGATGGCTGAATGGACCGATGACGAAGATGAACGACCCTTTTGTGCCATCACTTTGAAGCTAGAGCTGCAACTACCATTTTATTTTCACATTATTTCACATTTTCATGCATTAAACGCTAAATTGTAATTAATCAACTTCCAGAGTGCAAAGAGACATTAAGTCATATTTTATCTGAGCACTGGTCCAAACCCTGGACAACTTAGAGTTGAAGTTAGCGGAGCTATGAGTAGAAACTGTTTGTTTGGTGTGGCTACTGCCAGTTAATTTTCTATCGATCACTTCTCTGATCAATAAGCTAAAATATGTATGTTCTTCTTTTTCAGGACCTGGAGATCGTCTACTCTTATCTCCATGGGATGGAGGCCTTATCCAACCTGCGAGAGCACCAGTTGAGGTGAGTCTCTGCACACCTCCCCTGTACTTGATTAACATTTCCTGAAGCTTGATATTCCCATTGCATGAATTTAAAATTCAAATGAATGCGTGGTGACAACTCCTCAGTGTATGCTGCATTGTTGTCAGGGGTGGGAAAATTAACATTCAACCACTAGCTATGCTGTATGCTATTGAGCTACTTCTATTTTTTTGTAATCCAGGAGCCAGTGTACCGTCCAGCAGCATACTTATTGGAATTTATTTTTTAGACTATAATTTACAAGTGCAGTTATTACTATAATATATGGTCGGTCTCTAGCATCTTAAACCAGCATATTTATTATTCAGTTTTAAGTACTTCTGGACCTTTGAGTCTTTCTTCATAACACAGAATAACATATGTTCATTCTTCATATATTAACTGGCTGGAACGTCATTTTTAACAAATGGACATAAATATCACTACATTTTAGTGAGCTTCTCATTTCAGTCAAGAATGTATTTTGTAATATTTCTTTAAAGTTGACCTGCTTTTCTTATTTTCAGTTTTTGACATACAGCTTATTTTATGATAGATCTCGATGGTTTGAGTTGGTGCACCAGCTGAAATGAGCCATTTTGGCTCCTCTGTCTTCTCAAGAGAACAAATAAAAGGACTTTTCTCCTCCAGATAAAAATAAATGATACCTGCCACCAGACTCTTAAATCTTGATTATTACCAGCCTCAATACCACTTATCCATGTCAAGCTTCTAAAACTGCAGAAGTAATTTTTTCTCTTCCCAGTTGTATAAATCTGTTTGAAACTTTAGCCAGCATCTAAAATATCTGCTATGACTAAACTGTAAACTGACTAAATGACTAAAGCGAAGTCATTGTTGCACTTTCCCCCTAATAATCTGTACCTATACCTGACCAGGTCCCCGTGAGGCCATACTCTCTGCTTAAACCTTGAAGCAATGAGCCCTCCCTGCTCTACTATTCATGCGTCAGTTTGCCTTTGGCTCCTCCATCTTCTCTGCCTGGCACACACTTTCCAAACACTGCATGTCAGAAGTCTGTTCCCAGCATGCCTCGTGTGCATACATGTGGATTATACTAGCAAGGGAACAATGTGGCGGTGCATGACCCGCGAGCTAGAACATTCCACTGTGTGACCCCTCAGAGGCCTCCAGCACTAACCCCTCTCCCTCCTCCTTGTTTTGGATCGTACAGAAAAGGAATGTCCCCGTGGTCCCACAGACCAACCCCTTTTGCCAACTTCAGTTTCAGTAACTTTAAAAAAAAAAGAAAAGGAAAAAAAAGCTTCTAGCCAGACATCCCACTAACGATGGGATTATATTATACTTCTGTTGTCTGAACATTTTGGGAGGAATGTGTTGTTTTTCTTCTGTGATCCTTTTTCACAGTAACTTGTTTTTCTTGAGCTGGGATTGTTTTTAGGTCTTTGTATAAAGAGGCTACAACATGCTGTCCACCCGCAGCTGTTTTTGAAAGCGCTTGTGTTTTGATCAGTTACTGTTTACTACAGTGGTTTGCATGTACTGTTGAAGAGCGTTTGTCTTCTCTATACAGGCATCTGGGGAAAGCCTGACATGAATGGACTTAAAGTGAAAATGTTTCGATTCCAGAATTTAGAACATAAAAAATGAAATATATATAAAGTTATAAAAAAAACTTGCTGCACAAAAAGAATACAAGAAGCTGTGAGGCTGGATTTTTCAGGGCAGAGTTATGTTTACAGATTATAATATTATCAAATATATTTTTTTGCCTCTGTACAGGCAACAAGAATGCCAGACTGTCTGTTCTTCCCAGGCCCAGAAGCTGGATATATCAGAATTCCTTCAGGGAATTCCTTCATATTTGCTACAGACATCCACTTGGATTATAAATCGTGCATAAGACATGCAGATCATGTTTGACACTGTTAAAAAAAATTAATAAATAAATGTGTAAAAGTATAACTGGGTAAAAATTGAGAAAAAGACCATTTAACCAGTGGTGCAGTGGGACCACATAGTCAATGTGTGCTTTATTTTAGAGGACATACTAATACATACTCACTCTGCTTTTGTTAAGTAAGAAAGTAAATCACTGCAGTGGCTTAGCTTAAACGTAGATGCGTAAAACCTACCTCTTTAGAAAGGAATCTTCCAGATGCAAATGTAAATATTTTACTGAATTAAGTTTAGAAGTAACAATTATGTAATTGGTGATCAATACGTTAAAATACTATAAAGCATACCCAAATAAAAAAGGAGATTTGTAAAGCTTTAATTTTCAGCAAATTCAATGCCCTGACATAAACAAATGTTTCTCTGCAGTTTGAGGATAAAGCTCACCATATTTTATAAGGAACAAGGACTGTAGTCTTTATGTTGTAGATCTGCCTAGAAAAGATTTGTCATAACGGTTATATACCAAGTGTAATTTAACCAAGAAAAATGAGAAAATAATGAGGCAAAAACAACTCACTTCACCTATCAGCAAAAGCCTCGATAGACCATAATGCACTGCAACAACCAGAACCATACGCTGTGAACCAGTTAACATGGACAACCTTGCAACTCTTTATAAGTCCCAGCACTCTAAATTTTAATTATAATCAGCAGCAGGCTTTCTGACTGTCAGTGACTGTTGCTAAAGGTGACTCTAGGATATGCAGAAATTTGCTAGTTATAGATTTATAATAACATAACATTGATAACATTTGATCATAAATTCACTCAAACACAAATATGAGGCCTAACTGTGATTCTTTCTTCCCTCTGTTTCCTCTCTCTCTCTCTCTGCAGGATCATGTGTGAGACGGTGCGTTATGAGAGACATGAGGCCAATGAAGTGCTATACTAGTAAGTACTGTCTCTGTCTGCTTGGGTATTCATAATATTTGTCCAGAGCCGCATGAACAAAGCAAAAAACCGATGGGTAGACAAAGTAACAGTATTTTCAGTTTTTTGTAATCAAAGCACCCTTTGCTTCAGGATACAAATCGGTGTTATTGATGGGAAGAAACATGCCAACTGCGTACAGAAGAGTAACCCCGGTGACTTAATAAAAATAAATGTCATTAAAGTGCAGAAGCAGTATGAGGCAGATCACTCTATAGCACAACTGAAGGATAGCGAACATAGAAATTATATCCAGTCATATTTCAATGCGATTCAATAAGTGACTGATCTAAATTGTCAACAAAAGCTGGAATAGCTCTTAAAAGCATTTTCTTCAGTTTGGAGAGAGCCAGCAAGGCACTAGTGGTGATGCTTACATGCTTCCTCCTGTGAGCTATCTGTTTGGAGGGTTAATGTGATCAGAAAGCTGCATTGACAGCTTTCAGAGAGTGCGTGTGTGTGTGTTGGATCCATTTTGAAAAAGCTGGCACAACTGTGGTAAGCACAAAACACACACAGTGTTTGACTGCTGTCACGTATCGAAGTCTTCCAAACACCCAGAGTGAGAATTAAGACAGTTAATTAACTCTGTCAGTGTCTCGGGGGGCTACAGAGGGGACAACATCCCTTTTCCTGCCTTCGTATCCCCCGTGTGCGTGCGTGTGTGTATGTGTTTGTGTGTGTTGATGGATGGTGTGGAAGAGTCAACACCTCATTAGAAGCCCACTTGGCAGTGGGGGAGCTGATTAAACAATAGGAATGCAGACTAAATGGTGGCCACAGTACAGTCCAGCTTCAGCAAGATTCCTTTAGGTGCCCCACAACACTTACTGTACACACACTCAGAAACACTCCTCAAGGAAAAACGCAGCTGTCCCGTCGCAGTGTGGACACACGAAAACGCAGACTTTCTAAAACGATGACATATTTTAGTCATGTGATGCAGTCATGTGACCAAATAAACAAAGATAGCAGAGGGCATTATACAGCGGTTGTTTTGATTCCTCTCAATTTTGACAGCCCTAAAAAAGATGAATACAGTTATGAATAAAGTTTGTACATGCTCCAGATAGCTTTTCTTCAAATTCTTTAACTCTCAATCGCTTTTGCAACTTTGTACTTTTGTGTTACTCGCAGCAACAACGCCACCTCATTGTTAGTCCATTTCAAAAACTCGGTGCTTTTCCTCAACATTTTGCCGCGATGTTTCAAAGTCCTGAAAAGTAAATAAACGGCAGACAGAAATGAGGCAGGTCGAATCGTCTTGCGTTTCACACATGCGCAGCGCTGGAACGTTTTCGGCCATTTCGATGTGGACGCACAACTCTGTGAAAACGACTGAAAACGATAGTGTAATGCGGAGCTGTCATGATTCGGCCGTGTGGCAGGCAGGATGAGGACCCAAATTGCAAACTCACAGACACGGGGGATAAACTCAAAATGCAGCTTTATTGCTGACAGGTGATAAACAATAACGATGATACAAAAGCAATGCAAAACTACACTAAACTGGGAAAAGCTAAAGTAACATATACCGGAAGACACGGGGAGAACCACACACGGCATGAGGGAGAACGCGACGCCGAACAGAGGGAGACGCAGACAGAAATACACAGAGGGTAAACGAGGAAAGTTTGAACACACGGGGAACACAGGTGACGCTGATAATCATAACGAGACAGGGCGGGGTGAACTGAACATGACATGTACAGGCGTGAGAGTCACAAAGTAAACAGGAAGTGCACAGAGGTTCAGACAGGAGGAGAGAGAGCACGGGGAAAACACAGACATAACGGGCTGGGGAAACATGGAATAAAACATAAGGAGGGACGAGGGCTCAGATACACAGAGGGGCACACAGGGGGTGAGAGTCACAACGGGAAAACACATAAGGAACAACGTAACAGATCAACCCAGGAAGCATGGCCTAAATAAAGAACAAAATACAAAAATACATGAAAACTAAGACTACTGGGCCCACATGGCCCAGGACCATGACATCACCCCCCCCCCTAAAGGGCTGGCTCCCGACAGCCCAAACCCGAGAAACAAAACTAAAACAGAAAACAACCCACCCAGGGCGGGAGGCGGGGGACCAGGACGGAGGGACCAGAACGGGAAACAAAACAAACAACAGAAAACACAGGAGCACATGACCGTAGTCCAAATAAGGTTCAGGGGGCCGACCCAGAGCCCACAGGCACAAGAGTTCACGGGTCACACGGTCGGGGGGCCGACCAGGCGGGTGGCAGAGCTGGTCCGGAGGCCGGCCGTGCGGAAGGCAATGGCGGCGGCGACAAAGGAGACGACGGAGCAGTTCAGGAGGCCGGCCGCGCGGAAGGCAGCGGCGGCGGCGGCGAGGGAGACGACGGAGACGACGGAGCAGTTCAGGGGGCCGGCCGCGCGGAAGGCAGCGGCGGCGACGAAGGAGCAGTTCAGGGGGCCGGCCGCGCGGAAGGCAGCGGCGGCGCATCAGTGTCAGGCGCACTGGCTGAGGCCCGGTGGACACAGGACCAGACGAGGCTGAAGACTCTGATGAGGCCGGACCACACGAGGCTGAAGACTCGGAGGCTGGACCAGGCGAGGCTGAAGCCGGGCCAGGCGAGGCTGAAGCCGGGCCAGGCGAGGCTGAAGACGCTAGAGCTGCAGCGAACGTGGACGAGGCTGCCGGTGGAGCAGCTGGTGGCTGAACGGGCCCCTCGGACCCTCCAGCGGAGACAGGAGGCTGAACGGGCCCCTCGGACCCTCCAGCGGAGACAGGAGGCTGAACGGGCCCCTCGGACCCTCCAGCGGATGAGGTAGATGGCGGCGTGGGAGCCGCGGAGTCCTGGATGAGCTCATCCGGGCTCCCAGCAGGAGCTGATGCAGAGCCAGGGAGATTTGGGACCCCTGGCTGAATGTTAAGCTGACCAGCGGACCATACTGCTATCGGGGACTGGGCTACAGGAGCTACTGGGGCCTGCGCTACAGGCGGCACTGGAGCTACTGGGGCCTGCGCTACGGGGGACACTGGAGACTGAACTGAGGGGGACACTGGAGACTGAGCTGAGGGGGACACTGGAGACTGAGCTGAGGGGGACACTGGAGACTGAGCTGAGGGGGACACTGGAGACTGAGCTGAGGGGGACACTGGAGACTGAGCTGAGGGTGGCTGCGAGGGAGCTAACTGAGCCGGGGGTGGCTGCGAGGGAGCTAACTGAGCCGGGAGTAGCTGCGGGGGAGCTAACTGAGCCGGGAGTAGCTGCGGGGGAGCTAACTGAGCTGAGTGTGTCTGCGGGGCGGCTAACTGGGCTGCTGGTGGCTGCACCGGCGATAAGCAGCTCGCGTCGACATCCGCCACACAAAACACAGCCCCTGAGCGAACAGTCACTATGTCTGGAAAAGACACAGAGTCCTCACTCACCACAGCAGGTGAATTGGAAGTCCGAGTGTCCGGCTGTGGGGTGGTGCGTCGCTGTACAGTGTCTCCGGAGTCCAAACAAAAGGGGACAGAATTATCCGAGTCCAGTGTTAAAAAAACAGAGCCACTCACAGTTGTGCACGGGTTAAGAAGTCCGGGATCCGAAGGCTCGGGCTGAGAGTGTGACACACGGTCACTCTCTCCCAGGGGTGAAAACTGCTCCGCTGCTCGGGAACGGCGACGACGTGAACGCCGTTTTCTCCGGGAAGGGGGAGGAGACGAGCCGGGCCGCGAATCCGTCAGCGGGCCGGGCTGAACATCCTCCGGCTCTTCGTACAGGAGCGACCGCTCCGGGAGGACGCCTACAGTGGAGACGAGGAAGTCCTGGATGTGGGGGTGGAGCGCGCCGAATAGCCACGGGAGTCCGGACACCATCCGCTGTAGGCGGACGGCTACGGTCTCCCGGTACTCACCCTCGGGCAGCACCACCCACTCCTGACAGTGATACTCCACTGTATAAATCAGATCCTCCCGGAGGTCAGCGGAGGGGTTGTGAATTGCTGGGTCCATATCGTGGTCGCGTTCTTCTGTCATGATTCGGCCGTGTGGCAGGCAGGATGAGGACCCAAATTGCAAACTCACAGACACGGGGGATAAACTCAAAATGCAGCTTTATTGCTGACAGGTGATAAACAATAACGATGATACAAAAGCAATGCAAAACTACACTAAACTGGGAAAAGCTAAAGTAACATATACCGGAAGACACGGGGAGAACCACACACGGCATGAGGGAGAACGCGACGCCGAACAGAGGGAGACGCAGACAGAAATACACAGAGGGTAAACGAGGAAAGTTTGAACACACGGGGAACACAGGTGACGCTGATAATCATAACGAGACAGGGCGGGGTGAACTGAACATGACATGTACAGGCGTGAGAGTCACAAAGTAAACAGGAAGTGCACAGAGGTTCAGACAGGAGGAGAGAGAGCACGGGGAAAACACAGACATAACGGGCTGGGGAAACATGGAATAAAACATAAGGAGGGACGAGGGCTCAGATACACAGAGGGGCACACAGGGGGTGAGAGTCACAACGGGAAAACACATAAGGAACAACGTAACAGATCAACCCAGGAAGCATGGCCTAAATAAAGAACAAAATACAAAAATACATGAAAACTAAGACTACTGGGCCCACATGGCCCAGGACCATGACAGGAGCGTTTTCAGATGAAAACGCAGCTTTCAAATATAGCTTTCAAGTATAATATATGTAACTTTATATTGACATAAGCAGTTAATTAGCTCGTTCACTTTTAACCTAAGTTGTTAAAATGTATTTTTAATGTCATCATAGCCCCTTACAGTAACTGTTTGCCAAGTCATCATTAATAAATGTTAAACCTGACTGCTTTTTATTGCTTCAGAAAAACCAAATTATTATTATTACTAGTAATGTGTGGTTAACACATTCTCTGACTGGACTGACAGTATAGAGGTTGCAGTAGTGCTAATGCTATTTAAATAGCAATAATTGTCTAAAATAGTTTGAAGTGTTGCTGAAAATGAAATGTCTTGTACATTTTGAATTCCTTACTTTTGTCTTTGTGTAGGCCTTTGCAGGTAACTGTACTGTTATGTGCTTTGTTGGTTGTGAGGTTATGTTAAAACTGTTAACATAAAACTGTTAACATAACATAAATCTGCAGTTGAGTATGAGTAGGCACTTTAAGTGGTGGTGGTGACATAAATTACAAAATTAGTGTGGATTTTAAAGTCTACTGAATGTTGTCAGATAGGACCTTTAAAGTACATTAATACAGTATTTTCTCACTGAACTGGGAAAGAAGCTCTTGAGCTGCTGTCTTTCTCTATGGTTTCAGTGTTGTCAAACATCTTTATGAAAATGAAAACAATGAAAAAAAAAATGTGGATAAAATTTCACATGAAACTGTCATTTTCAGCACTAGCTCCTTGGTGTGGTCACAAACAAAGCGGAGAGCATAACTGCAGGTAGTGTGCTAATTTACCCCTGAGCTAAAGCACAGAAACGCAGCATGCTATTTTGTTTTTGGGAAATTGCCTCATTTGATTTGCACAACTGTGCACGCTTACGCCAGTGTTTCTGGTTGCGTCTGTGTACAGCTGTGTGTTTGCATGTATTTGTATATGCGTGCCAAGCTGTATTAACCTATAAAAAATGGCCAATGCTCTCCCTTATAAGAGCTGTGTATTAAACAGCAGACGATCAGACTGAGCTTTCTCTGCAGGGTTTTAATCAGCCTGCTATACTGAAAACACAAGCTTTTACCAGTCTCTTTCTCTCCTCATCTGTTTATAACAGTGGCAATAATAGGCTGCAAAGTGAGGGCTCTAAAAGTTAATGGGGAAATTAAATTTTGATAGTATCAATATTAAGTTGTATCCCAGAAAACCACATATAGTGTAAAGCATTGCAATACTAAAGAAATTAGTTTAAAAAAAAATGTAAACCGCATTTAAAGTTGGTCTACAGTGACAATTAATCAAATGTCAGAATAATTTCCAAGACATTTAGGAGACTTTATTTATGTATTTATGCATTTTTTTTAGTTGGAGCTAAAGTTGACTGCCTCAAAAGGACATTTTACATAGAACTGAATCCCAGCTGTCTATTTGTATATTTATTTCTGTTCAGCAAACATGCAGTCCTGCTGAAGTGACCTTTGTAATGACTTCCACGCTTATAACTTTGCAGGCCCTGCATGGCTGTTGGCAGGCCTGCAGTAACGATTGGATGATAAGGGTGATAGTTTTAAAAAGTACTGCCTTGGGCTGCACACTCATAAAGACACATTCGGTATCACATGAAAACATCGCATCCTGCATTCTGCAAATCTGAACCTCTCTGGATTTACCATCCGAAGATTAAAGTGCTAAACCCTCGATGGTGGCTGACCTGGTACATTGGCTGGTGAAGAGGGTTAGCATCATCTGGCTGGTCTTTAACCTCTTCCATGTCAGCTCTATAAATGAAACCCTTGACTTTTGACCCTCTGCTGAGTGAAAAATCCAACTGTATTTATTTGCAGGGCATTGTGCGTTGCAGACCACAGGGAGCTATCTGCAGAGAGCATTGGTTGCCAGATAGAGGCAGTGACTAAAGAACAGCTGGTTTATGGGCTACTTTGGTTGTGCTGTTGTCGGTCCTTTAGCCACTGTGGAGAAGAGCAGATTTATAACATGCAAAGAGCTGAAGTTCAGGGATTTTTTTTTTTTTGTGTGTGTGTGTGTGTGTGTGTGTGATACCTCTCCTGTTACTAGTCATCACTGCTGTCACTCCCTTCCCCAGTCTGACCCACTTGCCAACCAGGCAGCATTCGAGCGGTATAGTTGAGTTATGCGCTGGTAGGTTTTTTGGAGAACTGCAATGGTGAACATAGTCTAGGTTGAAATCTCCCCTCTGTAGGCAAATACCTACACAAATTAACACAACTACAGTACCATTAAAACAAGCATTATATTATTATATATATATTTTTGAAGCCATTAATGTGGTTTCACATTAACTTCTGATCCTGTGCAATTTGTGCGTTTTGTTTTGTTTTTGGTTGGACAAATTAAAATTGCCTTGGGACTTTGAATGGACAGTAATTGTAAAAAAGCAGATAATGTTTGTCATAATGAACTGAGGTCTTTTTTCTTTTTTTGTAAATCAATGAATAATTTTTTTGTTTTAATTAGTGTTTTTAAAAATGATTTGCTGAAGCAACTTATTTCTGTCGAGGAGAAAACACATTTTATCCAATATATTCTGACAATATTAAAGAAGAACACTTAACAGACTGATATTTTAACCCCTGGCTAAGGTTCAGAGGGAGCAGCTGTCGGAAAGTTGCCCTCACAGGCAGCTCCTGTTCCATGTGACAGCGTGAAGCTGCTTTCCTTCATAAACGGCGTCATGGGAAGGTAGATGAAGGAAAACTCTGGGAGAAAGAGCTGAAAAACTCATCACAGCGACCAGTCAGCTTATATAATTATTCATTCCAGTAAATTCTGTTCAGCTTGTGTGGCAGTGACATGGAGACGTTAGTCATTTGCTAAGTATCTGGTAGAGCTGCTTTATAATGACAGAAAAATGACAGATGGATGTTTATTTTTAGAATAAGATTTTTTTTTCTTTTTTTTGTTATATCCTGTGTTGAAAGGAAATATTTTGGAGTTATGCAAAAAAAAGTAGTTTGGTCAAAAGTTTTAAGCGCTGGACATTAACCAGTAGACTCTGTCGTCTCCTGACCTTTTTTTTTCTTTTTCTTTTTAATTTTGTGTTTGTTGGACAGTTGAAAACTTTGAATGCTTTATTTCAAAATATCAACACAACATTGTGAGACTGCCAGTCTCCCGAGTCCATGGTGAAAGCAGCATGACAAGTTAAAATAGTCAGAGTTGCTTATATGTCCCTCAATGCGAGTGTAGAAACACTTCTAGTGTTTTGAAACTCCTGATTGTTTGTTTGTGTGTGTGTTGTAATAATATGTGCAATAATATATATCGAAAATTGGCCTTTTTTATGCATTTATTTTACAATATTCTGTTGCATAGAAAGACTTGCATTTGCAGTTAATTTAATGAAAGTCAAAAACTACACTTGCAGAAATGTAAAGACTTTTTTTGACAACTGTAATGTGTGTTATAAAGTCAGACCATCTAATAAAAGAAATGTACTGAAATGTTGGTGTGGACTTTGGGCTTAGTAACTCTTTTATAAAAAATCTGTAGCACACTAGGAAAACGGGAAAACCCCCAAACCATAATGTTCAGAACAGTTAAACCGTGAATTTTTGAGCCTGTAAAATATTTTTTCTAAGAGCCAACTATGATTCCCTTTACTATTTGCAAAAGGCAATTATTCTTTAATGAAACAGTTTGTAAAAGTCAAACCTAATTTTGTGAAAATCTGTCATAAAATTTTGTCCCCATTTTACCCCTGCTGCTGCCTCCATGGCGATCAACCAGATCCCCCACTGTTAAAGGTTTCCCTGTGAGGGTTTTGGTGGATGATGCTTAGCATTTGACTACCGCTTCCAGTACTCATGACCCAGTTCAGTCAAGCTGTCGCTCCACATAAGAGTCTTCTATCTCCTACTTTTTTGGTGTTGTATCTTCTCCTCCTACTTCTCAGCCATGTGAGGTGCTTCCCTCGCTTCCCTCCCTACATACCGGCAATTAATAATTGAACATTTCATTTCGTGTCGTATCCAAATGTAAAGAAGAACCATATAAAGGACTGAACGAGTCTGCAGGGAACCAGATGGAGATCAGTGGAGAAAAGGGGGGAAAAGAGAAGGGATGATTGTGGAGGAAGAATTTGCTGTGTGTCAGTAGGGTGTGCTGTCTGCAGCCTCATTAGTTGTGCAAGGAAAATGTGGAGAGGAGGAAGGAGGGGCAAGACTTTGTTCCCTTTGATTAAAAGGGGAAAAAACTCAGTCAGCACAGTGATGGTGGGTGTGGATATACATTTCTGTGAAGAACAAGATGTATAATAAGGGCACCCATCTTTTACCTTTCTGTTAGTAAAAACCAGTCCCACCTTGCAGATGTGACTGGTTATTAATTTCCATTATCTTGCTAATTAAAACGTCTTACTTGAACCAGGATTATGCTCAGAAATAATAACTCAAGCTGATGTCTTATTAACACCAGAGAAACTTCAAGTAAGAGATTTGATTTCTGCAGACGTTCAGCTTCTGTGAGACGGTGACATTTTAAAGTACAGACTAATAAACAGACTGGTGGAGGCAGGCGTCATATAGAGAAGCATTTATTTTAGCCTGCTGTTAAGATCATTTTGTGCATTCATAGCAAAGAGAATTACGTTTTTTGCCTTTTAATGAAGCATAAACTTCAGTGTCACTTAAACTTGTGCTTATATGGGATTGTTAGGTTTCTTAAAATGTTATTTGATAAACTGCGCAAAACGCAAGAGGTAGATCTTAAACTCTACAGGCCACAGTTAATATGTTAAAGTTCATGACAACCCAGCTAGGAAAAAGACTGAACAAGTAGGGGGGTTCAACCAGCTTTAAATTGTGTAATTAACAGATACATTTGGAAACATTAACTAACATCCATCCATCTTCTTCCGCTTTATCCGGGGCGCGGGGGCAGCAGCCTACGCAGAGAAGCCAGACCTCTCCCCAGCCATCTCCTCCAGCTTATCCGGGGGAACACTAAGGCGTTCCCAGGCCAGCTGAGAGATATTAACTAACAAAGTAACCATTAGCTGCTATGGTGAATTAAGTTATGGTAGCATAAATTACAGCAGTTTACAAGTACTGGCATGTTTTGCCCATAACTGCTAGGACTTCATGATTCATGTCAGATTTCCCATACTGCTGAAGGTTGGTATCAGTGTTACATGTGACGGGAATATTTCCTTCTCTGGATTTTTGCTTCTTTACTGTCAGAGGTGCGTTTCCCAACACGTCTGATTGACAAGGCTGTCAGCGATGGCTTTTTTTTGGGACTCACAAAGCAGTCAAAAAATTCACTGATCACTGTTGTAATTACCTGAAAAATGCAGCACAGTGTCTCCGGTGTAATCTGTTTTGATATAAGCTTATACTTAACCAAATCCAGTAACACATAACTCACAATTTATGCTGGTACAGCAGCATTTTGCTTCCTTATACTTTATCTCACCAGCACAGCAGTTATATATGTTGACTCCCCTTGAAGCGCTCTGCATTGAATTGATTGCGTATAGACGAAAGCAAGCATTATTATTATTTATGATTATTGTTCTTTCTTTCTTTGTTTACATTCTCATTAGGTTAATATGTATGTCTCTTTGATAATCCTGCATGTACCACTGATAGAGGTTCAGCCTTTTGAGATTATCTCGGCGCAATCCCTGCGGTATCTGTGAAGACCCAAGGATAAGCGAGATGATTACAGAGACAAAACTGATGAATTTTAAAATCTGAGGATATCCTTTCAACATTAGCAGCGTAGTTTATTAACACTGACGTACCAAATGTGATTTCTGAAAATTATATTTAGTGAGTTGTTTATCTGTAGGCAAATTCTCCTCAGTGGAGTCTTTTGATGTTCCTTAGTAAGGCCTGTGGTTCACATGAACTGCCACACAATGCTTAAAGCTGAAAAAAGTGCACAGTCTTGATGTTTAGTGTTGTTGTTTTTTACCTGTCATTTTCCCTGGAAAATGACTTGACAATCAGCTGCATCATCCAGAGGTCAGTGTGAGTTTATTTCAGAGGCCCATTTTCCTGTTTGTGTGGGGACAGAAATGAGTCTTCAGTTCATTCACAGTTCTCTCTCTCCCTTCCTTTCAGTTTCTCGCTTTTTTACATTTTTTGTAATTTTATTAATCATTTGGCGCAGCGAGCAGTCTTGCATCACTGATGCATTAAGTCACAGTACCTGCACAGAAAATGGTGATAAGTAAACTGACACAGCAAATAAGCTCCATCAATATATTGATTTGTACATAAACATTTTCAATTTACTGTCGTAGAGGGTAAAAGCAGGGAGTGTTCTGCCTTGTGGGCATTCACAAAGATAGCTGCAGACTCCACAGAAGACTACTTGTTCTTATTATACTACTCTGTAGTCTACCTGGAGGATCTTTGTGCTTTTGGTGGCCTTGTAGTGTAGTTGTTGTGCATACAAGTCTGCAGAGAGCCTTGTACACCCACTGATGATGGAATCCATGCCCCTCATGTAGTGGCATAGATTAAGCAGGGAGCCCTTTTGGGAATTTCTGTCAAGAATTGTTTTTTCTTTTTATTATCCACAGCAACAAATCAAATGAAATATTTCACCTTACTTGCAAATCTGTTTTTAATAGCCAGAATAGCTGTGATGCATTAGGATGCCTGGCGGTGTCTTACGATGCCAGTAGGATGTTGAATTGCTGACCCTTTGGATCCTGTTTGTTTTACACATCCTGCAAATAACAGATTGAGACCCAGAGCATTTTGGGTTTCTTTGGGTTCTTTTCATCAGTTATAGGCTCATCTATCCAAATCTACAAAAATTCTCATTTTGTTCATCAACCTTAATTATATTTTTGGCTGCTTCGTGTCAAAATATCACCATTAATACATTCTGAACTAATGTATCTCTTTCTGTCTTTCAGCCCTGATGACATAGGAAGCTGCTGGTACATCCTGTTGTCTGGCTCAGTTTTCATCAAAGAATCCATGTTCCTGCCCAGAAGCAGGTAAGATCATCGGCCATTTTGAATGCTGTTTGAAGGTGTGATTTTTGGCAGTAACATGCAAGCATCTGCTTTCCTTCCAAGCTAATTTAAAATAAAGAGACAAATGTCTCTCTCACCAAGATTTGTTTCCTGTCTTATCAGCTTCTTAACTTTTATTAAAATTGGCTTGTAAAAATGTTGCACAGCAGCAAATGTTTGCATGCAGTTATGCGATTTCACTAAAGAAAATTGTAACTTTATCATTGTTCCTTTGGTTTCTAAAACAGATTTTACTTATGTTTTTGGCATAACTATTTAATTTTAATTTATATCTTTTTTTAAAATCAGTTATTTAATACAGATAGTCATTTTAACATTTACCTTTGCAAATTGGTTAATTCTCATGTACAAGAATGTTGCTGGGACATCAACATGACTTCTCTGCAGTTCAAGAGAAATACATTAGGTGACTAGGTCGAGAATAAAATACATGTCGCCTTTAAAAATTATAAACAGTTTTTATTAAAATACATTTTTACATTCTGAAATTCTCAAACTATATCACCAACACTGCAAAAAGGTGAATGTACATCTGTCCATTCCTAATACACTTATCCAATTAAGGGTTACATAGAGGGGAAGCTAGAGCCTATCCCAGCTGTCATAGGGTAAAAAGCGGGATACATAGGCATGGTTTGAAGCTGTGTAAAACCACATTATAGTAGCTTACACTGTAACACTTGTACTTTGCAAGTAGAGACACCTTGACTAAATTGTATGGATTCCTCATCATAATTAAAAGATTAGCATAAGTCATGTCCTTTTAAAGCTTTTGACCTGTATCACAGTAGGCTCAATAACCTTGGGTAGAAAGCGTTATCATCATCACCATTTTAGAATAGTTGAAAAGCTCAAGTAACACAAACCATTTCATTAGTCTATCTCTTGGATAATTCCTGCTTTTTCTGATTTAACCATATTGCATATTATTTTAGTTTTTTAAAGAGGGTTGAAAATAATTATTTATGGCACCTTCAGAGGACTTAAGACTCATGTTCCCCTCTCACAGCAGTGTTCACCACCTCTGAAGCCAAGACTCAAATGTTAAAAAGCTGCGATTTCACAAGTGGATCTGTTACATGAAATATCCCTGTAGGCGTCTTGAAAACAATGATCTTTTTATCCATTAGGCTTGCATAACACACCTACGGCCACTCTGATCTCGAGGCCGTCACTTTAGGCTGTGGAGCAGAACTGTTCCGGCTGTACAGCGGGAGTCCACTGAGGTCGTTCTTTGGGTTTGTCCGAACGTGGGATGCATTTAAAACGGAAGAGTTGATCGGAAATGTGCCAAAAAGCTAGCCCCCTCTTAAATATAACCTTTTCAGTTTTACGAAGGTGAAAGTGTGTGTGTGTGAGTGAGTGAGTGAGTGAGTGAGTGAGTGAGTGAGTGAGAGATGCCGAAGGTACTGGCAGATTAAAGTTAATGCTTGACCACAGTCACAGAGGAGAAGAAGGCCCTGAAAGTGTTTACTAAGCATATGTTGCAAAGGAGCTTGTGGAGGGTGGATCCGCTGTGCTGTGTGAGACTGTATCGGGTTGATAATTAGCTCAGATGTTCAGAATAAAGCCAACTGCTTTATTCAGGACTGTCACATTTATGTTTTCTCTGCTAAATTATGCATATGAAGCACCAACTGCACGTTGAGCGGTTTTAGTTTCTGCGAGAATGTGCTTCAGTGCCACTAGCTGAGATTCATGTGAGCAGCTAGATGAAAAGAAGGCAATCTGGCAATAGTCAAATGGGAATATTGCATTGTACAGAGCACGCAACATACAGCTGTTCATTCACCACAGCGCTGACTTTTGTAGACATGCTGGGCGTGTAGAATGCAAAAGTCTGAATTAGTTGGATCAAACTTGACAAGCTTCTTAGAACGAAGTCTGTGTGATGTCTGATTGAGCTTATGTAACAATAGAGCAGGTAAATGTCTGTGAGCTTCTTTTATCATTTTACCCTCCACACTCTTCCAAGTTTAATCCAAGGGTAACATTTCCATCGGTGAGAAAGCAGAATGACCCCTAGTGTTTTGTTGGTCAACAGCATATTAAACATGGCAAAAAGTAGGCTCAGGCTACTTTAAACAAAAACTTTCAGATGCTGGTTTCTCTTTCCTCTATACAAATATGGATATCGTACGGCCTCACTCATACGGTCCTAGAGACTGGCCAGCAATCTCCTAGCAAACACAGGTATCTAAGTTTCTACAGTCTGCCTGGATGATATTGACTTGTTATCTAATAACAAAAAAATACACTCCAACTATTCGCCAACTGACTGTAAAACTAAGAAATCACAAGCTGTGAGCATCAGCCTTCAAACTAAAAGTAGCTGCTTTTGAAACTGATATTTTGCAGGAGAAATGTGACGCTTTAATTCTGAAAGCAAACTACTTTTCCGCTTTTTGCACCTTTTCCAAGTTTTGCTGTTGGAAGTCAGTGTCTTCCATGTAACTGCAGCAATCCACTAACCAACAGAATGCTGACAAAGAGGTTTTTGATGCAGTATTCTCTTTGCAACAACAACAGCAACTTCACCAGCAACCACTCACCACTAGTCAGGAAATACATCTTTCGCTAATGACTGGTGGTTACCAGGAAGGCAGCAACCAATCTGTAGGCCTGACTGAGGCTTAATGTGTTTCTCTGGGACACAGTTCTGGATGCGGCACCCAATCAAAATAAAAGGTTTAAAGCAGCTTTAATGCAGCTGAGACCATTTGTTTCAGATAGTGGGCCTACATCAAGACCCAGAGTTAGACAAACATGAATTATATAAAGTTACCTACCTGACTAACACAGGTTTGTTAATCTTAGTGAAACGGCACATACACTGTGTTGAAAACAGTTATACAAAAGGAGCCAGTTCATGCCAACAATGAAGTAGAGAAAAATATGCAATGTTAAATTTACCAAGGTAATTTACTATTGCACTGGCTGATTAGATTATGGCCAACTGTCATTGGTTGTTGTAGTTTTTTATATTCATACACTAATTTCATTAATGAAATTTTTGTATTAACCCCCTAGTATATTGTAAGCCACTTGGCTCTATTTAAAAGAAAGAACAAAAAAAGGTGTTTTGGGGGAAATGAAGCAGAACCTATTTCCTCAGTGACAATCAGACATTTTCAAAATGACACATTCAATGGCACATTCTAAGTCAACGTTTCAAGGACTCCTGGGTCATGAAACTCACTCAGGTTTTGAATGACAGTCTGCATTTTCAGTTCAAGAATGAAAAGGAGAAGAATAAGACTTTTTCCTGACAGCGGCGTTGTGGCTGTATTCCTGTAACAGTGCTAGAGAAACTCTGTACAATCATTTAATGTGATGCAAAGCTGTAAACCTAACTGAAATCTTCCTGTTTTCCTGGTAGAAAGCGTGACTGTCATAGTTTCTGTATTAAAGCATTTGTTTGTCTTATCATCTTATTATGAACGTTTCTGTCGTTTTTTGTTTTTTTGTTTTGTTTTTTTTCTTTTCTTGTCTTTTACATGGATTGTTCTTATTAACGGTTTTCCTATAGGGGCAAAACACTGGGTGGTAAGAAAAGATCCAGACACACTGCCTCACCTAGTCTATAAAGAGGACAAATGGTGAAGGTAAAATGGCTCGGAGGGGAAATTGGTTGTGGCACGAGTAACTGAATGGAGTCCAGTGGGACTTCCTAAAGCTTTTAAAGATGTGGTGGAATTGGGTTTCAGACAGGCCCTACCCAGAAATGGCTGTTCATATCTACACTAGCAGCAAGGTTGAAAACCTGATACGTCTCCATCATTCTCTCAGTGCTTCTCTCGCTCTCTTACTGCTGGTAGCTGTAGTGACATCTGATCCAGGGGGGAGATGAATGGCTCAGTCATTAATCGTAGAAGCTGGAACTGTATGCCGTAAACCCAAAATCAAATATCACCTAAATAGATACATGTTTAGTCACGGTACACTGAAGGCTAACTTTAGCGTGCCGTGACCAAAGTGCACTACTGATTTAGTCAGTTTTAAAAGTGGCAGTCAGCCTTGTATAATTTATGATTCTGCAGAGATTATAAATGCCAATACATTTTTTTATGAAATAAGAGTTACAGAGTACTTCTTGAGCCTTGGTGACCACCCGGAGCTTTAAACTGAGTGCAGCTTGTGTTATGTTCAGTGTTTCTATCGTAGAAACTCACATAATGCATTGAGGCCATTTGGGATACAGTATCCTCTGGCCTAAGGAGGTTTTAGACCACCAACTTTCCAATTAATGGACATTCTCAAAAACAGGACAGAGGAAAAAGCAGCATTTATGACAAAGAGACAGGAAGGCATTTCAGTTTAACTGACTGTTTACTTGTTTACTTTCATTTTTAGTTGCCACTTATTTCTCTTTTACACACCGTCTGTTTAGGTTAAGATACCAAAGCTACTTGGCTCGGGTTATAAGATAATGGTTTGATTAGAAATCTACACTTTCACGTTGTTAGCCACATGCAGGTTACCAGGGTGATGACTACATTGCAGATTTAAAATGTGCTTTCAGTGCATGACTGATGAGATCAGATGATAACTGCCTACCGAGCCTGTTAGCAGCCACAGGATGGTGCTTCCTAGTGAGATCTATGGAAGTGATTACAACTGATAATGACCATTTAATGGGATGAAAACATTTGGAACGGGTGATCTGTTGTGACAGTTGTCTACCACTATATCACTCTGCACAGAATAACACATTTTTTTTGTAGCTGCCATTTTTCAGATGTTACACATCTATTTTTTGGGCCATTATTGAGATGGTTGTGTTTTAGGCGAGTGTCTTTAAAAGCTTTTCAACTACTGAGCTGTTAATGGTTTCAGGGATGAATTTTCCTTCAGAAGATTTTCCAGTGTGTTCCTTAAATTAGATGTGCCAAATCTGCAACTTTCAAATGTTAACAACAGGCTAAAGACAATCATTATTTTCACATGTACTCTGCATTCAACACTAAACTATTTTTAGCCATAGTTTCTAGTAACTGCATGGAACTGTGGACTTCCACCCTGAAACACCCTTTAGTAAACCCAGACCGATTTTACTTCCCTTCCTCCACGGTGCTGTGTGCATTCATTTTCAACATACTGCTATCAAGCTTCTTTCGTTCATCCACTTCCAAACTGTTTTCTCATCATCAGTCACTTCTTACACTGGGTAAACCAATACCACAACTCCTAACATATTCATCCCGTGTGGGAAAATTGCATTTTTTGGTAACAGAGGAATGTTTGCATCATCACATCTTGTGAACTGCTGGGAAAAAAAAAGGCCGGTACCGATAAGACTGTTTCTTGACAGGCAGACTCATCTGTGACTGTAGATGACAAAATAATCCAGTGATGATTTATTCTCTTGTTGCACAATACAGATGTTTCTCAACGCCTCTGATGTTCATTTCCATTCTGTGGAACAGTTGCCGGCTGAAGAGATTTTTTTTTTTGTGTGTTTGTTTTTTATTAATTCATTTCATGACTAGAAATGGTTACTGTGCTTGTGCATCTCATTATTTTTTTTAATTTTAATTAAAATATTAGGTGCTCATTCATCTGGTATGATTTTAATGGTGGTTGTTGTTGACAAACAAGTAAGTCTTGTTTTCTCATTTTAGAGCAATAGTATGTTTAAAAATAAACATTTCTAGGTCCTGCCAGCGACAGGCCACAGACTGTGAAACAGTACTGTTGGTTTGTTTTGACATGAAATTTTGATTTTGTGCTGAATATTTTTTGTCCTCAGTTTATTCTTTTCTTTTTTTTAAGGGGTTGTTCTTAGATACAACTCACACAGTCATGTGAACAGGACTACTCCACAAAATAACACTTATCATATCATCGGGGTTATCTTGCCTTTGGCTTGGAGGTTTTATTTTTCATTATTTTATTTTATTTTTTTGTTCAAACTGAAAGTCTGCTCTAAATCCAGGGACATGTAGTCTGACTATTAACCTGGCATCAATCATGCAATAAATAAATAAAACCCCATCAAGCTGCGAGTTGGGTTGAGTTTACCCAACAACCCTCAAGTTAAACATTGATCACTTGCTATGAAGTCTGTTTGTGCTACCAGAATGTTTGTTATTATCTTGCTAGTGAAGGTGTGTGTGTGTGTGTGTGTGTGTGTGTGTGTGTGTGTGTGTGTGTGTGTGTGTGTGTGTGTGTGTGTGTGTGTGTGTGTGTGTGTGTGTGTGTGTATTTCTAGCATATTGATACTACAGAACACTCAAGGTAAGAGGTGGGGATTGATAAGAATTAGCAATTCCGATTCCATTATCAATATCACTTAACAATTCAGTTCCCTTATTGATTCACATTAGCTCCACTTTGAGAGTCACCACCATCTCTAAGCAGCATATGAAAGTCATTACATTCATGTAAATTCATTTCATGCTGAGTTGTCACATGTTTGTGCATGTTGGAGGTATTTCCCCTCTTTGTTTGTTGTTACAGAGAACACTTTTCTTAAAAGTAGCACAGTACATTACTTAATCACACCCGGGAGAAAGACATTTGTTACACTACTCGTTAAGTTACTTTGATGTTAATCTTAATTACCAGTTAAGAATATAAACTTCCCGCCCCACACACCAACACAAATCCCTATTCTAATGAAGACACATGCGATCTATCTCTTAGTATTTATGTATGAAGACAAAGCCGACAACACAAATAAAAGATGGAAACCAGCACAAAGAGACTTTAAAGTGGTCGTCACGATGATTCTAATGTAGAAACATGAAAAGATAGAAACTCAGACTACAGCCTGACTGCTCATCAGTTTGATACCTGTTGAAGTTCAGCAGCTGCTTCACCGCAAATGACTGCTCACTTTATCGCGGTACTGGGCTGGGGTCAGCATTTACTCAAATTCAACACCAGTCTGGGCTCTTGGCTAGCTTAGCGTTAGCGTTATGTCTGTGCCGGTGCTTGCAAAGAGCCGAACTTGTTTTGTCTGTGCAGGTGCTTGCAAAGAGCCTAAGTTGCGTTAACAGTATGGTGCAGTTGTTTCGTCCTGGAGCAGTATCCATCGTGCTCCCAATCTTTGTGCAGTAAAATAAAAGGAATGTCTACATCCACGCTGTAAACTGCACCACTGTTTTCCTCCTCCGATCCAGCTGATCGTAGCGAGAGTGCATGAACTGATGAACGGGATCGATAGGCAGACTGACCAACAGTGTTTGGGAGTAACGGAATACATGTACCGCCGTTACGTATTTAAAATACAAAATATGAGTAACTGTATTCCGTTACAGTTACCGTTTAAAAAGGTGGTATTCAGAATACAGTTACTTTGTTGAAATAAATGGATTACACTGCGGTACTTTCCTGTTTCATTTTGTCGCGGGTCAGGACTGTTTGGGTTTTGTTTGACAGCTACGTTCTGTTGTTCCAGGCGGCAGCGTTACGGTTCCCATGGTTACAGGGCGACGCTCTATCTCTCTCTCTGCGACTGTGTGTTTCCTGGGTGAGAGAGCGCCTTTTCGTTGTTGTTGTTGTGCTAAGCTAACAGGCAGAATGCTACAAGCATAGCTCTAAAGAATGTAGCATCATGGGCAGTGTAGTCCGTGCTGCAGGGAGAATGGACTGCCATACACGTTATGTGTCTGTGAGCGCGAGGAGGGAGAAAAAGGGAAGTGGAAAGGTACGAGTTGTCATCGAGGAAAAACGGCAGCTGGAAGCATGTAAATATAATAATAACCACTGCAGCCAAGAAGAGTGCCTGACGAGCCCAGTTGTAAGTAAGCTATTAAGACTCGACTGTACACCGTGTTCGTGTTTTCCTCCGAAAACAATAAGTTCCGTTGGAGCAGCCTTTCAACGCCTCTCTCTGTCTCTCACAAGAAAAGTTGACCCACACAACAAAGTAAAGCTATTTTTCGGCTACGAGCCGACAGGGACCCCGCCGTATTAGTCAGAGGTCCCTTTACTACAGTTCGGAGTCGCGGACCTTCAGTAATAGTAATAAATCACACAGCAACAGTACATTCACGTTGTTGTAAAAAGCATGATAATAAGTAATCCAAAGTATTCAGAATACGTTACTGTCATTGAGTAACGTAACGGAATACGTTACAGAATACATTTTGGGGCATGTATTCTGTATTCTGTAATGGAATACATTTTAAAAGTAACCTTCCCAACACTGCTGACCAAGGAACTGGACTACTCTGAACTGGTTCTTGATTCTCATCCCTAACCAGGGTTAATCCCGAATTCATCTGAATTAGATTAAATCTTTTTTTTTTTTTTTTTTATAGTAGTCTCAGGTCCTGTGATTGTAAGCCAGGACCATATCATCAGACCACCTCCTCCATGCTCAACAGTTGGTGTGAGTTGTTTGTCCTGCCACATTTAGTTTTTGCCATACATGGCGCTTTGTATTATGACCGAACATCTCCGCTTTGGTCTCATCTATCCAGTCGACCAAACCTAAGCTGTGCTACTTTTTTAAGAGGGACAAATATTTCTCCTGCCCTTCCATATATACCATATAAGCCATCATAATGTTTTTTTGTTGTGGTTGGTTTGGCTTGTCATGGATTTTAACATGCTAACACAGGGCTGTAGTTTGAGATGTAATTCTTGGGTCTTTTGTGTATTCTCTGAGCATTGCATGGTCTTGCCTCGGGATGAGCTCTGGAGTTATTGCAGGTTATATGTGAGCTAAGGAAAATTTAAATTGCATGACACTGAACATATTTCCAGTTCTTTGTTGGAAATGCCAGCTTTAGGTGTTTAAAATTTTAAATGCGATGATGCCGCTTATCTGAAAACACAGTAAAATGATCATTTCAGCTTAAAGCTGAGGAAAAATGTTAAAAATAATGTTTAGAAACTAGCAATCGAGCTTTTGAACCACAGGACACAACTAGACATTGAGGCAACTTGTGAGTTGGTCTTATATTTTTCATGTCTAAAATAAATCTAAACACTGTAATTAGAATATTTGAGTTCAGTTGACTGACTTCATTGAGTAACTTCTACAAGCAGTGTACTTTGCGCTGTTTATACGTGCACATGGGAACATACAGTCCAGCATCTCACTCACTCGTGCTTTATAACAGGAAGTGAGTCGTACGCTGGAATGCGGCCGTATTCAGCTCACCACATTACACAGAGCGAGAGAGACAGACAGACAGACAGAGAGAAAGGGGGCAGGGCCATTGGACAGAAGCTGATCTACACTTTGAGCCACACACTCCCATTCTCATACACAAATCTCCGACAGCAGTGCCGGTTTGTGTACAGGACAATATGCCGCAGTTACAGCGAAGTCTCGGGACTTGGAACATGTTTGCTTGGCTTACTCTGAACTAACAAGAAGGGATATTTCAGAAGGAGGGGTTCATCTTATCAGGTGGCTGTGTCACTCTAGGAGCAGATTGGCGTGTCGGGGGTGAGTCATCAAAGTACAGCTGCATGGAACTCTTACCTAGAAACACATGAGCGTACGGCTTACTGAAGTTTTGCCTAGAAACTCCTTTGTTTTTGGTTGTAATTTAAAAATCTTGACTATTCTCCAAGCCGGGAGCTGGTTGCAGTAAAACCTTCAAGTCTGGAATGTGAAGTATGACTTTGATGTTATTTTGGATTTGTCAGTGTGAGGAGTGTGCTGCCAGCAAAAGGGGTGTGTGCTCTTTTGGGGTATATAAAGGAGGGGGTTAGAAACAACTTTTGGCAACTTTGAAACCAAAACAAAGATGGAGCCCCTGCTGTGGTGAGAACATGTTAGAAATGAGTGATAGTTGCAGTGATGACTGATGAATGTGTTTGGAAAAGTTGCAAGCGGCTAGCGTAGTCGCTCTTTCTCTACACTCGTGTCTCCAGTGCCCTTTTCTCTTTGCCTTTTACAATGTCAGTGAAGCTGTATTTTGGGAAGCAAAAGTCACGAGTCAGTTACACATTCTTGGATGCGTTGTCAGTGCCTATTTCAGATGTGCTCGGGCAAAGGTTTGGAATATGCATGTGGTGTGGACCACGCTGTTACTCCAAGGAATTCTGTTTATCTTTGCAAGGTGAGGTTGGCTCATCAAACTCGGCTCTGACAGGATGTTGGTAAAGGCTTCAAAGCCTGGATGCGGTTTTCATTCACTTTAGCAGTTGTAGCCAAAGATCCATCTGACCCCCCACTCCCTCCTTCTCTGTGCTGGGTCAGAAGTCTTGCATATCTGAGGAGTTTAATCTTTGTCCTTCTCAAGGGTCTGGTGGGTTAAAAAAGCCAGTGTGCCCTCTTACCACTTACTCAGTTAAACAGCTTAAAAGAGGAGAGGAGACCCCCCACCCCTCACTCCCTTCAGCTCAGACCAGGGGTACAGATTAAGTGTTGCGTTGGTTCACACAGGCAGCAGAGTGGATCCGAGGCTAAGGCGGTGGGCTGCCGGGCTGGTAGAATGAGAAGCTGGTGATGCATGTGGAATGACATTCCAGACGCCCAGGCTTGTTGTATAACGGAGGGGAATGCAAGGCTGCCGAGGCAGGGGAAATGTCAGACAGTCGACTGAGAGCTTCAGGGTTTAATTTGAAGTTGAGATGTTGGCTGCCTGTCAAATGACAGCATAGAAGCAAAAATGGGGATGTTCTCTTCACCATCAATTTCTTTTTCTTTGTTTTGTTTTGTTTCACATAGACTTGAGTTGTAGTGAAATTCTTGGCTGATGTGATTTTGAAATAACAATATTTGCTTTTGCTTGTATGGTTTTCATCATTCCTTCTTTTGGGCAATGAATTTTTAACTTGAGGTAATCTCTTGCTTATTTAAGAAGCTTTATGCTTTGTGAGAACGTAAAGGACTGAATTTCAATATGTGTTATTAATCATATGTGTCACAAAATAGGACATAATTTGCTATAGATGTATTCTCACACTTATTTGCTATGAATTCACTGTGAGACACATTTGGACTGCACACAGACATTGTTCTAGGAAGCTGGTTTAAAGACCCCTTGGTGTCTTATCCAATGGGCGTTTGTTGGCTTCACCTCTGTTGGGTCTAAAGAAGTTGAGAACTGCAGTGCACGCATAAAGATGGGCCATGGTAAGCTTTGAAAAGACAGAACAGGTTCAGACCTTTGTTACATGAGATGGATGGAAGGAAATGGGAGCGATTGCTTTCATTTGAGTAGTAAGTGTATTTTTGCAGAGCTTGCCTGAGGATTAAAGTACTGTTAATGTGGCACTTGATTAAATGTGTTTTTTGTTTTTAATTTGAATGGCATACTTTGAGTGACATGAGTGGTTTGAAATGAATTACTTTTTTTCAAGTTAAAAACAAAACATATAAGCTGTCACATTAACAAAAAAAAAAGGGGGGGAAACAGCAAAATTTTCAACTGTTCAAAAACAAAAGAAATGCATTGTCTTTATTTTTTGTCCTGTATTTTTCACAGCTTAACTTGAATTTTTTCTTAAAGAAACAATAAATTCAAGCAAAATAAAAAGGTGACGGAAATATAAAAGGTTACAGATTTACACAGTAAGTGTAGCAATATTTTGGTACTTTTACTAGTGATCATCTTTTCTTTGTGCTGTGCTCTGAATACTTGCTCAAGCATCTGGCACCTTTCCTATCTTTTTTTCCTTCCCTTTTTTAAATTCCTTTATCTGGTTTTGTAGGTTCATCAGCCAACACACACACACTGTAGTTCTCTGGAAAGAAAAAAACAACCTCACGTTAACTTGTGGCCCTGAATTCCTCGTTGATAAATAATTCATACCAAGTAGTGTGTGCCTAGACCTCTGCCTCTTTAGTTATAGCTAATAAAAATTGAATATTTGCATGGGTAGGCTTTGCAGAGTGTGCTGTGTGGCAGTGTTGATTGCTGGAGAGTTGCTTACATCCCAGTCCACCTAAGCATTAGCTAAGACAATCAGTGTTTGCTCTGAATGCATTATTTGTTTTCTAATTTACATTACCCTCTTGGCAGGCCCTCTACTTAATATTTGCTCAGCACTAGTCATAGGGCACTGGAGGCTTTAATCCACAAACAAGACACTTTTGTTAGAAAACACGCTCCTACCCCCACACACTCAACTTCTATAATCCCTTCTTTAATATTGCACACTGCCAGTGGCCCTCGCCTCCTGCAAAATGGAGGAATGGATTACTAAAGTCAGGAATGCAACGGAGGAACATGATTGAACATGTCACGTTCCCGTTTGTATTCTGGTGGCCTAACGTGTTTTGTGATGCTCATTGGGTGTTTTCGCTATCTCTTTTCCACTGTAGCATGAGTCGAAGGAGGCTGAACAGGATCATAGCTGGCACCAACGCAAACGTCCCTAAAACCAGATCAAAAGCACTTGTTCGTTTCTCTGAAGCCGCTGCCCAGCTGACAAATCATCTTTGGTGGAAGGAAGTTCCAAAAAAAAAAAAAAAAAATCACAGCATTTGTCTTGCGAGAACACGAGCGAAAATACTGAGTAAGCTGTCCTTACAGTGGCTCTGTTTGGCCCTGCGGTGGAATTCAGGCTTGTGTATTTCAGGGATACGAGCAGAGTTAGTAGGCATTAAACAGAAGCTCAGGCAAAGCAAACAGTGACAATCAGCATTAACCCCCTCGCTGCCTTTGCTCACCAAGGCTGTGTGGCCCAGCCAGTCACTCATGTTGCCTTTGATTTCAGTTTGTGCTTCTTGGCAAAACTTTACTGTGGAGTTGTGTGAATTATAAAGTCGACAAATAGCTCAAGTAAAATTTGCAGCTCTGGCAGAGAAACAACAGAACAGCTGACAGGAGGAAAAAAACACAAAGAAAAGAGAAAAAAGTCAACAAAAGGAAGTAGAAAGGGGAAAGCAAAGCCAGCTAAATCAACTCGTGGAAAACAAAAGCATCACAAAAATCATTACTCGCTCTCTGCCAAACTGACAGGTAGAGGATCACCAGGTTTTTCTTGGCTGGTGTTTATTCCCTGACTTGACCAAGCTACACCCACAACATGAAGCCACAAGCCCAAAGCTCTAAAGCATTTAGGCCATGCTGCGCTGGAGGTCTGCTCCTGTCGGGAATGATTGATGCAGGCTGGCACGTCCATAGGCTCACACCACTACCGCTGCTCACTTCATCTGTGGGTGCTGAGGAGAACTTGAACACCTGGAATTACTCAGTTTGTGTCAGTCGCAGGGTGAGGTTTGAGTAGATGGCAGGTTGCCCGAACAGAGCAAGTCACATTGACTACCACTGTTATTAATTAACCTGCCCAGAGATATATTTTTTTCTTTTTTCCAAGAAATAGTTTAGACATTGAAATATTAAGAACTTGTGAAAACTTCCCAGAGCCTAAAAGTGGGCTTAAATGATTTAATCAACAGTCTGAAACCACATGCATTTGAGTCACTGTCAGTTATAGAAGCAATAAGCAGCGTATCCTCACACTTTATGATTAGCAAAATGACCTCAGATATTTGCAGGAGTTTTAAAATGGTGTAAAATGCCCAGTGTGTTGGGTTAAAGAGGTTTTCACATTTTTACAACAGTTGACTTATTGAAACCACTGAAATTGTAATTCCAATTTTTCCATCTGAATTTGTCCTGTAACGTGTATAAACGTGCACACACCAAAGGTTTTGTGTTTTTATAAATCATTTGTCCTTAAAGAAAAACACACTGTGGTCAGGTCGGCATAGAGCGCTGATGAGTTTTTCCTGATGTTTCTAAAGCAAGAAACTGAGAATTTGAGTTCATTCAATTCTCATGAGAAGGCAGCAGCAGGGAGAATTTCATGGTTTGATCCAGGAGCTGAAGATGTATCGCGACTGCTTTTTTTGCACATATTTCAGGATGTCAGTGGGGCAGGCTGAGCTCTTGTTAGCTTATTTAGAAGAACATCTGAGGAGACAGAATAATAATTTCAGAAACCGAATAACCCAGAGCAGCATTTGGCTGTTTGTCAGGGGGAAGATGGTATTATTTTATATCACTGTGTATTCAGCGCTGAGGTGCGTTTTGAGCTTCAATGGCCAAATTTAGTGAAAAGATCGAACTTTGTTTGAAAAACATAAATGCCGTAAGTTCGTCCAGCGTAATTATGTGCTCGGTGTGAACGGCTACAGCGTGAATCAGAAAAATATTTTTGAAGCACAGATTATTTTCATGGCTTTTATGTGTGTAAAAGCATTAAGAAAACAAAAAGTCACATGTAAGATTTGTTTAAAAAATAAAACAATGAATTGACAATTAGAACTTGTTTCGGATTGAATTTTCTATGGACTGTTTGCTCCATTTACCAATTCAGGAAAAAATGTTAGTTTCCAAACCTACCTAGAAATGCATTTCATACTACAAAACCTCATCTCCTAAAGCTCAGCATTGCAAAACAGGTCAAACCTGGCACATAAACTCAACGTGCAATCTTTTTATTTGGAGTCACTTGAGTTTATCTTAAAACACAGTGATGTGGATCACATTTACAACCAAGAGATGTTTAAAAATAACAAACAAGGGAGCCCTTGTCTGATTCTGGACAAAGGCGGCATTCTTTCCCAAAGCCACAACTTGGATCTCTTCATGCTCAGTTTCCACTGCAGCTCGTCGTCTTCGAGACCTTTTAGTCTCTGCTGCCCCCCCCCCCCCCCCCCCCCTCATTAGAAGGGAAGCATACTGTACAAATTGTGACGTAGCGAGAGTGGACTTTTCCAGAGGTGGGTGGTTCCCTTCTGATGGGTCACAGCTGAAAAGAAGTGTTCATTCATTGCGGCTCAATCCAACATTATATAGGGATATTCCATACTGCATATTTAAAATGCTGCACAAGGAGTTACCTGTAGGTTAGGACTTATATTTAAGAGTTTTCAGCTGCCTATGCGCAGCTTGAATAAGACTGAGTTCAGCTGGCTTTAGATAAAGATTTAATATTTCTCTTTTCCCTCCTTTCTCTAGTTTTGGGAAGCGATCAGCTGGCAGCCTTCGACGTGGATGTGAGTGCATCGTCCTGGAACCATCAGAGATGATTGTGGTGAGTTGTATTTCTCAGACTTTTAGCACACTTGTGTCAAAAGCATTACTTGCATGCACACCAACACACCACCTAGCAAGCACAAATTGGAAGTAGCAATTATGACTTTTTTTCTTTGTAAGAAATGCATAAAAATACATAGAAATTGAGAAAAATAACACACAGCAACAGAGAGAACTGACAAATGATAATTTTGTATACTTAACAAGCTGAAACCACACACCCGGCTTGTAGTTTTTTAAACCTACAAAATATTAAAATTGCCACCGTTTAGTTACTACCTTTAAGGTCAGACTTTGGTTTTTTTCTAATCCATCCACCTGTCATTTCTGATGTAATGTAAGTTACTCAAACATCAATACAAAGGGGGTACAAACAGGTGGGGTTTTTCTTTAGTTCACCTTAATGTATAGGATACAAAAAGAAACATTATGGTAATCATTGATTTTGTAATTCTGTCAATCTGTGAAACAGCTGGACTCAATGTCGATCACCAAAAATCTACAGCCGACTGTCGCTGATTTAGTTTATTTATTTATTTATTTTTTATTGGATTGTTTTAAGTGCCTTTTATTGACATTTCTCTACAGCTGTCTGTGACAGCTGTATATGCAGTATATTACGTGTGGCTAGCATGTAGTGCTAATTTTCAAAACTGTTGCAAGGCTCCATGATTTGCCATTGCTGTAAAATATTTTTTTAAACAAACGAACAAAAAAAGCCACAACCTCAGACCCGTCTTACGTCTTTAACTGGATTGATGCCAGGTCTTTCTTGGAAATTAGATTTAAATCTCAGTGAGATTTTTACCTAGATAAATAAAAGATTGATACAAAAACTGAGCACGCTGCCTGTCCTGTGGTTCAATGCAGGGTGTACATGTGTAATAAGGACATGGATATCAGTTATATGCTAGTTGGCCTTATGTTAAAGCAAAGAAAAAAAGGTAGCATGACTATCTTCGACAGATAAGAACACCAGTGTGCTTTGCTTTCACGAAATTTGGAAATGACTGGTCCACATAATGCTGAGAAACAGAAAGTTTGTGACCTGCTTTAATAATCAAGTAAACACAGTTTTTTTTTTTCATTTGTTTTGAAAGAGGAACACGTGAGGAAAAGGAACTGAAACTAGAGAAATAAATCAGAGGGCACATGTAAAACATGGTTAATGCTATCAAGATATTAGTCAAATTGAGTGTTGTGTTGAGGGGTAAGGAACAGTGCAGTGCAGCTAATTTGCCTGCCTGTGGCAATTATAACATAATGTTCATCCACTAAAATGATTGGTTGCTTCATGGCACCGTTTGCCCCACCTTATAATAACACAGAAACACACCCTCAACTGCCATTTCTAGCAGCGCATATCCACCCTATTCTATCATCGCCGTAAAATAAAAAAACATAACACACATAATAACAACCGGTTTGCACTGCTGTAGTCACAGCACTGTTCATTCACTGTAATTGCCTCTTCTCTGTGAGTGTGCTGTGTAGGTGGGTGGGTGGAGGGGGCTTGTGATAACTGAGCTTCTATCAGATAAACACACACTCCTTAATAATACCTCCCTCTGTTCTGCTCGCTGCAGACACTTTGTAGCCTTTTGCCTCTTATGCTGCTACAGTTGCTAGCTTGCCCTGTAATTACTGAAAAGGGCTCTTATGCTGCCGAGGAAGTGATGCACGCGGATGAACCTCTCTGCTACATGTTAAGAGTGTACAGAGATATGCAGACGTGCCGTTATAAACATAAGCAAAGCTGCTCACGTGTCTGTGCTGTACACGCGTTCACTCCGAGATTTGCAATTAGACACACAATCACACTTACGCTCTCGCTCGCACACAGCTCCATTGCCGTTGTCATGGCAGCAGTTGGTAAGGCAGAGAGAGATTTTAGTGGTGTAATCCCAAAGGCTGAGCGCTGTGAAATGTGAAGCCGCAGTGAAAGTAGCGAGCGAGGAGAGGGAAGGGAAGGAATGGGCCAAAAATGTAAAGTCAGATATGTCATTCCATCATGGCACAAAGCCGTGTGGCACCAGAGCACCGTTTAAGTAGTCTAAAACCAAAAAAGCGTCACAAAATTGTACCGCTTGACTATAGCGATGGCTTAGTTAAAGTGGCATACTGTGCCAGTTTCCACATGGAAAATGTTTTTCTTCCTCCCAGTTCATTAAAAATGGAAACATGGATTTTTATCTTTTTTGAACTTGTAATTTCATTGTGGTTAATATGTCTAGCAGACACTGAGAGAGTTGAGCATCTCTATTTCCAACTCTGCCAGGCTCCATCTCTGTTTATCTCTACCTGTCAATCAGTTTACTCCCCATTGCTTTTCACTCCTTAGCTCACTCCTTCCATCCAGATTCCTCGCTCAGCCCTCTGTTTCTTTCTCTCTGTCTCTCCTTTTGTTTTGTGAGCACCCTTTTGACGTAGGTGTGCATCGTACAGCCCACACACGCTTCTATTTTTACGCAATGAGCGGAGCGGTAGGAAGGGAGGTGGGGGATTCGGGAGGGGGCGTGAATGAAGACGAAGACTGTCACTCCCCTCATCTCCATCTCCCTCCCTTTCTATCATTTCCAGGTGGACTATATGGATGAAAATGAGGAGTACTTTCAGCGACAAGCCTCGCACAGACAGTCCCGTCGGCGCTTTCGGAAGATCAACCAGAAAGGGGAGAGACAAACAATCATCGACACAGTGGATCCGTACCCTACAGGAAAGCCACCCATAGCCCGCGGGTACCACACGGTGAGTTGCATCCTGCGCTACAGTTTTGTTGTTGTTTACCCTCGCTGTGGCAGATCGCTGCGCGCTCCGGAGGCGGTATCAGCGTTGCTCTATCACTGTGTTATGCTCTGTTTGTGTGTCGAGCTCCTTCTTCCAAACCTGTTGTGTTTCTGCTTCGGATACTAGCTGAAAATTAGTGTGTTCACTCTGTTTGAGGCCCTTTGCTGACCCTTGGTTGTAGCTGGGTGTACTGTGATGTCTTATTTCCTGGAGAAGGTTGCTCTTGTCTTCATTGAGTGCACTTCAAGCTTGTTTTTTAGTCTCCCTCTACTCCTTGTAGAGTTTAATTATTTTAACCTTTCTTGGTAAAATAGAATAGAGTGGCTACAATGTTTTGTGTGATGTTTACAGCTCTTTCTGGCTTTTGTCTGTTCCTTAGTCCTCTCTTGATAAACGCTTCTGTAGTTTGGTTTTTTTGAGCATCACAGTTTATCTGTGCTGTACCTGTCGTCTTCAGACTGTTTGTTTGTGCTGTCACACATCATATATTTTGTGCACATTGATAACTTATAAAAGGTTTGGTTTCCAGGTAAGATCCACATTTTACATCAATAATTTTAAGTTGTCATGTTTGCTGGTGAATCTAAGCATCATTATAGTTTGTAAAGCATCATGAGCTGTTTTTTACCTTGTTGAAACAAGCTGAACAAAAAACATTGGAGATACTTTACTGAAGAGGGAATTAAATGAGTTTTACATTGGTAAACTAGCAGTTCAAGGCTAACTGCTACAAGCATAAAACACCTGAATCTCAGAGCAAACATTAGCGGTTGAGTCAGTGGCTATGCCTTTGTTACACTCTCACTATGGAAAAGAGTGGCTGGAGACTTTAAAACACAGATGTGATACAATGTTGTTCCCTTTGAAATATTTGCTTGAGAGATGGACACTAGGTCTGCTACTGCTCACAATTGGTGACCGTCCTCAAAGCGACTTTGGTCCATCAAGATACAGATAAGATCCCGTCAGCCTGCTCGTCAGTCTATCAGTTTGTGATTGAAAAGGGTAAAGCTGGCAATTCCAGTCTGTTTATGATAATATGGCAATAAACTGTGTGACAAACTGGTAAAGATCACAAATCTGTTGCTTATTACATAGACTATACAAGCAATAGTACTGGCTGCCTACACAATATAGCCACAGGAGCTGCTTGATCATGGAGACCCGCTCCATGAAGCACACTGATGTTAATGCCAGAGAAGGTTTGAAGCTCTGCAGGTTAAGAGGTGTGGTCCAATACTTTTGTTAGGCAGTGTAGCTGGGATAGGTTTCTACCCTTCATCAATCAATTTTGCTTCCTGTGACCTGCATGGAGTTTCAAATGTTACCATTTAGCATTGTACTCACCCTTTAATATTTTTCCACACAATATAAATTTTCCAGCACATTTGGTGTTGCACAGAACGGCTGTTCGTAATAAAAACATTAAGATCGTTTTCTTAGTTATTGCACTGTACAAGGAGAGAAAATGGAAGACTACATGCTAAACAGAAGGGCTTGTTTCAAACTACACATTTTCTTCCATTGCTAATTGCTTAAAGGAGAAATGTTGTTTGCAACGCTGACTTTTTGAAGAAGTCTGATCTAATTACTGTACCATATAGTATTGAATTTACCCATCTGAGGCGATTTGACAGCAGAGGACTAAGTTTGCCCATTGTGTTGCACCATGCCTTCTCCCCTTCATGCTTTCTTTCCCTGGGAATAGGAAGTGAAGCATTTTCACACTAATGATGCAAATACCCAGCATGCAGTTGCTGCACACAGTTTTACCTGTTCTGCACAATTTCACTGCATTCCCTTCATTCCTGACACTCCCCCGGGCGTTCTGTCAGTGTACCAGTTTCGTTTTTGTTTTTTTGAACTTGTATTGCTGTGAAACAATCGAGCTCCAAATGGGAAAATGCGGCAAAGTAGTCTTCCTGCCTCCATCCAGCCCCACCCAGTATCCTAAATATAGACGCGCAGTGTTTTTGATTCAAAAGACTGCACTGAACTTTCTCATGGCCCGACGTCTCCTGTCACATACCCAACTCTCCTCACTCTAGTACCGCTCCTGTGGGAAGGATGGACCGGGTGCTATGGCAACCAGCAGTCCCAGATGGGCTGTGCTCGAGTGCACTTAGAAGTACAGTAGGGAAGGGAGCTAAGTTAACAAGAGTGCAGCATGCTGCCGCCGCTGCTGCTGCTGCTGCTGACAGAGGGGTGGAGGGGTGTGGAGTGACAGAGAAGCTGAATCTGGGCGGATGCTAAGCTGACATAGCAAGCTAATCTCCAGAATTTAGAATGCCAGACACCGCTCAGATTTTCCTCTCTCCTTCCCCGAGGCGCTTTTAAGAGGTGAGAAATGCACTGAGGAAAAACTTGGGATTGAAGACAGGATATCGCTCCAGCAGGCAAGGTTTTTTTTTCTTTTTTCTTTTTCTTCATTCAGCTTAGTCACTGCTAGGAAGGCAAATATGGAACCAAGTACAAAAACCTCAGAAGGTAAACTGCTTCTAGGAGAAGAATGAAAACTAATCTGTTGATTGCTGAGCTGATTCTGCTTATACTTGATAAGTTAACTGACTTATTTTTCCGTAGGTTTGTTCATAAATTGTAAAACTGAAGGTAGCCTAATGTGGCTTTAAACTACCTGTTTGTCTCACCACCAGTTCATAAACTAAGTTGTAAAACAGCCAAATCGATTAGTCCTTTACATTTGAACATTGGTTATTAGCCATTTTCACAGTATTTGACTTTGTAAACTCTTATCTTTAGAGCTTTAATGATTTGTCAAACAAGAAATTACCTTAATTGGAATGTTTTGATAACTCATGAGTCGCGTATTCTGTTCTTATGCAATGGTTCCAAACATTGTTAGTCATAGCTTTTCCAGTGTGAAGACGATGATTACGAGCTGCCCATCAGTCTACGCCTTCACAATTCACAAGAATCGCTCCTTGTCTTAAGGTATTGGTCAGATTTTAGTGAAACAAGATTAATACATATCTATATGAATGTTTGAGCCTCTCTGACTTCTCAGTGGATTTTAATTCTCATTAGTTTGTGCAATACAACCAACCAATAACAACAAAAATTATCACTTTCTTTCTGTTTTTCACACATTACAATTATATGTGAACAGTGATGGATCGTGGGCCAGATGAGCTACTATGTTGTTGATGTGCTGCATTTGTGGGTTTTTTGTTTTTTTTTTGTTTTTTTGGAAGTACTTGAAAATGTCATCTCGAGAGTTGAGGAATTTTTAGTATTTGATAAAATAGTTTTGGTTCATTGGCAAAAAATTATCAGAAGGAACAAATTTAGAGGTCCGTTCACATTGCCCGTTCACTCTCCTCACATCATTTATGTTTTGTAAACTTCATCATTAATCTCTATTTTCGTATTTCAATGTGCATGATGAGATGTTCTGTGCCAATCCCAGCCACTGTCCTTGGTGCTGCATTAGATCCTGAAATAGCTAATGCTTTCCCAGTAGGATAAGTATCCTTCGTTATTAGTGACAGATTGGCTCGTTCCCAGTCTTTACACTGACAAACGAAGGCGTGTTCCCGCTGAAAGCGTCAAATCATCTCGTCTATGAAAAATCAGGCATTCTGGCCCATGTTTGTACATTTTTCCCAATGTTGGACAGTGTTCAACAGAATGAAGTGGATTTCATAGTCCTGTTCAAGTCCAGAGGGAAAGGATAACTATGGCAGGAGCAGCCAGTCCTAACATTCAGTTTCTATGAAATCTGGAGAATTTTTTTTAATTATCAACCCATTAAATCTTTGCTTAAGTTTTTTTTTCTATGATCAAGGAAACACCACATATGCTGCAAAGTGTTAACTGATTCCTGTATTTATGTTACATGAGCCCCTGCATCCTCTTGCTTCAGCCATTTACCTGGTACATTGATTAAATCTGTGAGCGTTTAGTGCTCAGGCCTCAGAATGATGAGTAGGATCTGGCCACAGGTCACACAGCGTCTGCAGACAGAATCTGTGTGAGCTTCTCTGACCCCTCTACAACAACCTGGACATTCCACTGTAAGTTGCTCTTCAGAGTGCCGGCTTCATAGCTAAAATATAAAAGTAATGCTAACCCTGTAGTGGAACTCCCAGTGGGAGAGCTGACACTTCCATGCAGACCCCACTCTCCCCCACAGTCTGAAGTAGAGCTATCATCTGTATGAAGAGAAGATTATTTGATTTTCTGAGTTCAAAGAAAGTACAAATCCTTGATCAAGTAGATTTAGATAGTTTCAGAACGCTTTAAATTAATGGCTTCATTTGGACCTGTTTGGACCCCATTTATCATTTGGATGACTTATTTGGGATTGACATTCCGTGGAAGATATGCAACTGCTCCTTTAAATGATCTCATTAACTGGTTTGTTTGCTACACTTTATGCAATTCCATACAGCGTGCCTTGGAATTAAATGGAAATACAAAGATGTACAGCATGCATTTAAAATAAAAAACAGAATTGTTTAATTTACTGTTGGGGAAGTGAACTTGTATGTCTTGTTTCAGAGAGCACAGATGACTAGAGCTGCTGTTTTAGTCTGTGCAAAGAATAAGTGTTAGACTAAAAGGGGTCAGTTTAAAATGAATCACTTAAATAGATGAATCATCAGAATAAGTGCCATCTTTTTTTCTCATCTGCATATATTTGCGACGCAGAAGCTGTTAAATGCTAGACATATTAATTGGGAAATATGTGCATTTAGGACTGGTCATATCTATAAGTTGATGTAAAGAAGCCCATATGATATTAATCTTGTGTTTTTGTGGCCAGATTTCACACATAATTGGCTTGGCTCTGGCACAGGAAGATCTTAATTTGAAATCTGCCTGCACAGCTTTATTTGGCTCTATTATTTTTACAACCTGGAAAATTGTTTCTACTAATAATTGATGGTGTAGGTGGAAAATACGCCACACTATTACAGAGCTTGTACAGTTGTACTTGTTTTAATCTTAACAAGACAACAGTTTAAAAAAATGGCAACGTGAAAGCGAAATGTTTGCTTGGTTGAACTGCCAGCATCATGCACAGTTTTGTTTGTTATCGTCCGCTGATGCCATAAAAGACGGCAGTCAGCAACAGACAATGAACGATGGAAGTCGTGATTAGTCGAGGCACTGTGTATTCTGCAGGTATAAATATCTGTTATGAACATATTTCTTGTGTAGTCTGAGTCTGACATGAGAAGTTGTCGACGATATTTTTATGAGCACTACACCAAACACCTTTGGAGTTCTAAAACCACATTTCAAACTTGCATTGCTTCAATGCAGACGCCGTGTGTCGGCTGGCGTTAGTAATTCATCTTCCTGCAGGTAGAGAAACGGACTGCCCTTTGCAGTATTTCTATGGTGAAAGATGGCAGTTTGGGCTTCCTTTCTAAGTACTGTTCTGATTTACTGTCAGACTTAGTGACCACACTTTTTTCTTCTGCAGGGTACCTTTAAAAGCTTTTGATTAAAGGTATGATGTAAGGCTACATATCAAAACGGAGTCATGCTCTCATTCCTGTAGTTTGGTACGGGAAATGTAAAGTTATATGCAGTCAGTGTTCTCATCTGAAAAGCTCCTCTGAAAATTCAAGTTTCCATCATTAGACACTCTGCAGACAGTTCTGTTATTTAAATCGATGGAGGCAGATATATAAAAACACATTTCTGCTTCTAGAGATGAATCGGGGCAGTGAAAGAGGGCCGTGTTTAGGATTCAACACATGCCTCCTGCGTGCTCAGAGCAGTGAGTTGACACTTGTGTGCCTTGTTCAGAATGAAAACACACACACATATATACACGCACACACTTGATCTTTATATATTCTCTGTAGCAAATGCTCATAATCTCCATTTCTCAGTCGCTCTCCATTTTGCACTTAATCTCACACGCTCCATCTCTTCCGCTAATATCAACAGCCATTTTTGCTGTCGACCTGACGCACACACATACCGACATGCACACACAGATTGTGTCTCTGATCTCTCACTCAGGCACTTGCTAGAGGTCTTTGTGCAGATTCTGTCACTCACTCTGAAATGAAATGTCAATGTGGCTCCTGTTAAGGCTTTGTGTTTACCACGCTGCCGATTTTATCCATTACAGATTTTAAACATATTACCATCTGTCCCCCCCCCCCCCCCCTTCCAATAAAACTCCTCAGACCCCCTGTAGACACCCCAAACTCTCTGTGTGGATGAATAATATTCCTTCCTCTGGGTTTACTTGGTGTCCAGCAGGACATCCAAGGCCCCAAACAGATGTTCTATAATTACACAAGCAGCAGGAGGCAGGCAATCAATACTCCTTTTACTCCTTTTCTCCACCAAGGAGCCCTGGTGGTTAGCAAGGCCGCCCTATAATCAGAAGGTCGCAGGTTTAATCCCAAACAGCCAATGTGTCCATCAGCAATCATGTGCTCTGTTGGAGTGTCCTTGACAGTGACATTGCTCACTCATCCACTGACCGCTTTAAGATGTACAGTGAGGCCCAGGAATATTTAAGCAGTGACGCAGTTTTCACATTTTCCGCACCACAGCAGACGTGAAGTGAGAAATTCGAGTTGCAGTTGAAGGGCAGACGACTCTCAGCTTTAATTTAAGGTGTTGAACAAAAATATTGCATTACACACTGAAGAAGTTTGTGTGAGGATGTTATCAGTTTCTCCGAGATGTATTGATCTTCAGAAGCACTTCAGAAAATGATATATGGGAGATTCTACAGATGGCCCATATGTCATCGGTGCACTTTGTGGATGGCAGGTTTAAAAAAGAAACAACAATAAAAGCTTTTTTGATGTGACTTAATATATTTTTTTTCTTTCAGGTCTTCTTCATAGGTCATAATATTGTATTTTGGTGACTTTGGTGTACAGACTCGTCCCTCTACAATATTTAAGAGGCTGGACCAAGCTAGCAGTTAGCTTAGCTTAGCCTGGCATAGTTTAGCGTAAACACTGGCAACAAGAGAAACTGCTAGCACTGTTCAAATGTAATAAGTCCTCCTACCACCACTCCTAAAGCTCATCCATTATTGCATCACATCTTGTTTAATCCTTACAATAACCCAAGTGTGTGGACAACAATGTGTAGCTTTATTGCACCAGGTTGCCCTTATCCTCGTTTCCGGTCTTTATACTAAAGCTGTTCTAATCCAGGTAATCAGCTGGAGCTTGATATTTATTGAACAAACATGAGTGTGTTGTCAACCTCTCCTAACTCTGTGTGAGAGAGTGAATGCCTGTATTGGTTTTCGAAAAATGTAGTCCTATTCCTGCCTGTGCTAAGCTTGCTTCACAGATAAGCTGCTGTACTGAGTGCTGCATGGTTAGCAAATGCAATTTTTAAAGAAAACCCAGTGAGTCTTATTGTCTGCTTAGAGATCCAAATTAGCCTGCAGTGGTAAGGAAAAAAACCCAGCAGTTGGAAGTGATCTGTTCAGTAGTCTACAGGCATGCTGAGGTATGTGTGTGCAAGGCAGAATAATGATGCAAGTGAATGTGTGTTCTTTATAACAGTCCTTGTCTAAGAGTACAGAGAAAAGTTATATTTTCACCTTGAAGATGAATTAGGCTGTCGAGTCCTGGAACAATGAAAGATTTTGCCATGTAGGTCGATATCATCTTTGTTTTCAGAGGAGATACACTTTGGCTGAAGTTATCTGCCTTAACATGGGAACTCTTGTCATAACAAGTAACAGAACAATAGAAACTTGAAAATGGTTGATTTATAGATAGCCGTGGAGCTTTTACCAACTTTTTTTCTCACTCGACTAGCAAGTGACATGTTTGATAACTTTGATCTTTTCTCCTTTTTCCACGGCGCTCTCCTTAACCCGGCTTCCAGGAATGCAATAAACCCCAGGTACCGTATCTGTTAACAGTGTTATGTCTTGTTTCCTAGTGTGGGTGTGTTTCTTCTTCTGTCTGTGTGTTCTAGATGTCTGTGTTTGTGCTTCTCCTGGTGGTTTTATCTGCGTCTCTTCCCTCATATCTGTAGGTAGTAGTAGACTTCCTTAATAAATACATCGACTTCCTGGCATGAAGGCTGATAAAGGGTGAAGTCTGCACCACACACACTCCAATTGAATTATCACAACATCAGCATGATCAAATTTTGGATTATTATTCCTGCTGTGTGGGTGTGGTTCTGGTTGGTCTTGCCATTGCTGCTGGATTGCTCGATCATGATGGCTTTGAAAAGTGTAAAACAGCCATTTTGAGACCTATCTAACCTCTAAAAGAGCAGTTTATGCAGCGCAAAGTGTACAAACATAGCATTACCAATAGGTGAGGAAGGGTATATACCATATCTCAGTATTTCATCACAGAGTCCTGCAGTGTTTAAGCAGAGATGGATTATGACAAAGAGGTTGAAAAGATCAGGGCTCAAAGTGTTGAGCAGTCAGACTTGCTGATAAATGCAGAGAGAACAAAACCTGCCACTTTCGGCCGCAGAAAAGCCGAGCTCCTATTTTTAGAGCTGTCCTTTGTGACAACCTGCTCCGCTTCAGCTGTGCAGGGACACAAAAGCCCCGGTGTCGAAATAGGCATTGTATAGGCACTACACCAAGGAGTAGAGAAACAGTTTCCTACACTTATCTCCTTCCTGACTTAATTATGTTCTTTATCAATTATTGATTCAGTCATCATTTGGGCCATAAAATATACAGATCAGTCATAATATTGAAGATATATGTTGTCAGATTTTAAAAAATATAGACAGATAATGTTATGAGTTATATAATAAACTTGGTACACTAGCAAATAATTGTTTTAACCTGAAACAAATAATAAATCCTCGTTTCCAGTTTATTCTCTGAGCAGCTGATTATTCAGCACACCGCTTCAGCCCCAAAGGTTCTGCTTATTTTAAAGTAATTAAAATCTCAACAGTCTCTTGATTATGGTCATTGCTGAAGGAAATGATCATCCCTTTTATTTTCTGTAGTGTTATACATGTATATATGTAATGTAATAAATATGCATTTTCATTTACAGCTGCAGCTTAAGTTTCCTTTGTTTCTTTGAAATGAAACACCCACGCCTCTTTTCCCAGCATGGACTACAGAGACACAATCAGTGTTTATAGTTATTAATAGCCAAATATCAAACATTATGCTTTGATGGAAATAGAGCAGATATTTTGGGAGAGTTCAGACCTGATAATACAGCTGAAACGCTGCCTCGTGCAAGTGAACAAAATCAAGTACTCATTTACAGGCTGCGCCTCATTTCTCAACCAGTGTGCTAGAACACGCTTACTGACATTTGATGTGCTTTTCATGTCAGTTTTGACATTCAAAGACCTTTTTTGAAAGTTGAGTATTTTCAAAAGGCTTGACAGATGACATTTATTTCAATGGTAATGAGCCTGCACGGCGATGATAACATGGTACTCTGGGCGTCTTTTTAATGGTGTTTATCACTTAAATTTGATCAAAATCTCTCCAAACAATTAGAAACAAATGTTAGATTTGTTTACTGTAGTGACCGGGTAAATAAGGGGTAAAATGACAACTTATCTCACCAACTCATTTCTCAAAGTTCCCTAAAGCTGTCAAAAAGCTGAGAAAGTGGGAATGTGGTGATTGTGTTTTAGTGTTATTTTTCTTGGCTCTGTTTGAAATGACAGACCTGCATACAGACATGAAATCAGCCTTTTATTGAAACTCCTCATATTGAAATGTCAGTGGTACTGAATTGATACTGATATGAACCATGATCCGTCAATAAAATTGAAGAATAGAACTTGCATAAGGTAATATCTTCTTATGTAAATTTGTAAAAGGCAATGAAGTGTTGAAATCTAAAAGGTAATTCAGAAGGTGCATTAAATTCCATACGGACAATTAATCCATTTGTATCTGACTCTGCACACTTTCCAGCAATTTAAAGTATGAAGCCGGTTTTAAATCCTGACATAATGACCATGTGTCTCATTAAGGTTCTATTAACTAGTCATTGTGCACTCTTCCCTCTAACTCATCAACAGATTGAAATTGTTAGGATAGTTTTCACAGTGAAGGTAGTTGTACAAATGTGATTTGTATCATCTGCTACAGTTTGCAGGTCTACTGAAGATCTCACGGTAAATTCTCAGCCCAATTAACGTCAGTGTCAGCCAGATTGTTTGTCCATCATATTGGTATAGACTGAAATATCTTAACTGCTCTTGGATGGATTGTTTTGGAAAAATGTGCAAACATTGATGGTCTCCATAGAAGGAATATTGATAGTCTTTTCTTATGACTAAATACTTCCAAAGCTAATCGGATTCCTGTCAGCTTCATCTTTGTTTGGCCAGTGCCAGTCACCGCATTTTGCAGGGATGTTTGATAAGATAGTGGGAGTTTAACAGCCCTGCGCCAACACCTTGGTCTTGGTCATGTTCCTTCTACTCATTTCTAAACAGTGTTTGTGGTGTGGCAGAATTCATTGTCCCTGGAGAAACAAGTTTGACGTCATTGCCATCAGGGTGTGAGCTTGGTCTGCAAAGGCTTTATGATGTTATAGACTGTCAAGTTAATATCCACATGAATGCCAGTCCATCCATCTGATCCATCCTATCCAGGTGAACACTGATTGATTTGAATATTTTTGCTAATTGGTACATAAAGACCCTATGAATATCTTGAATTTAGCTGATCCTAATAGCGTTGTATGCTGCATTTGGGATTTTACTGATAATGAGTTGATGGTGTCCATCAGTTGTTAATTGTATAGTTTTAGCTTTTCAGGTGCATTTGAACTTTTGTGGTTAAAGATTTCCTTTTCTTTCCACTGATTAAGAATGAGTCGACACATGCAGTTGTAACTGTGACACTAAAACCACATAATTCGGCTCGCTCCGACAGCATTCAGTGCTAACGACTTCCAGTTCATTCGCTTCTACAGTCAGTCGTTAACTTGATCCGGAAACCTCTAGTCACTGATCAACCTGTCACTCATTTGGAAACTATCTCACTTTGTTGCTTATTCTCTGAAAACATGTCTTTTGATTCACTTTTCCTATTTATGCACCTTGTAGCAGGTGCACGGGCACAACAGATGTTATGCCCCCGTGAACCTACAAGTGTAATCTTTCAGATGTGCCTGGTTGCCTGAGTTTCTGTCAAATTATTTTCAGAGCAGCGTGGAGGTGATAACAGCTTGAAAAATGAAATGATCCCTCGGGCTGTAGCAAGTATGAAAATGGAGTCTCTTTATTAGATCATCTTTTGCGTTCTAACAAAGTTATTTAGAGCCAGCGTAATGGGACTGGCATCAAGGATTAATGCGCTGTGTTCTCTCTACACGTGGGGTTACAAATTCACCGAACAAGGTTAGAGACAGATCAATAAATCAAAGTATGTTGAGTTTGATCCTCTAATGGCCACTGTGTGTCTTCCACAAAGTGCTGATGTATAAGGTGTCTGTGGCTGATTGATCCTATGGAGTTTTTTTTAGTCATCTTATGAGCATAACAGCAAGTTGTTGTTTTTTTTTGTTTGTTTTTTTAGTTCAAATAAATCAATTAAGACAAAAAGACAAGTATACATTAACAGGTGTAGTACTTAAGTAAGATGTCTGTTTCAGATTTTTCTAGAGCATCAAGGGTGTCCTAAAGACAATGCATCGTACACACAGTAATCTGTTAAAAAGAATAACTCCTGTCATATTTATTGTTCTGATTTTTTTTTCTGATAAAAAAAATATAAGTTTGTGTGCATTAAAGGAGGTTAGTGGTCTGTGGTGACAACCTTCAATTCACTGTGTGCCAGTAAATCAGGTTAATAAAGTTTTTTTTTTTTTTTTAACTTCTTGGGTGGGCAACTCCTCCACAACTAGGATTTACTGTGGGATCAGCTGAGTGGACAGAAATGTCTGTGAAATCCTCCATTGCTCAGTCATCTGCAATACCAGTGATGTTGTTTTATCCATGTGTCTTCAATCTGCTTTCAACTATCCCAAAAGAAAGATCATGAGGTGATGACATTAAAGTTTGAGTAACTACAGCTCAGTCATGCAGTGCTGGTTGGTTTGATTTTGTGCATGTATGTCTGGGATTTGGCAAAGAAAGGCATTTTTCTCTTGCATTATTTTTTTCTTACATGTTGCTGTAATACTGAACAATTTGATCCTGCTTTGCTGGTGCCAAGAAAATGCTTGATTTATGAGTGCCTTATGCTGCTATCGCCATTGAAATACTTGGCTGTGCATGTGTGTCATGTCTATGCAGGGGTGTTTGATCCAGCAGTGTAATGAGTTTTTTAGTGCCCTAATGCCACATATCAGCAGGCACAACACAATCACATGGCCTTTCCCTATAAATGCATGGAACAATTGAAGCCTGACTGGGTTCACAGGCGGTTTACAAATGGCAGATGAGGCCCCTCACCCACCTCGTGCATTTAGCACACACTGCAATTGAGATCAAGTTCATTACTGGTGTTTCAAGTAGCATTTTTCATGTCACTCTGACAATCTCCCAAGATCGATGCTCACCTGCCTCTTTCCCTTTACCTTGAGCTTGTGATTAGTCACTAAAAAAATGATTAATTGGCTTGTTTGTTCCTTTAAATGAGCTTGCTATGAAAGCTTTAAACAAGGGGGGCTGGGCAGGAGGGTCTGATATTCCCCAGACGCAACCACGTTGCCGAGGTGATGTAATGATGCCCTGGTCCTCCCCCCGCCGGCAATTGTTGGAGACATTAATGACTGGGCTGCACAGCCAAGCACCTGAGCTTTTTGGTTGTTTTGATACATTACATCATTGCTCCGGGGCAGGAGAGGTGATGTCATACCGGGTCTCCAGCTTCCCTCCCCCTCTCCGCCTCCCACTCACATCCCCATTGCTTTGACTGGAGCAGCTCCAAAACCAGCGTGTAGTACGCTGCTTTCTAAGCATTGTCTGAAGCGGAGCAGCCAGACTCTTTACTAAAAGGCTACAGCATCAGCTGTCTGCATACATGAAAAAATAATGTGTCAGTGGTTTTATTGGATTAGTTATTGTTTCATTTTCAAATGTTCATCAGTCTTTGTCAGAAATTAAGTTTATATTGCACGGGCTTTACAAATGGTTATTTGCACCATTTAGATCCATCTTAAGTATGAGGCTCTAAAATCATATTATGATTCCTGCTTATGGATGTGAATAATATAGAGCTGGAGCAAAGCACTGCTTCATTTTTGATTAATTTGTGATGCTATGAAATGCCAAAGATACTGCCTGTCACAGCTTCTGCATGATACCTGCAGGTTATGTTTTGTGTTTTGGCCACAGTCCAGAACCAAAAAATACACATTATATTAAAGTGAAGTTAAAAAAAAGTGCAAAAAAGGTTCACCGTTTTAGTTAATGTGCCTAAAAATAAATTTGTTAGTAATATTTCTCGTTTCATGTTGTGTAACAAAGTGATGCATTGATGCCGAAAGGGAACTGATTCATCCTCCTCCAGCAGTTTTGCAAAATGCTAAAAAACAGACAGTGGTGACAAAATGACTGAGACCTGCAACAATGCAGGAAAATGATAACTGAACAATGACCAAAAGAATAAATGATAATAAATGGTATATCTACTATTCGAGATTCTATGTGATTTTATAGTTTAATCTGCTGTTGAGTATAGATAACGTGTAAACAGACACGACTCTTCTTTTAATGTTTTGTGCTCTGCGTGTTGTTTCTAAGCTTAATTCCTGGTTGTTTTGTGGCGAGTAGCAAGCTGGCCTGTAGTTTGTTGCCTTTGGTTTGCTGTAGGGCTGCTCAATTAATCGAATTTTAATCACGATTACGATCTGGGCTTTCAACGATCATTAAAAATGACTGAGCCGATTATTAGCCCCTCCCTCGTTTATCCGCGACACCTTAAAGGCCGGTCCGTGAAAACATTGTCGGGCATAAACCGGTCGTGGCGCAAAAAAGGTTGGAGACCGCTGATTAAGAGGACCCGAGGGAAGCTCGGAAAGAGAGGAGAGTGACTGCCGTTGGTTGAAAAGAGAGGTAAAAAAAAAAAACTTCAGTGGTGTTGCACACTATTTTATATTATTTTTTAAAGTCATTGTTAACCCTTTAAAGCCGGTCAGAGCAGCACGCTCCGTTTTGTGTAACTATTTTTAAATCCCTGTAGAACCGGAACCGCGTAAGCTAGCGCAATAATTTGTTTTGCATATGAAACCGGAGGAGTTGTACTTACATCTGATGCCATCAGCTTGTCCTCGGTCACGGTTTCCTTCCACAAAAAGCTTTGCAAAAATTGCATAAAAAGCGCTTGCAGGAACAAAAGCATAATATTCCAGAAACAAGCTTCGCCGATCAGCTGTTCTTAACACTTCCCACCGTGAAACAGACGTCAGCGCGAACTATCACATGTCCGCCATTTCCTGGCCGAAACCGGAAGTGACGTCATTTTCGCGGAAATGTAGTTTTTTACTTGTAGGCCTTAAAAGCCTATACTGGTCATGTTTGACTTTTCTGAATAGTTGCTGGGATGCTTAGAGCTCGAATTGCACTGCTGGAAATAGTTTATTTTGATGCACCTGCTGTTTTCTTTGCAATTTGCATCATAGGATTGTTTTTTCGTTTTTTCTGCAGTATATAAAAATTGCTGTATCTCCAAAATAAAACTATGAACACACTCAAAATAAATTTCCTGTTGTAAACTATTTTTTGCAACTTTTTTGTATTTAAAGTTTTGAGGGATAAACCTCTTAAATTTCTCCAAGTAATATATGTAAAAAAACAAACAAAAACGATTTTAAATTTTTTTTTTTTGTAGTTTATTGCACTTTTTTGCAATTAATGTAGTTACTATGGACTTAATGCATACATATTATTAAAATATGGGCTATAACAGTTGTATAGCAACTTGAAATGCTCCCATAAATGGCACTACAACATGTAAAAAAATAATATAAGCTCTGGCGGACTTGGTTCTATAGTAGGTCTTAAAGGGTTAAATAAATATCGTCAAATAATCGAGATCTCAATTTCAGTGAAAATAATCGTGATTATCATTTTTGCCATAATCGAGCAGCCCTAGTTTGCTGTCTAAATCCTCATTGTTCCCTGTGGTGCAGTTTCTGTCATTGTGTAGTCCTCCTCATATCTCAGTCTGTCAGCAGACATATATATATATATATATATATATATATATATATATATATATATATATATATATATATAGATAGATAGATAGATAGATAGATAGAGATATATAGATAGCCTTCTATTTATCCAGTATCTAGAGTCTCCACAGGCATGGCCTCCCACCTGAACACACACATATAAGAAGTACTTTTCTTCCTCTCAGAAAGCAAAATGTAATGTTGTGTGTTTGATTGGTGATGCTGCTGCTCGCTGTAGTACAGCTGAGTGAAGTGGAAGAGTCTATTGCCACTTTTCTATTTTATGCACTCTCTCCCCTCCCTGCCTCCATTTCAGCATGTCTTGCTGCCTCCGTCGCCACAGCAACTGAAGGCCCTAGAGGGTGTGTAGCGGGCTGGATGGGTAGATGAGTGGGTGGGTGCAGGGGGCTCGTGCTCACCCAGTTGCTATGGCTATTCCAGCTGAGTGACAGTGTGACATCATTGCTGCCAGTCTGTGTTCCTGCAGTGAGCCCCCTGTGAATGCTTTCACCTCTCCGGAGAAGCAATGCTACTGTTTCCTCTCTTTCCATATTTTACTCTCACACTCAGGAGGAAGTGCTGCCATCTCTCCACCCAGGAAATGGCTTTCCTTTTTCCGTTTCTATGCCAACAAGCTCCAGCCATGGTCTGGTGCTGAAGTGAGGGATAATGGCATTATTCCACTGTGCTCTTCTCTACCAACCAATTCTTCATCCCTCTGTTTCCCTCTACCTCTTTTTACCTTTTGGACTTATCGCCTTCCTCCCACTTCTCAGCTGTGTATCACCTTCTATCTCTCCTTGGACATTGCTTTTCATCCATCTTCCTCATTTTTATTTAATCATCCACCCTCTTCTATCTCTCTATCAGAGCTGAGGTGTTGTAAGTCCTCCAGATGAGCACAGCCATAGTGGCTGCTCTGACAGCATCACTCTCAGGCAGGGAGGAGGTCCTTATCCCCCCACCCCCTTCCTCTTCTTCCTCCACCACCACCACCACCTCCCTCCCCCTCCTCCACCACCACTGACACACATACACACATCCCCCTGCTCCCGTTACAAACAAACCGCTGGGTTTAACGTACAGTACCTCAGCGGAGGCTGCAGGCGTCTCGGTCTTCAAATAATCTAATGGTGCATAAAGGCGTGCGTGTGTGTTTTCGCGTGTGTCGCTTTACTTTCGCGAGAGGGAGGGAGAAAGAGATAGAGAGGGAAGGAAGGCGGAGGGAGTAAACGTGAGTGAAAGTGTTGTCAGCCATTTTTCCCATCTTTTCCCCTGTTTCTGCGTTCTTATCGCGCGCCGCTGCTCTCCGCTTGGAGATGTGATTGTCAATTGCGCGGAGAGAAGACGCTGGCTGTTTTTCTTCGCTTGGATAAAAGGATTTTTCCCCCTCTGTCCTCCTCCTCCTTTTCGGTGATTTTAAGATATTTCTGTTGGAAGAAGCGGGGTGGCTGGAATAAACGCAGAAGGTGGTGTCGGTTTGGAGTGTCAAATCAGGCCAAGGAACAGCGGATACTCCCAAAACTGACAAGCCGCCGCCTCCTTCCAGGGAGACGGCGCAGCTGAGGGAGGGGAAAGGGCAGGTCGCTTTGGATGAAAATGAGGGTCTATGCTGTAGCATAGAGCAGGTCCGGGATGTTAGATTTTAGCCCGGTGAACATTTTTTCATTATGAAACCATTAGCAGCATCAGACAGCAATGGAGTCCCGAGCCAGCAAGATAAAACCCCGGTAAGTAGCCTATCGACTTGCAGCGTTTTTTTCTCCATCTTTTTTTCTGTCTCTCGCCCTCATTTATGACCCCGTAGATATGATTACCGGCCGTATAATGGATGTGCATCAGATTTCTATCGAGCCTGCACAAGATGAATGAACGCAGGGCAGACCAAGGACGCATCAGAAACCCGAATCACAAGCTGATTATTGCCCCGTCGAGCCTCCGATGTGTGTCAGTGTGTTGTACTAGAAACGGCCGCCATGTGCTTGCTGTCACTTACGCGCGCAGACACGCGCACAACTGCGTGAATCTTACATTATCGATCTGCCAGGACATTAGAGTAAAATATTCTAAAAATAAAAAATCAGAACGAGGTCAGTAATGGTTCAGTGCCACGTTGTACCCACGAAGGCCCTTGAACAGTAGCCCTTATTTTCCTGTGGTCAAACACGAACACATCGTTGCAGATGTAGCCTGTGTCTGTGTTTTAATGACCGACACATCTTTCTCATCACGTTTAACGACGCAGTGGACGTGAAGAATAATCGTAAGTCGCTAAAGTGAAATTAGCTTTGCCAGGTATTATTTGCATCGGAGATACAAGCAGTGAATCCTGAATCCCGGGTGTATTTTTTTTCTTCCCTTTTCTGGGAGATGATGTCATGTGTTCAGAGAGCTCCCCTAAATTCAGTTAGTCCACCTTTTAGGCTCCAGGAGCTGTTACAGCCGGGTCGCATTACAGAGACTGATGCACGATGAGTTATTTTAAAGCATAAAATGGTTAATTCAGCCCGAGAACACACAGAAAGGATGTTGGGTGTTTTTAATTGCGCCCCCCCCCTCCCTCCCTTATTACCTCGGTAAAGTTGCTTCTAGTTTGAACCACCGGCTTCTTGCTGGTGGCGCTGTCCGTGGTGCTGGAAGCAGCCGGTAGCTCCAGCAGACACTGGAGGCCTGAGCAGATAGATCGACTGTCAGCACCGCTGGCATCACTCACACATCGCGACCGCACACATCCATTCACACACATACAGAGACAAGGCCGTAAATCACACTGATGGACGTTTCCTGGTTTGCAGAGCACAGATGCTTAACGAAAAATCACCTTAATATTCCTATAATAGACATGGACATGTCACCCTAGATGAGATGGCTCATCTTCTTCCCTCTCAGTTTATGCTGCTTCCCTCAGGGACGCCTGTAGGTGACCAAGGCCCTAACAATACTCATATGAAGTTGTTTATACAAGATCGATTCCCCCCCCCCCCCCCCCCCCCCCCCAAAAAAAAATGTGGCATATTAAACATCTTCTTTTTTTTCCCCCCTATTGCAACTATCCATCTGCAGATCCTTAAAGCTTATGTCATTTTGAAGTCTTACCTATAGCTACACTGTCATTTTAATAGGATATAAGCCAATACAATGCATACACAGTATAGCACCTTATGGCTGCCGTGCCTTTTAGCACTTTTCCATATTTTAATGATTGGCACATATATTTAGGCCTATACTCTTCTTTTTTTTTTTTTTTAATCTCTCCAAATAAACATGTTCATTGTCACTTCAGTCATTGCATATAAATTAATTTTGAGAGAATAAATTGACTAATTTCCCAGAAATCTAGCAAACACCACAGAGCATAAAAATAGTGCTTTACACACTTATGATCTTAAATCATTTATTATAGGATTGCTGTAATCACTGTTAATGAGGAAGGGGCCAAACAGCTGTCAAGTAGCACATAATTCTAATTAAAGCATTGTTGCTGGCAGGATAGAAGAATTTCAAGTGCCAAAACATGTTTAGAGTCTGGAGCGCATCGCACTTACTTGTCTAACCGAAAACTTAGACAAATTATACAGACAATTAAGTAAGTTAACAAAAGGGCAAGAATGGAAAATTACAGAAAGTAGACTGCAGTAATCGTGATCATCTTCATCATCTGTATCTTACTCTTTTTCTTCCAATTTTCAGACTAATTGTTGTTAATTTAATTGTATTCCTTTTCACAAGCTCTGAAAAGATCTTTAGCTTTGGTATCAAACTTGCCCTTATCTCTTCTTACTGTCTTACCCCCTTCATTTGACTTTTGTTTTCTTATGTTCTTAGCAAACAAATGAAGGCTTGTGTAAATAGTCCCTTATCCCAGCAGGAAACCCACCAAATAAAAGCCACTAGATCGTATTACAGCAATCACACTATCATCACCATTGCTTATCTTTCCCATGAAAACGTATGGTTTCATTTATCTTTATTGCAACAAGTTACATGCTAACTAATAGTTCATGTTGAATTCTTGTGCTTTGAAGAGGCTTTATGGCTGGATCTTTTGGTGATGGAAGAATAGCATTTCTCATTCACAAAATTTGAGAGAAAAAATTGATTTCCACGGATTGAAAAGCAATATCCAAACGTTTTGTCAGATAATACGTTGTGCCTTTATTCATCTTGAATGTCAATAAAAAAAAAAAAAAGCTTGGTCTTTTTTTCTTTCTTTTTTTACTTTTCGTAAAGAAAAAACATTTTTTTTTTTAGAAGTGTAATATTGCACTTCGGCAAAAAAACCTTTCACAGTGTTTGACATTTGGTAAAAAATTATTCCAATGACAATATAGTGGATTGCCTCATTGTAGGTAATATTTTCTCCCTATCTAACTGCTGACTTGTGTGTTACTGACTGGTGGAGCTGTATCTGGGGAAGGGAAAGCACAGAGAGCATATCAAACCCATTTAATCGGACACCCTGCCCAAAGGATTTTAATCTCTTGATCCGCGAGGCTCAGGAAAGCGAGAAGCTGCCACTATGGTCAGGGAAAACTCTGGGATGTGCCTGTTGCCTCTTAGGCATCCAGGTTTTCCATTTTGTAACAAGCAGAGAAAGTTTTAAATCCCATGTCAAATGTATAAAGGAGCAGCACAGCTTCAAGCTATTTCACCAGCAGAAAATCAGAAATGAATCATAAAAAAATCCCTGTTTTTTTGTTTTTGTTTTTGTTTTTTGTTGTTTTTTTGGTTTGTTTGTTTGTTTTTTGTCCAAAATTTAAACCCAACCACTGAAATTTGTTTTCAGTGGAAGTTAAAATCTGCATTTTCCATTGTGGCAGTCTGGTGACCCTCTAGAACGGAAGTCTAGTGTAGCAGCAGTGATTCACTCCCAGCATATAAAGGCAGTAATGAGATTGAGAGCCAGCCAGGGTTTCCACCCAGCAATCTAGGTCATTAGGTCTGCAGTGTAATTTAAGGAGCACCACATCTGCTCACATGTAGGCAGAGTTCAGTGTTGTGGCTCGAGCATTAGAGCGACGCTTAATCCTCCTGTGACAGCTGATTGTACGTATTTTCGGCTCGCGCTTCTGCAGAGTTCACTTCATTTGTTTGCCAGAGAACAGTGAATGTGGAGCACAGAAAGCCCTATATACAGTAAGGTAGGAGAATAGAAACATTCACACTGTGGCAGATGTTTATTGTCACCAATATACATCAATTTAATAAACAATGTTTTACTATGGATTGTGCATATCCGTTGGGGTTAACAACCCATGTATGTACAATACCGTATCATCATGCTGCTAATTGAAAATACTTAATGAGTCAGTCATTATTGTTACTCTGTCATCCATCTTGGCCCAGTCTTGTGGATGCCATTGGGCCAAATAAGTCGATGGATCACATGCTTATGGACTGCATGGACCCTGGGTTATTGACTGACAGACAGCTGACCTAAATGAGTGTAGAGAAAGGATTAAGTGTTTATTATCCTTTCCCTTTATCCTGCTTTCTGGTCCTCCCTTTATCTCTGGGTCTTTCCAGGGGGAGGGGCTTGTGGTGTTCCCCTTTTTAAAGTGCATTATTATTATTTATTCATTCATTTATTTATTAATTTTTAATTCTCCTATAATTTATTTTTGGAGGAGGAGGAGGGGGGGCTTTTTTGCCTGGTTGTGGAAACCAGTTGGGATAATCATATCGACAAATCTTACATGGTCATTTTTGTTTGTACTCGCAGAAATGACAATATTCACGTAACCTCTGTGCACTCTCCCTAACTGTATGTTAAAAATATTTCCAGTTGCAGATTTTTTGTTATCTTTTAATAATCTGTATTTGTAAAGAATAGGGTTTAGATTTTTCTGTGTTTCCGTTACTGTAACAAAACCCAGAATGCATCAGAGCCCTTCCCACTAGTTTCTCGTTTCTCTGTGGTGCTCAGCCCTAAGTTTGTTTGTTTTTTCCTGCAAATTGTCTTTAGACATTTTAAAGCCTTTTTTTCCCCTCAAAAAAACCTAAACTTATTCATATTTCAGGGACTGTTTTCAGGTGCAGAGCTGTCTGCATTTCAGTACTCCCGGAAATCAACTCAAAATAAAATGCAGTGCTGCTTTGTTAATGATAATGGAGCATGTAAGAGCAACAATGTACCTCACTGGTGTGTATTTGAGGCCAAGCTTTCCTCGCTTCCAGCTTTGCTGTAATCCCAGAGTACAAATTTCCTTTGGGATAAACGTGACGTTGATGGCAGGCCTCAAGGCTACATCACTCTAGCGAAAAATGTCTAAGCTTAAATATAAATTGCTAGAGCTCCAATATAACCTTATGTCTGAAATTTGTATTGCAACGAGTGACGTATTACGCCATAAAAGTCATCAAAAGGAAATGTGATGAGGCTTTATCATTACAGATACAAACAGACAAAAGAGATTCATCAGATAATATTTGTTCAGTAATATTGTGGAAGTCAGCTGGAGGCACTCAGGGTGAAGTCAACCAGACGAGGGAGTGAAAAAAAGCAGCCCAAGGCGGGATAGAGAGCCACTAGGCCCTCCGGTCGACCATTTTGGTTGGTGCAGCCAGCCAGATAATTAATCGTGATGGCAATCTTTGACACAGTGTAATCACATCACACCTCGGTGCCACAGGAGCAGCACTGTCTGGCTCTTGGTCTCTTGTCACTGACACATGAAGGCGCTTTGTGAATTGATATGTCTCAGGTTAAAATTTTTCACTCACAAAGGTCTCCAAATAACTTCCAAATCAGTTCAGTGCTCCAACATATTCAAGCCCTTCAGTTTTATTGTGACTCTGCCTCATGAATGTTAAGAAGTCTTTTAGTCAAAACTAGTTTCTTCTATCTATCACACAATGATCATTCTGGCAGCAAAACACTTCCATTCTCAAAAACTCTTTCATTAAGCCGTAATGCAGATGAGCACTTCAGGAGCTGTGACGATGGATGTTTTCATTGAGCACATTCAAGAGCAGATGATGGCTCAGACCTATTTACTTGCAAATGAAGATCCCGAGATGCATTTCTATCCAATCTATTCCATTTGTCATCCAAGTGGGACTTCAAAGCTGATTTCCAAAATAATCTGAGGCAGAGATGTTATTTGCATCCCAAATTGGTGGATGGTGTTGATACCCAGACTTCTGAATTTCAGAGATGAGTTAACCTTTCATAGCTTAGAAACGAAGAGCTGAAAGCGTTGCTTGTCACCTATACGTCAGGATCTGTTAAAGGAAAGTTGTTGGTTTTTTTTCTTTAAAATTTCAAAGTCTCACCCTAATTCATCACCATTTATCAAAGCTGAGTAAAAACGTTTTTACTGTCAAGTGAGGAAACATTTGGGGGAAAAAAAAAATCACTGAACATAAAAAAAAAAAAAATCTTGTTTACTATCAAAATTTAAAACTCCAAACCCAATCTCAAGATGTTTAGATTTGGCTGATTTCCTGAGTGGAGCAGACTAGTTAAATCGGCCCACTTTGACTTTTCAGTTTAAAAATCTAATATTAATGCTCTGCCACAGCAAGAAGTGGAGTTGAAGCATGCCCCAGAGCTAACAGTCTCCCTGCAGAGTATCCGATGTATATTGGTAAATAAAACATTTAGCCATCAAATAGTCAAGTCTAGAGACACCACGAACCAGTTTATGCTGTTTGATTAAATCCATAATTCACCACTCTGACATTCTAGTCGGATTTGATGAGTGTGATTCAAACACATTTCATTTATTTCATTTGAAATAAATACAATGTGTACTTGACATCTACAGATGTCAAGCCACAAATGTTAGCTATGTTCTATGGGCTTCAGGTGGTCTATAATCAATGAGTATATCATACATTTTAACAACTGATCCATCAGGTTGGATTTTAAATGCATAGGACAGCAGTTGAACACTAATTATGTCAGTGTAATAATAATTTTCTGAGCTAATACCTGAATAATTTTATCTATAGAATTACAGAAACTTGCAGAAAAACTTTCAATAAATGGATCAAGATTCCAAAGTCCCAGGACATTAAACTGATAAGTTTAGGCCTTAAATCATTACCAATTATGGAAATTTGTGCTGCTGTGTTTGCTGTTGACTGTCTCCACTCTAACGCCACACATACAGAAACCATAGAGCATCTGCAGACTTCAAATAAACCTCTGAGTTGTAGCAGTTCAAACTGCTTCTTATTTTTAATTCATCTGATTCCTAAAACTTGAGCAGTGGGAGGATTTCGGATGTATTTTGCATTTTGGGGTCATTTCCATGGAGAAGCGGGTTGGCTCATTTACAATGTGGCTAATTACGGCTGGGCTTTCTAGCACTTTATACCGTATGAATTACTCAGAGGGGTTTTCCCCATTACTGCCCAGTATTCATTTAGTTTACTCAAGTTCGTAGTACCTTAATGAGGGTGTTTTCTTGATGTATGCAGGGCATGTTTGTTTTTTGCTGGTCTCAGGAAAGGAGCTCCTTTGCTGTATTTAAAACAATGATTATCTTATCGTTTAATCCCGAGTTTCTACTCCCTTTCAGTTTTGTAACCCATTTTCTTACATGCTTTTGTCTAATACGTGTAGTATTCTTCTAAAGTAAACCAAAGGATTTCAAAAATGAGACTTAAAAACTAAATATTTTTGACACATTCTGTAAATGTTGGGTTATTTAATTAAAATCTTTTTGGCTCTGCCTTTCCTTTACACAAAATGTATTATTAAAGGAAAGCTGAGCTCTTGTTTAAACTCTGATTAATATTTTTCTTGTGAAATAACTGCTTTGCTACGAAGAAGACGATAAACCCCTTTTTATTCATTAATGGGAACAAATTGAATGTTTTTCAGACTGCCTTCCAATTAAAATTAAAGTGGATATGTTATTGTTTTACAGCAGAAAGTCTGTCTTTGCTTATTATCAAATGAAGTGGGGAAACATAATTAAAAAATGAAGAAATAGAATAAAAGCTAAACCGCCTATTTTTAGACACACATGCTGCTAAGTCTGCATCCAATGTTTGGCAGTCAGCACGAGTGTTGGTGTGAATGACCAATAGCGGTTGCTGGGCTGGCTGATACTGACCATCTGTGTGTATGTTGTGTGTGTGTATGTGCAGCTCCCCGCAGACTTCAGCAGACTTCACCTGGCCGACGGCTTACACCCACAGGTGACCCACGTCTCCTCAAGCCACTCAGGATGTAGTATCACCAGCGACTCTGGAAGCAGCAGCCTGTCAGACATTTACCAGGTAAGTCCTCCCATCCCTGGTGCTGGATCCCCAGCTTGGACTCCCTTGGATAGCTAAGCAGGTGCATGGTAGTTTAACTAGTTAATGCAGCCATAGTTGAGCAAGAGGAAATCATAAAGATGCTAAAACATTTATCAGTCTAGCTAGGGCCTTTTTGGAATTACTGACAAAAGTTAGATAAGAAGAACACTACCACTCATGAGCATGCCATAAATATGAAGCTACAGCCAGTTAGTTTACCTGACTGCAGCCACGTAGACTTAATAAATAAGATGGATGAAATTTCCATGTCTCAAAAGTGGACAAGTTTAATATTTGCCTTCTTTACAAAGATCAGCTGGGGGTGATGACTGTTGCAAAGAGAAATCTGATTATATAGAAGTCTATGAAAGTCTACTTTTCACTTTATTTATGGCTTAGGTTAGCATTTTGTTAATCAGATAAAATTCTCAGTCTCCAGTTTCAAATCATATTTAATACAGTATCATGTTCATTTTGTGGATTACTTTACATCTAAAGTAAACAATAAATCAAGCTGGGCATACCTGTGATTGGCAAACCACTACCATAGAAACATGTCGTTTTATTGTGTCTGGTTTCTCAGTTACTGATGTGAACATAAATAGCAATGATCAAAATTTTCACTTTGAGACTTCATCACAGTGGCAAGGTCCATCTTTTATATTCAGTCTGTGTGGTAATAATAAACCAAATGTATAATGCATCAACTGCTAAGCATTAAAAGTGTAGCTGTTCCCCTCTGATCGGGACTGAGTTTGTTTCCTCTCCTTTGCAGTGTTTGTATTAACCTGACTAGTTTTCTGTTCACCTCATTAGACGAGGCAGACTTATCGTGTGTTTTCCTGCAGTTTCAATTAACAAATACTCATTGAGCTGGTTTGTTTCGACATAACCTTGTGATGAATTGTAAATAATGAGAAAAAACATTGATTTGCATGATTTGGGGTGTGTGTGTATATATATATATATGCTTCAGTGATCTAACATGTAACATAGCATTTAAAATCTGTGATATAGAACAAACTTTGACCTCATCTGAGACCAAGTCTTTATGGAAAAAATGGAAAAAACATATGCTTTTTGTGAAATGATGACTATACCTCTGGGAATGTGCATTAGTCTCATTAAGGAGGACTAATTTTCTTTGGAAGAATTTAAAGCCTTTTTTGCCAGACATGTTATAAGACACTAATGGGAGACTTTTGCTACGCAGCAGGGGATGAGCAGACAGGCTGCTGGCTGCAAGCAGGTAGTCCAGCCTACATCCTGACTCCAGCTCTGCCTTTCATCACCTCAAAGCAGAAGTACAGGACTCCCACAAAGCTGTGATATACAGTCTCATGTAATGAGGGCATTTGATGAGCATTTTTGTGCTAAAATATTAGCACGTGTAGGCCTCACATAATTTGTTTAGTGGTGTTGAGATATGTGTAACTTGATGAAGGATGGGCTCCCTCAACCCATCCTTCATCAAGGCCAATGCTTAATTTAGCAGTTTATAAATAACGTTATAAAGATCTGCACCAAAAGTGTTTGGTTTGCTTGCAATCCAACCCCCATCCACCCACCCTCACCAAGCCTTTTCAATTCTGCTGGGTAGTTATGAAAACATAATCAAAGTTAAACATTTGAACCCTTAAAACCCAATTCAAGTATGTGCACTCAACTGATTGTGGACGTGCCCCAAACTCTGCAACTAATCCGCTTAGCATAGTACACCCACCCCATTGGCTCCTAATTCTGTCACCTGCTGTGTGTCTGTAAATGTGTGTTATGTTTGTAAGCAGGATTGTGGCTGTGCTGTTTGCTTCGACTGACTGTGGTTGGTGTGCATCAGGGCACTCATTCAGTATGCTCAATACAAACAGTCTAATTGCATATGAGGGGTGTGTTATTGTGGAGCTCTGTGTGTGTATGTGTATATGTTTTGACCATGCTGTGGCTGGCTGGGGCAGGTTGAACAGGCTCTACTGTCCCCAGTCTGTGATCCTGGTCTTAGCACCATCTGCTAGCAGCTCTGTGGCGGCCTCTTGATTTTTTTTTCCCTCTCAGTCTCTTTCTCCTCTCACTGAATCACAGACACTGTCCTGTTTTCTCTTGTTTTGTTTTTTTTATTCAGCCTCTATAATGTTTGGTTTAACTTCTACTCTGCTATTTGTAACTTTGGCTCAGAATACTGTATTTAAATTCCTTAGCTTCGATGACGAACCTCTTATATGCTTCATACGTGCTTCCTCTGTTTTAACCGTTTCAGCAATCAAAATGCTTCAGATACCTTCGAGTCAAAGTTTGGCTCTATTCTGTATTTCACTGTTATATTTGGACTGTTAGTTGGACACATTAGGCTATTTGAACCTGTCTCTTTTGGCTTAAGAAACTTGTATTTTCTGGCACTTTACAAGCAGAAGGTTTAATCAATCAGTCAATCAAGAGGATAATCATGAGATTACTCACTTCTGAATTTCTGGGATGTCTGTCAATCAGGCTTGAACAGACACATTCTATGGATGCTCCATCAGATTGTGATTTGGGAAGCTGTGGTTTTGAAGCTTTTGGATTTTTCTTTTTGTCTGCTTCTGTTGAAGTTCTTGAGCACTCTATGCTCTCTATCTTCTCCTAATCATTTCCTGGCTTAAGTGGAAATTGTTATATAAAGCAGTTGTTGGGCTTTTTTTGCTATCCAGTCTACAAGAATCTCCTCATTTTTATCACAAACTTTTAGAAAATGAACACCATGCAGACATGCCTTTAATGTGGACAGAAAACATTGAAATTCTAACCATGAGTGCACAGCATGATTTCTAAGACTGTTGGTTTATGCAACATTGCTTTTTCATTATTAGATAAAGTTACACCCTGCATGTTTCAGAATAAAAAACATTTTAAATGTGCAGAACATCAGAAACAAGGAATGTTTGCAGTGCTCACTGGGGCTGGTGTTGAATAAATGGATCAGAGGATACTTCATAATTTATACTTGAGATCATGTGAAGTTGATGTTGGTGAAATATGCTTGTGTTAAACATTATTTTTACTGTACACATTTTTGCTGAGCATACTGGAGTCTAGATTCTGGATGGAGTACTGAATAGTCGAACCACCAGGCTATTCCACTGCTATCGCCACGTAATTCCCACGTCACTGCCAACATGGCGCACTGTTTGTATCTGAATAAATCATGAAATTGGTCCTTCAGAAGGACTTTGAAAGCATTGATCCAAGAATAGCCCTAATGAAATATTAACAACACCTGACTTGCCCACTGATTCTTAATGCGTTCTGCACATCTATGGATTTCTGATACATGCATGGCATGAAAAAAGGGCCGTGCATGAGCACAAAGGCAGCCGGGCCCTCTGTATTTAAATGCAATATGAAAGCATACACACGTTTGACAGCTGGCTATGAACTGATTGTTGTATATAACCTTGAGTTTCTAATGCTGTATTATGTGGGTTGTTAAGTGTTGTGAACCAGTCTAGTGTTTTTAAAGTACACTGGTCACATGATCCTCTGTAGTTTTATGCAAGAAGTTTTCCTCTGTACTGTGTTCTGCTCCATACCTAATCTGTGACTCTTCACTTTCATCGTGTTTGCAGGCTCCACCCACCAGGGTGTGGACCAGTGATGCCCAAACGGCCATTCAGACACTGAATCATTAAAGAGCCCTTTGCACATGGCGTTTGAGGAGAAATGACATAGGGTTTCTGAGAGAGACCAAGCACAGGGAGACTGAGCATTAAAAAATTAGAAGCAGACTGACAGTCTGGGAGATGAAGATGCGTCTATCTCTGGGATTTTGCAGACAGTTTGCAAAGGCAACCTATTCTTCTCTTTCTGTTAAGAGGTTTGAGATTGAGAACCGTATTTGGGTAAGAGGGTTCACTGTTGGGAGGTAGCAGAGCCGATGTTGTGTTGCCTTTTTTGTGACTGCTTTGTCTTGCTCTTTAAATGGTTTTCATGTTGTGTGAGTGTGAACCAGGCAATCTGGCCCCTCTGTCATTTATAGAAATACTTTCTTTGATGATGGCAGATGAACTCCGCTGGTATCGCTCAGGCACAAGTAATTGCATTACGCTTGCTTCTCATCTTAGTTCATTTTCACGGCTTCGCACATATTTCATCTTCTGCTTTCAAAGAACAGGATCTGGCTGCGAGGCAGGCTGTGGCGTTTGCTGTGGGGGAGAAAAGAGGGGAGGAAAGTTGAGAGTTAATTAGCTTGTTACTATGCATAGCAGACTGTTTTGTATGCAGTGTTGACGCCTGTCTTTCTGCTACTGTACTGATTACCTCTTATCAGTTTCAAGAAATGGGTCAAATGTGCACAAAGGAATTTGTTTTTTGTGTCACAGCTGATTTTTTTTTCTTACTGTAAAATGACGTGTGTGTGTGTGTGTTGAATGTGCTGCTTAAAATGAAAAAATATTTCACTGGCTGTTTACAATGTGTTTACTCTGTCCCCGTTTGGACAGCTGACATGGGTGGGGATTTATTTTTCAAGCTTTTATCTGATAATTCAAAGCTTTCCCTGTAACGAGCATGGAGGTTGGTCATTCAGTGTGTCGCTAGTAGACTCTCGAACTCGAACAAGGAGCTGGATAGATGAACGCGTTTGGCCTTGTGGTGGCGGGATTGCTGATGTTGCACCGAGCCGCAGAGTCCCTGCTCGTGTTTATCATTGACTCATGGCTTACCTGTTGTTTCTTTCTAGGCCACAGAAAACGAACCAGGTGACATGGACCTGAGTGGCCTGCCAGAGACCGCTGTGGACTCTGAGGAGGACGACGATGAAGAGGACATCGAGCGAGCGTCCGACCCCCTCATGAGCCGGGACATTGTGCGGGACTGTCTGGAGAAGGACCCCATGGACAGGACCGATGATGACATAGGTGAGCACCCAACTAGGGATTGAATTTACTTGGCTCTTCATGACTATTCTGATCAATAGCACTAGTGTAAATATTCAACCGTGCAGTGTTCATTGTGAAAAAAATATCCTGCCTATTCTTGTGCATGCCTGAGAGTTCTATATTTGAAGACATCTTTAGAGAATGGTGTGAAAAATACCAATTTAAACAGAAGCCCCATTGTCCCATTTTTACATTAATTTATGCTTTATAAAAAGCCACTCCCTGCTTTCTTATTTAAATCGTCGCCATAAATTTACATTTATCTCAAGTCTGTGCTTCTCTCATGATCGAGGCTTTCGAGTAATTCTCAAAGGCCCATCAGGCTTGCAGTATCATAACTCTTAAGGCTACGATTCTTCTCAAATGAAAATGATAGGCATTGTTTAAAAAAAAAAAGTGTGCACACTCAGCTTAGCGGCAGATGTGGACTTGGGGAGGATGATACATTTGTGGACTGCGAGAGAGTAAGAACAAGTGCCAACCCCTCCCCCACTTCACTTGTCTCCCTGCTGTACCCCCTCCCCTTGCCAGCAGGCTTTTCTAGGTCACGCTGGCACATCCTCTCGCCTCACCTCTCCCTGCGCATTAAACTTTTAGTGCTTCCGCAGCTTCTCACACAACGCTGTTGCCATGCCAAGCCCAGGTCAACCAGTACACCACACTGCTGCTGGTTGGTAGATGGCGTATAGAGGTGTGTTTTCTTTCTGTGAGCATCAGTGTAGGTGTGCTGCAGAAAGTCCTGCACCTTGTATTAAACCTAGCATGGGCATCTAGCACTTGCATCCAATCACATATTCAATAATGAGAAACTATACATTTGCACCAAATTCAGAATTCATTGTTTTCCAATCGTCATCATGAAATTTAGAGTTTTTGGTCTACAGTAGTGAGAAAATTTTTCAAAGGTCTATATAGAGTCCAGGAAAAAAAGGCGGGGGTGTAATTAGCAGCCAGGTGCTGCTAATCAGAGGCACTTGATTGACTGATCATCAGCAAGTGTGAGCACCTCTGGAAAAGCAGAAATTTAGGTCGTTTGGTGGTCTGGAGGACTCAGGTGTGTGTCAACACAATTTTCCAAGGAATGAATGTCTCTGCAAATCCACCCGAAGGTCAGAATGTGCCAAGTGAAACTTTGAAGAATTATAAATGAATCCCAAGCACTGCATCTCAGACTATACAGGCCACAGTTAACATAAGAAAACTAAAGTTTGTGATAGTAAAAATACAAAAAGACTTAACAAGTATGGATTGTTTGTTACGAGGGGAAAACCTCTCGTTGCAACAAAAGCATGGCAGCACATCTTAGGTTAGGCTACAAGAGCTGTGCATAAACAGAAGCCAACAAACCTCGATGAACTAAAGAAATGTTGTAAAGAAGAGTGGGCCAAAATTCCTCCACAATGTCTTGAGAGACTGGTAGTCCTGCAGAAAAGGATGACTTCAAGTTACTGCTGCTGAAAGCAGTTCTACAAGCTACTGACTCATGGGGTGTGCTTAGTTTTTCACAGGCCTGCATGGAGTCATGGGAAAATGTTTTCTTTTTGGTTTTCTCCCACATGATTCTATATTACATCCTCTTTCATCTGTTGTTTCATAATGCCAGTCATACTAGCCATCATATGACATTTGGAACCTGTTTTTGTTTATGCATATAGATGTGGGGGGGTTTCTGCTGGGTTATATTGTAAGAACCACAAAACTATTTAAGTTAATTAAAACCTCTGCAAATGTAAAGGTTGAAAACATTGAATATTAGAAGACGGGGACAAATTTAATTGATTACTTTATGATAACAATAAAATATTCACATAAAGATCTGTTAAAAGCACATTGTGAAGGATGTACATGTCTGTTCATGGCTGGATGGAGATGTGTGAGGACAGTTGGCTGTAAGCCTGATCCTCCCTGACAGCACACCCACTATGATTTCACTTCTGGTTCATTGTCTTCAATAACTCCCTTAAGTCGCACAGAGGTCGTTGAGTGAATTGTCAGCAGTTTTCCTCGCTTGCCTTAAAGTTTTTATCAATAGAATTGATATTTGGCTTTGTCTTGTCCACATAATGATTTCTCCGTTGGCTTGATATAATTGTGGTGATGATCCATTTTGATGCTGGATTGAGGGCAGTGCAGACCTGCCAGGTGCACGCTACGCTGCCCGCCCTCTTTCTCTCCTCCAAGTGTCTCTTTGATGCCTTTCCTAAACTCCTCTGCTGTCTCTCCTTTGTTCCTCTCGCAGAGCAATTACTGGAGTTCATGCATCAACTGCCAGCATTTGCCAACATGACCATGTCAGTGAGGAGGGAACTCTGCGCTGTCATGGTTTTCGCTGTGGTCGAACGCGCCGGCACCATCGTTCTCAATGATGGAGAAGAGGTGTGTGTTGGTGCATACTCATGCACACGTAAATCCTGTCTTGTGATTGTTAAATTTAATTCATATATGTGTGCGTGCGTGCATGTGTGTGGGTACTGAACCTTAGTCTCACCTCTTCACACCAATGAATCTTTCTTCGTCCATTTGATATTTTTTCTGCTCTATTAAACTTGAATAGTGGGCATTGCTTATCGACGGGTCTTTCTAGGATCCTTTAGGCGTCCAAAGCAGGCCTCAGTTGTTTCATCTCTCTGTTCAGGACGCTGTTTCAGTGGCAGTTTGCTTCTTTCGATGTAATACAGCCATACAATAGGATGCCTTTAAGGCTAGCCACATTAGTAAATGTCCAGTCATAAATAATTTAAGGTTCATTGAGTGCATTGTTGCTGTCAGGGTTAAGGAAACCACAATGGCAGCTTTTCAGAAAATCCTGAAAATACTCTTATTATTGTTATTAAACCTAAATGTGCCCCTACTAATAATACTTTGAAACTCCTTTTTTCTTACTTAAGTCTTGTTTTTTTTCCTGGGCAGCACCAACAGCCTCTTGCTTTTGCTGTATTCCTCTGAGGAAAATAAGAAACCATCTGTTAGTGCAACAGTCCCCTTGTAGTCGCTACATATGGTTCTTTTTGATAAATTACTTTGACTCATTAAAGGACACCAGCTGTTGGGAATGTTACTATACTGAAGTTAATCTGATGTGTGAAGCTGTTAGTGTATTAGTTTTTTGTTTTCTTTCTTTCTTTTTTATTTATTTATTTTTGATCTGACCTCTGTGATTGTTTTTATGGCTCCAGCTGGACTCATGGTCGGTGATCCTGAACGGTTCGGTGGAGGTGACGTACCCTGACAGCCGGACAGAAATCCTGTGCATGGGAAATAGTTTTGGGGTGTCACCAACCATGGAGAAAGAATACATGAAAGGTGTCATGAAGACCAAAGTAGACGACTGCCAGGTAAGAGCCTCACTTTAAGTACTCCTGCTCTAGGTGTTGGTCAAATGTATTGCCTGGGTTTACAGGTCAGTTTCTTCTGCATCATTTCCATGTGACAAACATGGGTACAAACCCTGCCATGTTCAGTTTTTAAATCCCACTGTGACCCACTTGTGCTGAAAGTGTTTGCACTCGTGACACCTAAAGTTGCTGCAGGCAATAGCATCCTTTTAAATGTGCGGAGCAGCTATTATGAAAGAAAATAGGCCAGCTCATGAAAAGAGGAAGATCATAAGGTTTTCTTCTAACTCTGAGCTAAAGTTGGTGGCTGGGGTGTAAAAAATTGTTCCCATTATCTTATTTTTATATATTCATTTGGTTGCTATGCCATCAGATGTTATAGGTTATATTACTTTAACACTTTATCTTCCAGTTATTGTGTTTGAATACTATTAAGCATATATAATTAATGTAAATTTACAAGTTTCTTTCAGTCACCCACTAATTTGAGTTTCTCTGTTGTGTCCAGTTTGTGTGTATAGCCCAGCAGGACTACTGCTGCATCCTCAACCAGGTGGAGAAGAACATGCAGAAGGTTGAGGAGGAAGGAGAAATTGTTATGGTGAAGGAACACCGTGAACTCGACCGCACCGGCACCAGGAAAGGGCACATTGTCATCAAGGTAACCATTAAAAATCAATTAATCTACGCTTCTTTAAACCCCATAATCTCAAAAAAGAAGTCCATTAGATGATGGCCTTATTTCACACTTGATTTATGACCTCAGTAAACCCAGTGAGCCGTATGTACTTGATGCTAGTTTTAAGGCTTTTTAATAAAGCAGGAGTTCCATCTAGTACATGGTTCCATATAGAGTAAAGCAGGCTAGCATTTCAGTTGCAGTTGCAGTCATCTTAAGGATCTGCCACTCACTTGTAATGTCTTTCTGTTAAACATCAGGGCACACCGGAGCGTCTCACCATGCACCTCGTAGAGGAGCACTCAGTGGTGGACCCTACATACATCGAGGACTTCCTGTTGACCTACAGGACCTTCCTCTCAAGCCCCATGGTCGTGGGCAAGAAGCTCCTGGAGTGGTTCCACGACCCAAGTCTCAGGGACAAGGTATGATCAGCAGGACTCTGGTATATCTGTTCAGATACACTTTAGGCAGCTAGACTTTGTCCATTTACTCACAGACGTGGTGTAAATTTATCTTGTTTCACAGAATTCTGAAAGACTTGAATGTTCTTCAGACATGTTGGATTCACATACATAAAATCCTCAGACATACTTGACTTTTGAACTTGTATTTAATTAGTTGTCAGTAGGTTTAGAGTACAAACAGTTCTACACTCATTCCTCATGAAATCTTTGGACATGACTGAGTGTGTGCATGTCGATCATGTGATCTCTCCAGGTTACACGGGTAGTCTTGCTGTGGGTAAACAATCACTTCAATGACTTTGAAGGTGACCCTGCCATGACTCGCTTTCTGGAAGAGTTTGAAAACAATCTGGAAAAAGAAGTAAGTGTAAAATATAAAGAAATGTGGAAAAAATGTTTAATTCAGATTTCTAATTCATTTTCCTCATTGTGTTTCTTTAAGAAAATGTGTGGGCACCTAAGACTGTTAAACATAGCATGTGCTGCTAAAGCCAAGCCACGGCTGGTGACACTAACCAAGCCATCCAGGGACTCTCCACTGGCATTCAGCCTTCTCGGAGGTCAGGAGAAAGGTTTCCGCATCTTCATCGATGCTGTGGAGCCTGGAAGCAAAGCAGCAGAAGCTGGCCTTAAGCGTGGAGATCAAGTGAGTTGGTTCTCTCCCTCTTCTAACGTCACCAACATCATACACTTTAAATTTTGAGCAGAACATTTCCTGGTAGTGCCGTTTTTATTCAAAGCTCATTTAGCTGCAGAACACTTTTTCTCTGTAGGCTACAGCTGTGCAGACTAACACTTCAATTTTCCTGTTTAAGTAAATTTTTGTTGTGAAATTGGTTTTACATTTTGCTCTAACTAGCATTAAAAGGCCTCTTCTGAAAGTCTCAAATTGAACTTGCCAGTAGCTCTGGGCACCCTGTGTTGGCTTTTTTTCCTCACAACTTGACTGCTCAACTATTTTCACACTCTGCAGTCCTTAGGGCTTTAAGCAAAGTCCCTTAATCCTTGAAACCATCTTGAGAGCGTCTGGATGCGAGTTAAGCCCTCTTGACTCCAAACATCCCCTGCAGCTGTTTCCTCAAAAGGAAGCAGAGAAACTGACATCCATAAGGAAACATTCTCTCTCTCATATAGTCTTCATACTTTCTTTTTTATACAGCTGTAGTTAATGTCATCATTCACCCAGTACCTGCTCTTTCAGAGCTTTAGTATTAATCTTATTGGTTTTTATCATCTTCTCAGTAGTGAACTCGCTAATCACTCCTGATCCTAAAAGAGTAGTTTGACTTTGAAAAAGTAAGCATTTACTGGCCTCACAAGAGCAGATGATGGCCTGTGTGTCCATTACGGTTAAAGGCGACTTCCTCTTCTGCCAAAGAGGAAGTGGCAGCTCAGTTAGATGATCGCATTTAAATGCAAATATCCGGCACCTATACAATGGTCAGGTTATGAAGACAAAGACGGGGCTATTTGGAAATGAAAAGGAAGAGTCCTATTAATGTCAAAACCATATGTTGATGATATTTATATCCTGTAGAACATGCATGAGCTTGGGAGTTTAGGGCCTCTTTATTATCTAGTTAAACTGCATAGTTCAGAGATTAATATTTGCAGTGATATAACGCGGCCTGCAAATTGGCCTGATGTGGTGATAACAGATGAGTTTTAGTACTTCCTGTGCTGGAGTTCTGTCAGAATTTAAAAGGCACTCTGTGGTCAAATGATGTTCTTGTGTTTTAAATCCATGGGCCAGATATGATCATCAAACACAGCAGGAGGTTGGATTTTTAATAATTATGCATAAGGTGCTAATTTAGACATGATTCTTTTTCTAACAAGGAGCTGGCAGTGTGTTCAATTCATTATTTTTGCTCTTCTTGTTGTCAACAAAAGAATGCAAAATGTCAAGGTCCCAGTTTTGGAGCCACAACATAATTTTTGTGTTTCTTTATGGGTTAGAAAAAGAGGACGCTATTGACATCATCAGCTCTATTGTTTTTCCTCAGTCTGTTCTCGATCAGATGTATAACCCTTTAAGTTGCTTAAAATTGTGCTCATGGCTTTCTTCGTCTTTCCTGCAGATCTTGGAGGTCAATGGACAGAATTTTGAGAATGTCCAGCTCAGCAAAGCTAATGAGATTCTGAAGAACAACACCCATTTGTCCATAACTGTGAAGACAAACCTTTTAGGTAAAGCATATTATAAGTTATGATATCTTGTCAACATCCACCAAATCACTGGTGATCCTATGACGATTAGAGAGAGAGTTATAGTTATGTCAACAGCAATCACTTGTTTTTGTTGACTTGTCCAAATGTTAAAGCTTATTACTGAACAAAAAGCATGTGGATAAACTAATAAAAAGGTTAAGATCTGAGAGTAGATGTAGGAATACTACAGTGTCTTTAATGACCCTTTTCTTTCCTTTTACATTAACACCTGTCTAGTGTTTAAAGAGCTGCTAACAAGGCCAGAACACGACCATGATTTGGATTGTGAGGAGGAACATGATCGAAAGAATGGGGCACCCCACCTTCCAAAGATTGGGGACATTAAGAAGGCCAGTCGCTACTCGATCCCTGACCTGGCGGTGGATGTGGAGCAGGTGATGAGTCTGGAAAAGGTCAGCAAGAAAGCAAAGACCAACACAGTGGGAGGACGCAACAAGCTGAAGAAAATCTTTGATAAGACGCTCACCAGCATCCTGCCCCCTAAACCATACAAGTAAGAAGACCTCATTACTTTTAACTGTCACGACTTAATTACCAATAAAAGCAGCTTTGCATGTCTAGATTTCAGTGAGAAATAAATATTTAGGACTCTGTGCAGCATTTATATTCAGTAGACTCTGAACTCTGTGATTTTAATATCAATAGGAAATCAAAGCCTCTTGATTGGAGCTGATTAGATGCAGAAACTTCGTTTCTGATTTTTCCTGACACTTTGACATGTTGCTCTGAACGATTATGCAACGTGCACCTGCATTTTTATCAGTCTGCCAATCAAATGCAAGGCTGAATCAGAATTACTTTGAAATGCCGCAGATAAGAAAGAAAAGGTATTTGTTCATATAAATTTAGTTCCTAATGAGAGCAGGTGTCCATTTCCCACAGGGCACCATTGAAAACGTCTTTTAGCTGAGCCATATATAACCTTTGCTTTCACTGCTGTGAAACTCCAGGATAATTAACATGGAATACATCATATGGACTGCACAGCCAAATGTGTTTCCATCCTCCTTCTCTTCCAAACACAAATATCGCCCTCTGCCTGTTGTTGACAGAACTGCTATCTATAACAGACTCCCCTCTGCTCGCCCTCTTGTTTCCATAGCGACGTTTGCGTGGGCCAATCACAGGATGACAGCATAGTGGGAATGAAGCAGTCCAAACAGATCCCACCAGCTCTGCCAGTCAGCGGAAACCTCTCATCGTCAAACCCAGACCTCCTGCAGTCACACCACCGCATCCTCGACTTCAACAACCAGCCTGGTGTGTATTTAACCACTACATGGAGCTCGGGAAGTTTGTGGCATCAACACATTTAGAATGTTCAAAAATACTCTGCCATTATGTCATTTGTGGGGAACAAACAAAGAACCGCTCACTCAAATGGCGTCAGATGACTAAACATAATAAAATAGCTACCTAAACAGTTGTTCCTCCACTGCTCACACATAGCACAAAATAAACAAGAAAAATGCAGTAATATGGTCTTTATATTAACTTCTGTCCATTATGTTGTTTATATCCTTTCAGTCCCATTGATAATGAGTAAGTATCGTCTCTCCTTGTGATCCTGCTTCTCCTGGAAAAATCATATCTTTGGCAGTGCTTTCAACCTTTATGTCAGACTTATAGACATTAATCTGTTAGAGTGCAGTCGCTTAATCTGGAGTCATAGTAGTACAAAGCTAATTCAGTAAAACAGCAGTGCAATTTTATATTTCCTCTGGGCTCATGGAGATTTATCTGATCTGCAAGATGCTGGTTTGGCTTTTGCGGGCGTGGGATTGGTGATAAGCTCTTGATAAAGCTTGACAGTCAATCAGTTAATCAATCACTGTTTCTTAATCGGATTCAAGCTCTTCAGATTTCAGGAGACTGATGGTAACATATACCACAATTACCATTGTTTGTCTCTCCCAGATATGTCAGACCAGGTGTTGCGAGTCTTCAAGGCGGACCAGCAGTCTCGGTATATTATGATCGGGAAGGACACAACCGCTAAAGAAGTGGTGGCCCAGGCTATCAGGGAGTTCGCCCTGACTGCTGCACCGGAGGCTTATTCGCTGTGCGAGGTGTCTGTCACACCTGAGGGCGTCATCAAGCAGAGACGGTTACCGGATCAGCTTTCTAAGCTAGCCGACAGGATTCAGCTGAGCGGCAGGTAATGACTTCTTTATCTTGATGTTCAAACTGCAACATCAAAAGTAAAGAGTAGGAATAAAGACGGGTTTGAAAAGACCAGTTCCACCATTCCTTGCTTGTCTCCTTTACATGGATGGTGATGTGCAGTATAGTTTTTATTGCCGTTTAAGTAGGACAAAACATCTTAAATCCAAGAAACCATCCTTATTAAAGAAAGGATAAATAAGAATGAATTGGGATGGAGTGATTGACCTCAGTTCATCTTTTCAAGATCCCAGTGGATTAAAACTCATTGTTTTATCAACAGCATTAAAAAATCCTAAGCTTTTTACAGTCCGAGCAGAAAATTCTCATAGATACAGAGAGAAAAAATGGCAAATGTTTAACCAGTATTTTGCAATCCATCTTCCTCCATCAGATACTACTTAAAGAGCAACATGGAGACAGAGACGTTATGTTCCGATGAGGATGCCCAGGACCTCCTTCGAGAAGGACAGATTTCTTTGTTACAGCTCAGCACCGTGGAGGTGGCCACACAACTCTCCATGCGGGCCTTTGAACTTTTCTGCGCCATCGAGCCCACCGAATACATTGATGACCTTTTTAAGCTGCGCTCAAAGACCGGCTCTGTCAGCCTCAAGCGCTTCGAGGAGGCAATTAACCACGAGACCTTCTGGGTGGCCACTGAGGTTACGCGGGAACCGAACCAGCTAAAACGCATGAAGATCATCAAGCACTTCATCAAGATAGCCCTGCACTGTCGCGAGTGCAAGAACTTTAGCTCCATGTTCGCAATCATCAGGTGGGACAATGAATGTGCAATAAACTGATTTCTTTTACATTTTGGGTCATATTTTTAAGTCATATTAATATAGAGAAGTTCTTCTGTGTTGTGATGTCTGTACAAATTGTTGTACTGATTATATATTCACTGCCACGGCTTTCCCTATAGTGGTCTGAACCTGGCTCCAGTCTCCAGACTAAGAGGCACATGGGAGAAGTTGCCAAGCAAATATGAGAAACTGTTCGGGGACCTGCAGGACCTCTTCGACCCTTCAAGAAACATGGCCAAGTACAGGAATGTCCTCAGCAATCAAAACCTCCAGCCACCAATCATCCCCCTGTTCCCTGTCATCAAGAAGGACCTCACCTTTCTACATGAAGGTAAAACAAAATGAAACGACCGACTTTATAAAATAATTATGGATTCAATTTTTTGTGATTGGCAGTATTTTTGCAAAGTTCCTGTGTGGCAGATTTACTCTAGTGTTTTTACATTATTTTATATCTGTTTAGCTCAGATCTTTCACTCGGTAAACATTACTATATTAGACACTACACAACACACACAGCTGCAGATTCTGCACAATTTTTCTGAAAAGAGTCAGTGTTGCCAGATACTGCTGATAGTTTCCAGCTCAAAATCTATTCAAAAACTGCCAATATGCACACAGGCCCACAGAGTTTAATCACCACTGCACTGCATCAGATTCAAGAGCAGTGCACACTAGCGCTCAATCATACACAAAACAAAAAACTATTCTTACTATCGGTTTGCAGGCAAACACTTTTGCATTATCACCTATCATTTAAAAGCAAACTAAATAACAATCCATTTTGCAAAGTCGAACACCCAGGCATGCACACACATACAACCCATTTATATACTATATATATTTCTAATCTTAAAAAGTGTGTATTGTTATTGAAATACAGGACAACTGGCTGTTTTTCATGTAAGCTTTTCTCAATGTGAAAGCCAACTATAAGTAGGTAACTGCTTCTTGGTTTCAGTGTGGTTCTTTAAATATTGCAGTTAGCTTTCCTATCATCTGCTATACATGGAATTATCCATAACTTTAAGTTTACCTCTCTGACCAACTTCTTTATGTACAGACCACCAGTGATCTCAAAACAAATTGTGTTGATTTGCTGTATAAATGCAGTAACCACAAACAGAATCTAATTGTTTCAAGGGGTAAAAATGCTTCACGGTTAGCCATATTTATCTCCGTAGTCCTCTGTCACTTGCTGTAGTTTTTAAACTCTGTAATTGATCTTTTTTTTTCTTTGGCTTTTTCAGGCAATGACTCTAAAGTGGACGGCCTGGTGAACTTTGAAAAGCTGCGGATGATTGCCAAAGAAATTCGCCATGTTGGTCGCATGGCGTCTGTCAACATGGACCCAGCCCTTATGTTCCGAACAAGGTAAGATATTTAGGAAACAAAGTTAGATCTTTAGATTCTTAAGGACCCTTCACTCTCCCTGTAGGACCAGCCGGCACTACGCTGACTAACCAGCTCTGTGGGGTTAGCCGGTTCACGTAGATTGAGTCCAATTCCTGCCTCACGCTTTTCCTTTAAGCAGCTGTTCTCTTTGACAACTGCTTCGTCTAGCAACTGTTTCCTTGTACACATTGTTGGCATAAGATGTGCTCAGTGCTTCTGTGAAAGTCTCTTTGTCTAATCATGTCTCCTCTTAGTCGAGTGTTACCATTTGATTTCCTTTCTGCTGACTTTCATGTGGGTCTGTTGGTGAAATTGCTTCTCTTTGGTGATCTTGGTGGTCTTTCCTGTCCTAAGCTTTGTCTCCTCTCTCTCTTTCAACTCATCCACCCTTTGCCCTCCATGCTTCTCTGCTCATGGCACACACCCTCTAGGAAGAAGAAATGGAGAAGTTTAGGGTAAGTTTGGTGACCCTACAACCTTTGCCCTCTCTGCACCATGCACCCTTTTTTTCCCCTGCAGATTTGCCTGCTTTTTTGAGTTAAATCCGTTTTGAGTTAAATCCTTCTAACTCTGCTTGACGCTAACCTATGGATATTCAGTGGAACAAAGGTCACATATGCCAACATGAGGTTATAGTGAATTATTTGAGAATCAGTAAATAATGGGAATAATTGGAATACTGTTTACGACATGAGATAAACACACGCTTGACAAATAAAAGGATTATATCCAGCTTCCAAGTAGCAAATGCGACCTTTTTCTGATATGTTGTTTCCCAACATAATGCATGCAGCTTCTGTTTTAAAGTTTTGCCTGTCTTTGATGGTCGATCTGCTTATCAAAGCTCCAAACAGCCAGAGATTCTGGAACTGAAATACTCTGCAACATGCTTTACATTCTTGTGGTCAAATGGGACACCATTGTGCACAGCCAACATTTAATGGGAAACATGCAGATTTACATTTCATTCACTCAAAAACAAAAGAAAGCAGTTTGACATCTGCAGCTCATGATTAGCACCTTAATCTCGTAAATACAACATCCATGCCTTGTAGCTGTGAGATTGTCTCGTAATAATATCTCTAAAATGTGGTTTGTTGTTGTTATAAGGTACTACTTGAAAATTTTTATTGAAACGTGATAAATTTGTTTCCACCATCGAGAACAAATGTGGCTTCTCATTGACTAACACCACAGGCGACTGCCAGGGTGCTGTTTGGCTGAGACCATGTGCAAAAAAACATGCTTTCACTACTACTACTACTACTACTACTACTACCAGCTCTGACTCAAACCACAGAAATGTAAACTATGACTGCACTACACTAGCCCCTCTTTCTACTGCCCTGTTGTTTGACTGCAGCCGTCATCGCTCAACCTCTCCCTCTGCCGTCTGGAATGTCTGGAATGTTTTGGAGTTGGGAGAAATGACTAAAGCTGGTCTCTGCATGTTCGAGTTTTAAATACCACACTCCCTATGTAGCCTCATAGTGTCAAATATACAGTTTTACTTCAAAATCAAGTCATTTACAGTCTGAAGCCACACCTTTTTTTTTGTCTTCTTGTTTGTGCGTCTCTGTTCCTCTCTATGTTCATGTGCACAAGCAGGTCGCTAAGTCAGGGTAGCGCCAACGCCGCCGTGCTTGACGTCACACAGACAGGTGGGCACAAGAAGCGGGTGCGACGCAGTTCCTTCCTAAACGCCAAAAAGCTTTACGAGGATGCCCAGATGGCTAGGAAGGTCAAACAGTACCTGTCCAACCTCAGCCTGGAAACGAATGAGGAGAGTCTTCAGACACTCTCCCTACAGTGTGAACCCTCCATTAGCACATGTGAGTTTGTTGCAGTTTTTCTTCTTTCTTTCAGTTTTTGGGGTTTGGGGAGTTTAATAGGGAAAAATATGAAGTTACAAAAGATCGAAGCTTGAGCGCAATTCTCCTGAGACATACTCATACCCTCACACATACTTCACTGCTCAGAATCAGATCCTCAAGGACTCACTGGCATGAAATAAAAATCTGAGTTACTTAGCCAATTTCCTCATTGTTGATGCCAAACCTCCTTTGTTGTCATTGCACTGGGGAGTAGTGGTCAGAGAGACTCTGTGAGCCGTGCAGCTCAGTTTTGATCGATACAAAAGTCTTAAGAGCAAATTTCTTCCTTCTAAGCCCTTTTTAACACAATTACCTATTAAATGTAACTTAAAGTATATCTATACAGAATACTTACTTATTTCCCACTACTCAGTGCCCAAAAATGCAGGTGGGAAACGACCAGACACTTCTCCAGTTGTGCCCAGAGCTGCGAGTCAACAAAGGGGTCAGCTGGCCAAAGGAAACCAAGCTCTCCAGGTCCCCGCTGTGGCCCTTTACCCATCTCGAAAGAAAGTGCAAGTCAAGGATCTGCCACCATTCGGTAAGATGAAGATTACACATAACCGTCAGTATTCAAGTATCATTTGAGTTTAATGGTATTCCCCCTCCCATCATTGAGAGAATAGGATACGTGTTATTCTAGAATAAAGCTTTATGATTGTGAACATTCATTGGATAGTTATGAAGGTAAAATTCTTGGGATGTGAATCTTTTTATTTTTTAATTGGTTTAGCTTTCCGTACAGGTGGATACAGTAATGGTGCATGATTGCATGAACAGCATTCTGTATAGATCTTCTGTTCCCTTGTCCTTGTACATGCTCCTATTACCTTGTCCTCCTCATCTTTTTATTTGCAGACAATGGCTGATTCAGCTTCTTTGTGACAGTGCTGCCACCAAGAGGCTGGCTGGCAATAAACAAATGCAAAAAAATCCCAGACAATGCTGCTTAGCGTCCCAGCACCCTTGGGGTCTGGCAGTGTTCCTCATGTTAATTCTGCTCATCTTTTTGCAAATGTCCACAGGCACCAGTTCCCCGCAGTCTCTGAAGAAGATCCTCGCTCTTTCAGAGGAGGGGAGCGAAAGACACCGGAGGCAGCCAGAGGACACCATGTCCAATGCCTCCTCCCAGCTCTCCTCCCCTCCCACCTCCCCCCAGAGCTCGCCCAAGAAGGGTAAGCCAATAATCCTCCCTCCCTCTGACACCACTCTCCAGACTGCAGTCATGGTGAGCTACAATTGCCACCTAGTGGCTGCCGCTATGTACTGCACGATGGCTCTCATTGTTCAGAGTATGAGAGACCAATATGATATTAAAGTTGACAGATGATGCGTGAATAAGAGTTGATTTATACTATAAAACAGATACTGTATGGATTTAATTTAGTCAGCCAGGTTTAAGTTGTGTAAAAACAGAGATAAGCACTTAGAACTTGAATGCTTTTCTCATAATCACGCACTACTTTTACCAATGACTATGAATTAAAAACTGTAAATTCTGATCTACTGCAAGTACATAAATGTATCGTCTTCCACTTCTTCCTCGCTCCTCCAGGTTACAACAGGATGGGAGACACCTACTCAGACTCTGGTCACAGTGAGATCTCCTCTCGCTCCAGTCTCGTTAGTAACTCCTCTTTCGACATGGCCCAGGAGGAGAGGAGACTTCGTCACTCCGGAGTAGTCGGGGATTCTCACATTGGAGGATCAAGGCTGGAACGAAGAGCCACAACTGACCCCGATCAGTACAGTCTTGGGTAGGATTACTGAGAACTTGATAAGTGAATCATTGTTTTGTTTTTTTTTCCCTTCTGAGGTGAAGCATCGTCATCTTTTATTCTTTTTTTTTAAACATCATATCCTAGGTCATATTCATCAATGCAGGACTGTCGGGGCATTTATGCTGGCGGCCATACAGTACTCTCCTCACCCAGTTCAGAGGAACTGACTCAGGATCAGGGAGACCGTGTTTCCCTCGACGCTGCAGACAGCGGCCGCGGTTCTTGGACATCCTGTTCCTCTGGCTCCCACGATAATATCCAGACGATGCAGCAAGGACGTAGTTGGGAAACTTTGGCCTTTGGCGGTGGTGGAAGTGGAGGCGGCATTGGAGGGCTCCCTCCTGGCGGGCCAGATGCCATATTAGGGGGATCAGCTGCACTGTGGGCAGCACAGGCAAGGGGGAGCTGGGCATCTGCCAGCTCCTCCTCGTCCTCAGCAGCATACTGGGGGGAGGACTCCGAGGGGGATACCGGCACCATAAAGAGGAGAGGAGGAAAGGACGTCAGCACCGACCCAGAAACAAGTAGCATCACATCCACCGGGTCAGAGGAGGCAAAGCAGCTCGGCCGACCATCTCCATCACCCATCACTGTCGGAAATAAAGGCGGCCTTTGTAAGTGACTGCTAAGTTTTTGTTTTGTTTTTTTATGCACCATTACGAGTCGGACTGTTTACTGACTTGATTGCAGTGACTTTCTAAAGTCTTTGTTACCTCACAGTCATGAGGAGACTCCTCAAGTTTGTGCACCTCACAAAGAAACCTACACGTACCTGCTATATAACACATTTTAGACCTAAAATAATGTACAGATTCCAGTGGTGCTGAATTCTTTCCTGGCATGTCCTAATATAAATATTAAACATTATACATTCATCCTGCAGCAGCTCAGTGTCTCATTATTGCGGCCTGCCCCACAGTTTGAGAAACATTGGATTAAACAAACAAATGTCTTTGTGGCTTTAGTTTGTAATCCAGCTCATTTTAACCAATGATGTTTGGGCAGGCTGTGGTTGTCCCTGCAAAGACCAAGAGGGAAATGTATCTGGAAACCATCAGCTAGCATTTTGCTTTTCACAGTTTTGTTGTTCATTCCTGAACAGTGACTCGGGTCCAGAATTTTGGCCGCGATGTCCACTGGCTGCGCTGAATGGGGCCCAAATATCAGTCAACCCACAGGCCAAATCATTAGAGGATAGCTGTTGGGTTCCCAGATTGCTTCTCATTTAACTCTTGGCAAAAAAAAAGAATGAAATGGGCATTGATCCCAAAATTATGAGGTAATCCTACATCCTATCGAAGGATTGTTTTTCTTCTGTGCAGCAGAGCAGTCCAGATTTGAGATGGTAACATTTAATGACAGCATCTTTAAATGTTGCATCTCATCCTTTTTTTCCCTTAATTTTTGATTTGTCATCTTCTGCTGTCGCTGCCAAAAAAGCTTCATAAAACACATCATCACGTGTCTCTCTTTTGTATCCCCTCAGCCCGAAAAGAGGGCCGTTACCGTGAGCCTCCCCCGACTCCCCCCGGCTACACTGCCTTGACCATCTCTGACCTCGCTGAGGGACAGCACTCAGCCCAGTCTGTTCCCATGTCCACAGCGACCCACTCAGGCCGGCGGCCACCAGACTACACTACGGCTCTGCAGCGCTCGCGCATGGTCACCCAGTCGCCCGACTCCCACCAGGCCCACCAGGGGGCCAAGCACCGGGCAGGCGGCCTCCACCGCACTCGCTCACCCGCCGAGGAGCAAGAGCCTGAAGAGGAAGAGGAGGGTGAGTCCTTGTCTTCCAAACTAGTCGCTCTGAGGAAGCCAGTGGCACAGCATACACCAGAGACTCCCAGACCATGACAGTGTGTGTACGGGGGTTAACAGGCAGGGCCCGACTCCCCAAGGCAGGTAAAAACTAATTTATCAGGTTGCCCCCTCCACACCAGTGAACCTGCATGTCAGCAGAGATGCATACAACCCCCACAGCACTAGTAGCACCGGTCCCACTCCAAATTCCAAAAGTCAGTGGAAATTAAATTTGATCTGGAAAGTCTTGATTTGGAGTGGGACCCTCACCTCTTACCCGCAATATGTCATCATGCATGAGTCATACTTACTGGATTAGACTCACTACTTCTCTGCCACCACGCATTCTGCTCTTCTTCTCTCACTTTCTCACACACCGTGTCCAAACAGCATTCATCAGCAGACACGGTGTTAGGATCCTCTCACCCATGCAGTCAGTGCCTGAAAACATGCACCTCCATTCACCTGCACCAGCACACCCCTGACTCGCCTGCAGTGACTCTGAACATACTGTGTGTCGTTGTAGTGGTCTGGTGTAGCGAAGAAAGATCAAAATGTGGATAGATGTGCACTTGTTAAGTAATAAATGTATAGACTAACATGAAAGGCTAGTTTAAAGAAAGGCTGATGTGCAAGCTTGAAAAAAGGTTTTAGTTTAGGTAGTTCAGTATGCCTGCCTAATAAACAGCTGTTTGTTTACACACTAAAAGCAGCCACAAAAAGAAATTTGACACGCAACATGAAAATATTTCATTTTAGAATCTTTTTCCACCCACAAGCTGCCTGTCCTTGATTTCATCCATGATTTGATGCAAGAAATCAAGAACTGGAACTGAAACAGACCAAAACTACAAACATTTTTCCAACTTTTTGAGAGTGATGACTCAAAGAAGGCCATTGGAAGGAAAACAGTGAGAGAAACGGTAAAAAAAAAATTCCTGCCGCTAATATACACAAAAAAATCCCGATGTCAACAAATCATCTCAAACCTGTTAAAAATAGATACTGCAGTGCATTTCCAGTGGAGGACATTTCCAACTGGAAGCTTAAATAAAGCACATGGAAATGTTAAAGCTGTTTTTTGGCTTCGTATGTCAGAGGTTTCAGCATCTGCAGCAAAGTGAAGTGTTGGAGTAGTGAATGTATCTGTGACATCTGCCATGCAATCTAACATGGCTCATGGCAGAGTTGGCATCAGCAAGTTGTTAATTATCTGGGCAGTATCTCAGGCAAAACTATCCGAGCACCATGCCAAATGCACTTGGAGAAAATGCTTTGAAAATCCTTTATTGCTTTACATTTCGAAAACGCCACAGTCTGCCTTCAGATGACTGAGCAGCACTGTTGTACTGCGGTGTTTGTGTCCAATCAAACAAGTTTAGTCAAGCTTTGAAAACTTCCCTCGAAAACTTCAGATTGATGTGAGTTAAAGCTGATCAGAAAAATGATGGTATTCTTTGGTAATATTGTTGGCATTACATTAAGTAAAAGCTTCCTGAGCGGTGTCTCAGGCAGGTTTTCATTCTACACATTGCCACTGCTGACCTCATTAACTCTTCAACTTTATTACATTCTAGCTCATGCATTCATTCAAGGTAACCGATGCCTATCTTTGTTTCTCTCTCCACAGAGGATGAACAGGTGTCAGCGGTTTGAGGGACAACAGTGGACATCTTTTTGCAGTAACTTGAAGTGCCCCTTGTTCAGGGTGGACAGGATTAAAGAGACAGGCAAACAGACTCATCCGTGACATAACGTGCCTGCCTCCTCCACTTGATTCTCCCTCCTTACTGGTGGATTCCTCTGCTCATCTCCCTCCTCCGCCTTAAAGCATCATGGAGGGTTGAATGACCCTGCATGCAAAAAAAAAAAAAAAAAAAAAGATAAAAATACTGTGAAGAAGAGATGGAGAGAAGGTCAAAGACGATTTAAAAAAATGCCTGGCACTTTGGAAAAAAATAAGACTGCAGAACCCTGACTGGCACTGGGTTTTGGGGGGGCTTCACCCAAGCCACAGACACACAAAACCACATAAATATTACTGTTACAAACAGGACTGACTTCTTAAGACTGCCCACCACCACCACCGCCGCCGCCACCAGTAACAAAATCCCAGACCTTGCTGTTGACACCACAGCATCATGACGTGTTGAGCTTCATCTGCACTTTCTCATTTTCTACTTTCTAAAAAAAAAAAAAAAAAAAAACAACAAAAAAACACCCAACCCAAGAACAAATAAAACTACAAAACAGACTAATGCTGAAGACGGAGAGAAACAGTTGACTTGACTCTTAATTTTCAACTTCCCACTAGATTTTTTTTTTGGTTTGTTTGAGTTTTGTTTCTTTGATTGCACTCTGGGGGACCGAAAAGAGAAATCAAGTCAGCCCATAATTTCTCTGCCTGGACTGAAATGACCCATCTGTTGCTGAGGGTTTGAACTCTGAATCCAGTATTATCTCATGTCACATATGAAAGCTAATCACTTGTTGGTTTAAATCAAAGAGCTAGGAGGAGGACTCAGGTGGGAGAACCAACGTGCACACATGCACAAACAGACAGAGACACACACACAATACATTTTGCATACCCAAGCATAAACAAAATCACAGTTTAATTCAAAAGCTAGCACTTTCAGCACAATATCAGATTTTACCAGATGCTTGCTGCCACCCCCCCCCCCCCCCCCCCCACCCCCCCGGATAACAGGGTATGAGTGAAGCATATCAGCAGAGTGTGTCTGGTTATATCTCAGTCTTTGTATCATCTAGTTGCTTTGTTTTACACTGAGACTTTTGATGGCGATTATAGGAAAAAGCACAGAGATGACCCACTGGGAATCACATGAGGCTTAACGGTGTTGGTCTCTACAGTGCATCAGATGCACACAAGCGAGCTAAATCGAGAAATCTAAGAATCATAGTACAAACTGTGAGCAGCAATCGAGCACTAATATTAGAAAAGTTGCCTTTCATTCCGTTATTTTTACTGATGAAAGGATCACAGACCAGCAGCAGGGCTGATTTTGTTTTAAAAGCTGCCAGTGTGACTCTACCTTTGCAACATGATCTTGTAATAGTCTGAATATACACCCATTTCCCTTCCAAATGAAAATATCCACTGATTCAGATTTGGCTTCTTCCCGACACAAACACACGCCACATCTCATGAATGTCCAAGCGCCTTATGATGCCATGATTGCAAACATTTCATTCGGCGGTTGTCCCCAATGTGAATCACCTTGTTTCAAGAGCAAACCTTGAATCAAGCAGTAGTGGAATGAAATGCCTTATTCAAGATACTTCCCCTGGCTTTTTTTTTTTTTGTTGTTGTTGTTTTGTTGTTGTTTTATTTCGTGTGTGTGTGTATGTATGTGTGTGTGTGTGTGTGTGTGTATATATATATATATATATATATATATATATATATATATATATATATATATATATATATATATATATATATATATATATAACCAGGAAGTCGGGCATTTATTTTTGGTTGTGTTTGTGGCTTCAGGTGGTTTTATCAGACTGTGTTACAGTATAGTAGATCTTTTTGTCTCGGCATAGAGCGACCCTGCCTCCCTCCCTCTGTTGTCGTGCTACCAGATACATCCTCAGAAACTCTCCTCATCTGTTACAGACATCAGCTCAGTGGATGCTGTGTGTATATCGCTAATGCCTGCGTCCAGTTTTACATCATATCTCAGCATCAATGGAAGCGACTGAAAGTTTTGATCTTTTTTTTTTCTTTGACTCCGGTGAGGTAGTTGACGAATGAAGTACTTTTTTTTTTTTTGTTTGTTTTTAATCCAAGGCTGCCAATTTAAACGATTAAGAATCCTCTTGTGAAACGTAAACTTTTTGTTGTTCTTCAGAGTGGCACTGATCACATTGATCAGTCTTTGAATGAGTGCAGTGTTTTCCACTGTGTTCTGTGACTTCGCTCTAATCATTTTTTCCCTAGGGTTTCTTTTGTTATTGTATTTTTTTTTTTTTTTGTAATGGTTGCAGATGGATTGTTAATAATTTGTTTGTAATACAGTGGTGACATGCATCATTCACGTTCATTCAACTCTGAAGATAATGTGCATATTAGCGGGCCGAGTCCTAGTTCGAAAAACAAAACGTTGCACAACAATGTACAAGCGTAAAAGTAAGTGTAGTAGGTAGAACTGCTACTCCGTTTGATGTGTGATGTCAGTGAGAAATGTACATTTAGCTGGTGATGATCTTCTTTTCTTCATTCTTTCTTGTACTACTTTGACCTGTATGTCTTTTAAAAAGACAATTGGTGGAGTACGTATCGGTTGTTTTTTGTATTTTTAATACAATAATTGTAAATATTGGTTATATTTTTGTTCAAATGTACTATGTTTATGCCTCAACATCCAGTTTATATGAAGCTGGGAATCAATAAAACTGCATAAAGAATCAACACCTAGGTTTAAATTCACTTATTCATTTCTTCTGCATTTAGATGTCTTTCTTTTCATTTTTCTTTCTAAGGATTTTTTTCCCCTTTTTGTCTCCAGATGCCGTCTAGTGTTTGCACAAGTCATGGAAGCAACTTGAAAAGTGTAACGCTCATCCTTTTCTATCTGACCACAGAGTGTCAGAGTTAATAAAAGAGATATTGAAGTCTCCTCTTGCTTTTATGTACTTGTTTTGTGTTATCTTGTGTTATCTTGTTACTCTGAGAATAGTACAAGTCCCCACTCTAATTTTTCTCTTGGTGTTCTAATTTACTTGATTCCTCATTCGTTTCTTCAATTACCCGTTTCTTTTTCTAATAAAGTTCTACAGTTCCCATAATAAGAGAAGTAAATTGATGCCAATACATCTGACCAGTGTTGTGGAAATGATGCGGGGTTTTTTTTTTTTTTTTCTCTTGAAACTGAGACATTTAATTCATCCCTTCGTTGTTCATGATAACTGCTGAGATTTATATTTTTCCTGAATTGGGAAAAATGGAAAGATGAAGCAACATAACAATGGCAGGCAGCGTTATATAAAATTAGTTATTTTCCAAGGGGACTGGAAGGGACTCTGGTGGTTCAGAAGTTTGAAAATGTTAGCTGTGCGTCCTGTTTTAACTTCAGTTCTATTTTTGTTGTTTTCAGTTTAGTTTGATACTTCTCAGAGTGACTTTGTTCATTTCTTATGCATTCTTCAGTGATATTAAGTTACTTTTAAGTTTAGTTTTCATGAAATGTGTGATGGCAAGATAAGAATTAGAATAATGGATAGGATTGTCAGAATATACACTCAGAGGCTATATACACACTTTATTAGCTGCAGCTGTTCAACTGCGCACATTTAATCAGCCACATGGCAGCAACTCATTTAGGCATCTCTGGTAAGTGGCAGTTCTCTGAGTAAAAATATTGATGCAATGCAAGAGAGCAGAGGAGAATTGCCAGATTGTTTTGACCCAATAGGAATGCAACTGTGACTAAAATAACTTTGTAACAACCAAGCTGTGAAGAAGAGCATCTGTGAGTGCCAGACACATTGAACTTTAAAGGAGACTGGCTATAGTGGTGGAGGACCACACTGTGTGCCATTCCAGGGTCAATAAATCTGGACAATAGAAGATTGGAAAAACATTGCCTGTTCCGATGAGGCTCGATTTCTGTTGTGACATTTGAATGGTAAGATCAGCATGAAAGCATGCATCCATCCATCCAGCTGTGTCATGCATCAGAAGATGGGTTTGGTGGTGTTTTTCGTTTTTTAACAAAACACTACTCAAATGGGTCACCAGACCTCAACGCAAAAGAGAACATTTTGCATGTGGTGGAATGGGAGATCAAACCTGCAGAAACTGTGCGATGCTATCATGACACCAAATCTTAGAAATGTTTCCAGCACCTTGTTTAATCTGAGCCACAAAAAAATTAAAATGGTTCTGAAGGCCAAAGCGGATCCAACCGAGTAATAGTAATGTACCTAATGGCCACAAGAGGGCACTCTAACAGTTAAGATCTGAACTCAGTTTGCTCAGACATTAGAGTGTTGTAATGCATAGAAAATATGTTAAATTGATTGTAATTGCTCAGATTTTGAAATGAAGAATGATTTTATTAGAAACCCAGTTTAAAAGAAAGCCCTTTTGTTGTGGGGGAAATCAAACTTAAATGTAACTAACCCGTGTCGTCATAGCCTAATAGCATCTTTTTTTTTTTTTCTTTTTCTTTCTTTTTCCCCCAGAGCCTCGGTTCAGGTGGGGAGACTCCCTGTGCTCATGCAGTCTGAGATTATTCCGGCTGTTGCGGTGCTAGTCGGCACCATATCACAGCTTGACATTTCCAGTCCTCATGAATAATGCAAGCTCAATGGTCCTGGTTCCTGCTATCATGGAGCCGAGGGCCCCAATTTGTCACACTATCCAAAATATGATGCACATCCCCAACACGAGAGTCGAGGAGCTGCCTTCACATCCACACACATGTACAGACTGGTAAATAAAGGTATAAATATCTGTTTCACTGCTCCAGTTCTGTGTCTATTCTCAGCCTCTCATAGATAAAGAGAAACAAGAGGATAGGGGAGATGCAACTTTTTTTTCCCTTTTTTTTTTTTTTTTTTTTTTTTTTGCCAAATTCCAATACTGAGCCATTTTCAAATTGGTTCAAATTAAACGGTCAAAATGGCTACAAAGATGCTTAAGTTGCCTGTGGTATTTTGGTTAGTTACCATATTTCTCAAGGGTATCAAAGGCTCTGTGGCAGCGTTTAGCTGACAGTACTGAAAGAAGTTAATACACAGGTTTTATTAACTGCTGCCGATTTCTGTTATCTCGGGTGTTATAGAACCAGTTAGTGACAGAAAACACTGGTCTCTTCCCAGCTGTTATGAGTCTGGAAAAAATACATTAAAGTCGTGGCCTTTATGCATGTCTGTTTGACTCTCCGAGGAAAGAGATGTGGACCAGAGGACTCGAGAACGATAGACTGCATAGCGTTGAGCTCTTGTTATTCATGGGGTGTGGTGTCACATAACAACTGCAGTGTAAGCGACACAAAAAGTGCCTATATGTATATATTTTTTTCCTAATTTCCATCATACAGAGGCACAGCTCTAATGCTGACAAGTCATGTTTTTATTGTGATAAAATGAAGTTAAAATATTCTCACTGCAGTCGCCTGCATTAGAAAGATAACTGTGACTGACATGGGAATCGATGTGGAACCACACATGCCCAAAAAGGAAAAAAAAACCCAAAACAAGCACTGCTGCTGCATGAAATTACAGAGGACACGCTGCTGTAATCTGTGTCCGACAGTACCACCACCCCCGAATATAGTTAAAGGCCATATGTTTACTACTGGCTTGGCTCTGGAAGTGTGCAGCATGCTCAGAGGCACCAGGGGGCACTCTTTCCTGTAAAATGCCGCCAGATAGACGTGTCCACTCTTTCCCTGGGCAATGGGCCTTATCAATGGGTAGCAGGCAGCCATTGGTCCTCTGTAGATAGCCGGGCTGGTTATGTGTGCAAAACCTGGGCCCAGAGTGTCGACCGTGTTCAATCGAGGCAGCCGTGGGTCATATTATGGGACTGTCTGGATTCCTTTCATGGTAAATTGGATGAAGGCTACAGCACTAGAGCTGAAGGGAGTGGAGATGTCACAGTGTTCAGCAGGCTATGTCTGGACTTCACAAGGCTACATAGGCCTGAGCAGACTATTCACTTAAAAGCTGTCGGAGTCAAAGAATTGAGAAAAAGAAAGATTAATAAAAGCTGTATACGCTCCTCTGCCCAGGTGCTTTCCTCTGCAATTTGCTGTGGTAAAATCCAGTGAAGGTTGTGGGTCTGAAGGGAGGGGTTGAAGAGCACTTTAAAGCGCATTCATTCTTTTTTTGTTTTGATTGAGAAGAATGTTCTCATTGCACACGGTTCATAAAGGGACTCGTGCTGTTCCCTTCACTCCCAGAGCCTCTTGTAGAGAGCCGGTAATTCAATATCAGCGTGAGGTTCTTTAATTACTGTCGGTGCATGTACCTGGGCTTATTACATTTTGTGATTTTCTCAGATATTTCATACATAATTGGAAACAATAAGTGTTATATCACAGTTATCTCTGAAAGATGTCTAACGGTGATATGGGGTTAGATATAAATCCACCATTTCTCTATAAAAAAATAGATAGTGTACATTCCCTAGCGGTTTCAGCTTTTCAAACTTCACTCCAAGAGGCAATTGCCACTGTCAAAACCGTACATTTTGAGGTGCATCAATACATTTTGATATTTTATGATGCCTTTTAAGGAAAAAAAAAATGTCAATACAACAAATCAGAACAACAGCAACCGTATTTTCTTTTTAGATAAGCGGTTCCAGAACTACTCAGATCTGTTATTATCTTGCATCGATCGTTTGGTTATTTGCCAGAGAAGAGCGGCTTTCTTGTGTTGTGCCGGTGGTGCTGCTGTGCCCTCAACTCTGCTGCTCCGGCTCTCGAGTTGCCACTGTGGTAGATTAGTAGATACTGAGATCAGCCTCTGACAGAGCACCTGCAAATGTGCAGAGATAAGAAGAGGGAGCCACCCTATAAACAGAGTAGAAAACCAGCAGTGCACACTTAAGCAACACTCTCAGGACTGACAATAATTCAGCTGTGTTGAATTTTTTAAGTCATTCATAGTTTGGAATTTTTATCAAGTATCTATCTCTCTATCTATCTGTGCAAGCTCTTTCACCTCTGCCTCACACACTATTCCCATAAATAAATCTGTGACTTTATGCTCCCTGTTGCCTTGCAGAAGTGATTCGGTGGAACCTGACGCCTCATGCAGTAATGACTCTCTTGTCATTCATGGCATTGGCAGAAGAAATCACAGAGTGAGAAAATATCTTCTCACTATCTGCTGTGGAGGAGTATAAAGGTCTGTAGTCATTATGGAGGAGGCCCAATAAAAATTGTTCAGATTCAATGGCTTTAGTCCAAGAAAACATAGAAAACACAACAATCTTTCATACAATGCTTAGTGGGAGAACAAACTCAATTCTAGATGCCATTTTCAAGTCCTAAGGTATAATTGGCAGACGGTTAGCTTAGCTTAACATGCAGACTGGAAGCTTTCTCCGTAATAATTTACTGCATGCATTTATATGTCACTGTTGCATGCCATTAGCACTGTGTCTTTTCTCTTCTTTCATGGTCTGTTCCTTGCCCTCGGTCTCCCAGTAGCTTCTTGCAGGTGTGAGTCTCTGTAGGGCTGCATGCCTGCAGTTACCTGAGCCAAGAATTCTATTGTGTGTTGTATTCTTCCCTGTTTCCTTTTCTCATCTTTTCTCTCCAGTTTTTTCTCTGAACCCCAACTGGTTGCAGCAGATGGCTGCCCTCCTTGAGCTTGGTTCTGCTGAATTTTTTTTAAAGGGAGTTTTCTGCTTCTTTCTCCCCAGTGTTGCCAAGTGCTTGGTCATAGCAGGTTCTTAAATTATTGGGTTTCTAATATTGTAAATTTATTATTGTGCCTAACAATATACAACACCTATTGATCAGTCACGACCGAACAGGCTTTAGTTGCATGCAGGTAAACGGTCAATATGGGGAAACAAAAACAGATAGCATCTGCCAAAATTTGATCTCGAAGCAATATGCTATTGGGCTTTTGTTAGCTTTCCCCACCTTAATTAATAGTTCTTTAAACAGCAGTGCAGAAAACAAGAAATTGATCAGATATCCAGAAATCCTGAGTATAATTAAGCCGTGAAAAGTTTCCCATTCGCCCAAAGATCAAGTCAGCACAACAGACAATGTGTTCCCAAATGGTTGAGTGAGGCCAGTGTCAGTTGTTCAAGAGTCATCATGCAATGAAGGATCTACAGGGTGGGCCATTTATATGGATACACCGTAATAATATGGGAATGGTTGGTGATATTAAAGTCCTGTTTGTGGCACATTAGTATATGTGAGGGGGCAAACTCCTCAAGATGCGTGGTGACCATGGTGGCCATTTAGAAATAGGCCATCTTGGGTACAACTTTTGTTTTTTCAATAGGAAGAGGGCCATGTGACACATCAAACTTATTGGTAATGTCACAAGAAAAACAATGGTGTGCTTGGTTTCAACGTAACTTTATTCTTTCATGAGTTATTTACAAGTTTCTGACCACTTATAAAATGTGTTCAATGTGCTGCCCATTGTGTTGGATTGTCAATGCAACCCTCTTCTCCCACTCTTCACACACTGATAGCAACACCGCAAGAGAAATGCCAGCACAGGCATCCAGCATCCGTAGTTTCAGGTGCTGCACATCTCGTATCTTCACACCATAGACAATTGCCTTCAGATGACCCCAAAGATAAAATTCTAAGGGGGTCAGATCGGGAGACCTTGGGGGCCATTCAACTGGCCCACGACTTTCCTTTCCAGGAAACTGTTCATCTAGGAATGCTCGGACCTGGCACCCATAATGTGGTGGTGCACCATCTTGCTGGAAAAACTCCGGAAACGTGCCAGCTTCAGTGCATAAAGAGGGAAACACATCATCATGTAGTAATTTCAAATATCCAGTGGCCTTGAGGTTTCCATTGATGAAGAATGGACCCACTATCGTTGTCCCATATACCACACCCAACCATCACTTCTGTTGGCCCAACAGTCTTTGAGGGATCCATCCAATGTGGGTTAGTGTCAGACCAATAGTGGTGGTTTTGTTTGTTTCACCATTCACATAAAAGTTTGCCTCATCACTGAACAAAATCTTCTGCATGAACTGAGGGTCCTGTTCCAGTTTTTGTTTTGCCCATTCTGCAAATTCTGTGCGCCGATCTGGGTCATCCTCGTTGAGATGCTGCAGTAGCTGGAGTTTGTAAGGGTGCCATTTGTGAGTAGCTAATATCCACCGAAGGGATGTTCGACTAATGCCACTCTCCAGTGACAGCGGCGAGTGCTACGCTGTGGGCTCTTGCTGAATGAAGCTAGGACAGCCACTGATGTTTCTGCATTAGTGACAGTTTTCTTGCATCCACATTTTGGCAAATCCAACACTGAACCAGTTTCACAAAACTTAGCAAGCAGTTTGCTAACTGTAGCATGGGAGATGGGTGGTCTCGTAGGGTGTCTTGCATTGAAATCTGCTGCAATGACCCGTTTTCTGCGTTCACCAGAAATCAATACAATTTCGATCCGCTCCTCACATGTTAACCTCTTCGACATGTCAATGGCTGTGAACAAAGAGAAACTTGTAAATAACTCATGAAAGAATAAAGTTACGTTGAAACCAAGCACACCATTGTTTTTCTTGTGACATTACCAATAAGTTTGATGTGTCACATGGCCCTCTTCCTATTGAAAAAACAAAAGTTGTATCCAAGATGGCCGATTTCTAAATGGCCACCATGGTCACCACCCATCTTGAGGAGTTTGCCCCTTCACATATACTAATATACTAATGTGTGATTTGGAATTTTTGCTATGCTAAGCTAACAGACAGCTAGCTTGTATAGCATTTCTTCAGTTGACTCTTGGCAAGAAATCAAATAAAATGCTCTCAGAAACACATCCACCAATTATTTCATTTTTCTTCTTGAAACTTGAATTAAAGCCTCACATATGCAAACAACATTCACTCAGCGGCCACTTTGTCAGTCACATCTCACTACTATCATCCTGGAGTCTCTGGCCTTTAGAAATGGTTAATTTCAAGGTTAAAATACACCAAGCAAAATAAGCAGAACCTATCTGGAAAAAATATAGAAATACTTCTTTCATGACTTTATTGTTAGGAGAGAAAAGCTGACTTGTTGACTTGTAGAAAACCGTATATAGATTAGACTCAAGAAGCAATGAAAAGAAGTAATAGATTCCTAATAGATTCCTTGCACTCGAGCCAGATGTAGTTTTTCTTCAAAACTGAAATACGCATTCTTGCTGTTGTACAGTCACTAAACTGCATACTGAAGATTTTCCACATCAACTCGAAGCTTTACATTTAACCCAAAAACATAATGCTGTTAACAAATTCTGATATATTTTGTTACAGAAAATGTGTAGGAAGCATGAAACTCAATAAGTGACTCATTCCCTCATATGTTTTCACATGCTGTTTTCTTCTCCTTTTTATTGAACCCAAAGGATCCCATTTGATCGCTATCCAAGCTGTAAATATAGCTGAGGGCCATGCTTTGAGATGCTTTGAATTCAAATAGATCTTTTAAGGGAACAACCACCCATGGATTCACTTACAAACCTGACTCACAATAAGCTAGTTGGCATGCTGAAGGGGAGAGTCTGGCCCTCCATTTCAATGGACTGCATTGCCGGAGTGTGATTAAAAGGCCTCGCCCTACTGAGAGGTGATATTTCTAACAACAGAGAAATGGTTTAAGAAGTCCATTATAAGGCAATAAGCCATGGCTTACTAGCCTACAAGACACACGGTCTACGTAGTCATGTGAATTTCACGTGTTTTGTATTGAATCTATGAATAATGCAATGATACCTGGGGATTGCTGCTGAAAATGTCAAAAGTAAAACCGTTAATGTGGCTAATATCCACTTTTTCCATGGGGATCATTAATGTTCTATTAATCTCCTTTTTTATGTTTCGCCAGTGTAAGCAAATATCTTTCTTTTAATATTTATTACTTCAGTGATAATCCACAGTGACATTTACAACTAACACCCATGTTACAGATGGGGATTGCAGAAAAAAAGTTTTGGGGTTCTGTGTTCATTTTGTTTGTTATCTAATGTTTTTCAGAGGAGGTGAGAAACTGCTATTGTACTATTGAATTCTTCACTCTTTTACAGCATTTATGGGCAAATGAGCCGTTCAGAATTTATATATAGCTGCAAGCAAACAAAACAGTACTTTAAGAGAACTCGCTAACATTAAGTATCACCTGCTGATGCATAATAGGCGGCTCCGGAAATTACTCGGTAGACATCAATTTGTGGCACTGGAGGAGACAATGGGTAGACTAATTAAGTGAGGGATATGGATATGTATGCCTTAACATGACATCAAGAAGCTATTTCAGCCTACTGACCAACCTACACTTAATTCCCAACCATGAGCATGGTTAATAATCAGTCACAGTAATACAGAAATAACTGGACTGCCACAGTACAGAATGTACAAATGTTCGTTTACACTGTCCACATGCTACAAAGACATGTAAAAGTGTCAGTGATGTTGTTAACTGCAAAACGGTGGCACAACGTAGCAAAAATACAGCAAAAAACCCCAAACTCCTTCTTGATAAAAAGTCACTGGATGCTAGCCTAGCCTCAATCAATATAAAATCAGTCAAAATTTCAAGCCATCTTCGTGGACTATAATGCATGTTTAATATCTGTTACCTTGTAAGCTGAAGTGTTTTATTTTGTGCACCAAAGGAAACCTATGACAGGGAACAGCTGGGCTCTGTGATCCTGAAATATAAAGCTGGTGCTGGCATTTCATTCTGTCTCGCTCACCAAGTTACTATCATGTCATCCATCATCTTTAGTTTCTATGCGGTGTTTTATGCACTAATACTTTGGTATTTAAAATACTTAAACTTGCTTAATGAATTACTTTGTTAAACTGCCAAATCAGTGTGTTCACTGTTTTTCTGATGGCCTTGTGTAATTTTAGGACTGGGTTGGACCCCCCCCTCCTTTTGCCTTCAGAACTGACTTACCTTTTATTTGCATAGATTCAGAGATTTTCATCTATATATTAACTTTGTTGTTAATTTTGTTAATAACTTTGTTAATCCTCCAGGAAATTGCTTTGTCCTCTGCATTTAACCCATTCACTCAGTGAAGCAGTGGGCAGCTATCAATCCGGCACCCAGGGAGCAGTGTGTAGAGACAGTATCTTGCTGAAAGGTATTGCAAAGTAGCCATTCGGTGGATTTGAACCCCTGCCCTTCCGATCATGGGGCAAACACTCTTTACAAAGATAAATGGGTAGGACTCAAACCCATGCCGCCTGCTTTCAGAATGCATTTTTAGCTCAGTGAGCTAAACCACAGCTCATCAACATCATATAGGTGCTGCCGATTTTTCATGATGCAAATCCCACATTTCACCACATCCCGATGGTGCTCTGTTGGATTGAGATTTGCTGACTCTGGTAGCCATTTGAGTGTTGTGAACTTGCTTTCATGCTCAAGAAATCCGGATGATTTGAGCTTTGAGACGTGTCACATTACCCTGTGGGTAGCAGCCATCAGTACAGGGGTTTACTGTGGTCATAATGATATACAACAATATTCAGGTCAGCTGTGACACTTAAATGATGCTCAGTCTGTTCTAAAGAACCAAAATGTTGTTATCATTTCATTTTCAAATAACACTGACCCTACCATCCAAATAAAGAAATCACGATTCATCCAACCAGGCAGCGTGTTTCCAGTCTTCGATTTTCAGCCTCAGTTTCCTGTTATTAACTCAAAGGATTAGAACAAGCTTTGGTTTGGGGAGTCCTCATGAGATCAGAATCCAGAATAACTCGTCTGGCATAGATGTTTTGATTTAATTGTTGTAAAATCATGTGCATCAGTGGTGTGTGTCCTGCCATGAATCTTTATCACACCAATCTGCATGAATTATCAGAATGCTACCAGTTAAATTCTATGTAAGAAAAAGTAAAGTATAAGTGTCAGTGGGATGATTAATGGAAAGTGGAATGGCTCTCTTAGACTGGCTCTGGCGGAACTGAAAGCAGGCGCTATAACTGAACTTTAATGTTCTTCCACCAGGCCAAGGTGCTGTATTATCCAGCTGGTGTGACAGACCTCAAAACAATGAGCTGACATTCACCTCCCTTCTGAACCACTAATTGGCTATTAGGCCTAACTTGGTTTGAAGGGCCATAAACATTTCCCTCTCACATCACGTCTGACCTCTCACCCCCACACTGTCTTGCTCCTCTGGCAATAAGGGTAGTCAGTCATGCCGGTCAGTATATGCTATATAAGTCATTTGGGAATAAGTGGGAAAACCTGCTAAATATCAGGTGCCTTTTTGTTTTCCTGCTTCTCTGTGGCTCTTTGATTCATTAGCTGCTCGACAGAAAACCTTGATAACAGATGCATCGTTTAAGATGCTGCAGCAACATCAGTTGGGAAAATCTAATGCTTATTTGCATTTCAGAGGGTTTTTAACCAATTATTAGGTGTCCAGACATATTTTGCAGCATTATATTATTTATAATTTTGTGAAAATGACTTGCCGTTATATTTTTATTATTATTTTCCAAGCCAGCCATTTCAATATGCAAGGGTACAGATGTGTTTTCATGTGACAACTTAAAGTTGGTTGCAGTTACTGTCAGGTCCCATTTATTTCTAACCCACTTTTAACAAATGCATTTTCACATGATGCTTCACAGAAAACAAAGGTCACAGATAGAGATCCAAACATGAGAAAATCAAACACTGGACAGACAGTGATGGAGAGTCAGTACAATACTGTTTTCATGGTCGGATTCACTGAAAGCCCACATCTAAAACACCACAAAGTCACAGGTCAGAACATCAGACGACTCTTTCATGTTAGTCACTGCTTAGAGATAGAATTTGGTCCACACCAAGGGACTGTCCTGACTGTCACTGCTTCTTAGTAAAACTAGCCATATTAATCTGGAGCTCTTTCTGCACAACATAAAAATGGCATTAGTTCTGCTACTATTTCTGTTTCCCTCCACGGACAAGCAACACCACTGCAGCCAGGTTTAATTACAGGCTTATTATCTGAGTGGTCCTTTGAGCTTCAAAGTGGTATGCTGGTACAAATAGATGTATGTGAGCTAATGAGTAAAATTATGAATGACTTCACATAAAAGATACCTGAGATATAGATGGATAGATAAACATTAGGTCATAGTGAAAAGAAAGGGCATCCAGTACCATTTCTAAGGTTTTACACATCAGGACATAATAAAAAAAACAACAACTAACTGTTAGCAAGTCTTAAACTTGGGTAATTGTAACCAGAGATTTACAATAATATTGCATATTACATCATTGACAAAAACTAAGCAAACTGCCTGAAGTGATATGTGAAAAATTAAGTACACCTCATTGTTCACTATCTTGTAGATCCATCTTTAGCAGCGATGACTTAAATAGAAGTGAAGTAACTTTGTATAATCATTTTCTGTATGACTATATCAGTCTCTCATATGATTGTGGAGAGACTTCGGCTCCCTTTTCTGTACAACATTGCAGATATTCATGTTTGCAGTTCTCTTAAGGTCCTCCCACGGCATTTCAGCCAGGTTCAAGTCTGGACTATTGCGACACCTTGATTTTTTTCATTTTTAAGTCATTCTGTTGTAGATATTCTGCTGTGCTTGAGATCATTGTCCTGTTTCATGCTGTGGTCATGCTTTATCTGTGAGAAAAAAGGCCTCACATTTAACTAGAATTGGTATTTAGTGGAATTTATGGTTGAGTCAGTGACTGCAACATCCCCAGGTTCTGTGATGGCAAATCCCCCCTTGTAGAAATCTTGTGGTTTGTTCAGGCTCAGCTTTACAAAGCCAAGTCATGCTGCCACGTTCTTCTGGGAGATGACAGACTTTTTCCACGCTATCCTTCCAAACAAACTATATTTGTTCAGTCTTTCTGTAATTGCACTATCAAGAACTTTAGCATTTAACAAGCTAACTAAGGTCTGTAGAGTCTGAGGTGGAGTTCTTGTGTTTATTGCAGTTTCTTTAAGGGTTGCATAGTATGACCTACAGATGAAATTAGTGAGATGGCTACTCTTAGGAAGGCTGGCAACTGAGTTGAATGTTATCCACCTGTGAATAATATTTCTCACTGCACAATGATGGATTTGAAATTGTTTGGAAATGGCCTTGTAACCCTTCCCAGATTGATGGATAGCAACAATTGCTTCTCTGAGATCATTGCTGATGTCTTTCCTCCTTGGCGTTGTGTTAAGGTACACCTGAATGCTCCAGACCAGCAAACTGCCATAACTTCTGCTTTTATACAGCTGGTCACACTTTCTGAAGATCAGTTATTCAAGTGCATTTGATTATCAGCCCCAGACTACTAGATTTCCTTAAAATTCATATGAAATCAGTAAAGGTTCCTTTACATCATCTGAGGTTGTGCTTACTGAATTTTAAGACCTAATAAGGATCATATTATTTTATGTCCTGATGTATAAATCCATGGAAGTAGAAGACTCTGTACTTTGTTTTTGTTATGACTTTGCTTTGATCTCCACCCCATTTTGGTGATACTTCTGTATTAACCTTCTCTGAAAATGCAAAACTGCAGCACATTCATACAAATTAGCTAGTACAGAAAGCTTGTGATAGCTCTGTTTAAGTGATATGAAACCCAGTTGAAAGCACGCACTGTAAAGTCAATACAAATGATCACATTTGTGTTAATGATGGAACAGAAGCAAATCTAGGTGTAGCTTAATTTCTGCAAAACTCATTTAAACTCTAATGTCATTTAAAATACTTTGCATAATCAATATTCAACATGTAATCAAGTAAGGGTGAGGTGGAGCTGAAACTGCCTCCAAACCAAATTCTCATTATGCACCAATTTTATACTTCAAAAGCTTCTCACACAGATGGTCAATAATTCATCATTAACAGCATGAGGTGACGGAGCACATCTGAATTTCATAAACTGTTCAAATTTATGTAATGCACATAAATTAAAAAAAAGAGAAAGCACCGAGTCATTGCACAATAGATGGAGTAAAAGTTTGCTTAAAAGGTCAGAGATATGCAGCTGGTTTGGTATGCACAGTGAGCTGAATGCCGAAAGAATATTCTGAAGCAATATACCTGAAAATCATTGTGTATGGTCTGCTGAACACCTTACCCTCTCTGCTGGCAGTTTAACCAGTCAATATGCTCTGTGCATCAGCATGTGCATACATTCTTCTACCGCAGTCAGATTTTGTTCCTGCAATCATCCTGAGAGAGATTTCTACAAAACCCAGTTTTGCAGAAAGCCTTGAATGCTTACGACATGTGGGCAGACTATCTCTTCCTTTGATTAGACTGGCATTCGCAATCCTCTCTTTGCAGTAAGCAGCAGTCAGTGTTGTGTACAGCGGTATGCTGGTGAGGCAGCACCACAGCGGGGGAGGCAAGCAGGATAAACAAACCAGTCAGAAAAAAAACAAAAAATCTTTGGCCAGCCTGGAGGCATCAACAGAAGGGAGGATGAAGTCTAAACTATACTCCATCTTAAGCAACATCTCCCACCTCCTCTGTGGTGGGCTGAGAGCTACAGACCATCTCCAGCCTCTACCAGAGCATCACACAGTGCTTAGACAGCGTGCTGCAACTGATCTTGTATAACAGCAAACTCCTACTATCTCCTACAGTGGTTACCATCAAAAAGACTACATGCAGTCTCAGCCTGTAAGCAAAGAGCAAACTCAGCTCAATTGATTTACAACAGAAACAAAATGTCAACAGAAAGAAATCAAGAAAGAAATTGCTTGTCATTTGAGAATTATGCCAGTTCAGTTTCTTGCCAGTAGTTGGATGAGCGCATTAAATTCTTAGATATGTAAGTATAATAAACATAAAGATACAGCAAGCAGCTGTTTGGCTTAGCTTAGCAAAGACTCAAAACTGGCAATCAGCAAGCCTGGCTTTAGCAAATGGTAACACAATCACCCTGTAAGCTTTTCCCAGCACTTCATAAGCATGTCAATTTAATACCAGAGTGTATATGATGTTTATTTAATACAGAAAAACATTATATCGGGTACCCTTTTCAAAGCCTTCTTAGCTCTGCTTAATGTCTTGTCTTGGTGTGTTTTTCACATTGAAATCTTTTTGACTGAATGAAGTTTGTTTCTCTAAGGCACAGAAGAATGAGGGTCACGAATTCTGACAATTATGAACAACTGTGACTCTAGCATGGCCAGAGACATATGCAGCATCTAAATATAGTCAGGCACTTGGTTTATAAAGTGCTGCAGAAAAATATTTTCTCCTTTCCTGATTTCTGATTTTTTATTTTTTTTGCTTATTTGAAACACTTGCATGTTTCAAGTCATCAATCCTCAAGTCATAAGTCAACAATTTTTAATATTAGACAAAGATAACATGAGTAATAACAAAATGAAGTTTTTAAATAACTGAACTGAAATACTGAACTGCAGTCAAGTGTTTGTAAGGAGGAATTTTATCTCAGGTTGAAAGTATCTTAAAAAATTTTTTTTTGCATTGGGACCAGTAGATTTCATAATCATATCAAAAAGGCATTTTGTATTTGCCTAATTTAAGTTTTTTTTAATGATGTAAAACATTTACATTTGACAAATATGCAGAAAACAGGAATTGGGAAAATTATTTTTTGCAGCACTGCATATTGCCTCTTGATAGATGTAAAGCAGATGTCTCTGCTTTGAAAAGGGCTCGAATACAAATCGAAGACATTTTTCCCAGCACACACCACTGTGTATGTGTGTGAACAGGAAGTATAACATTGCCATGGATACAGTGATTTACAACACAAACCTGTTTTGTTTCCTTAATTCATTACATTACATTAATAAACGTGTTGTTGCCAAATTTGCTGTGTGTTAAGATATACTTATAATTTGCTCTCACACTAAAAACATCAACAAAAAAATGTTTCTCTTGCAAGTTTTAATGTATTGGAATTCTACTCTATTCATAGCTGATCATAATTCTGAGTTTTTACTGTAACCTGCATGTTTAAAGATAAAAGAACCAGACAGAGAAATCTCACTGAAACTCTGAAAATGATACTTAATTTCCCCAAATAATGAGTATAATAATGATCAATTGAAAACAATAACTTACCTTACATATAATAATAATTTCAAGACAATCTAAATGTTTGTCCAAACTTAACACACCCAGAGGGAGATCATTACTAATGTGCTTTACTTTAGGCAAAAATCTTGACATTTAAGTCTCACTTCATGTAGATGTCCAAATCCCGATCAATAAAGTGCTACCTTAAAATAAACAAAACAAAACAAAATAAAAACCCCAAAATACTTCCTCTATATTTTACAGAAACATATTTATTGTCCTGTAGGACCACCAAGAGGCACTCTAGGAGTCGAGTGCAGTGCATATTTCTGTTGGTAGCAAAGATCCACTTTTATCCCAGTGAATGAGAGGGGATGTTTCCCTGCACCTTCTGGTACAGGACTGGGGCCTGACTTTTATTTGAGCATATGTGCTGAATGACAGCTCAGAGTAACTACTCTGTTCAGCTGGGTGGGGTGCTGCTGGATGCTGCATCTCATGACTCCATTGTCCACTGGGAGACCTCATTTCTCATGTGGACAATGACATTGAGATCAGAGGACTTGTGACTGTAAAGAAAGGCCTGCCTGATTTGTCCCTAATCATTAACCAGGTTAATGATTAGGGACAAGTTTCCTATCTGTTGGACATGGGGTGAGGTGTTGAAAGAAGCCAGCTGTAGTAGCTTGGGAATCAGCAAGGATGCTGTTAGGCGCCTTCTGCATAAGCTGTTCCAAGCATGTCCTACTGAGAGGAGGCCTCAGGGTAGACCCAGGACACGCTGGACAGATAAAATGGAGGAGGTGGCTGAGGAAAGAGATTTTACTTAACTCTTAAATAAAATCATAATTTTGCATATATTAGCTTTAATTTGTATCATATTTGCTACATTTGCCTTTTTTGTAATTTATTTTTTATCTGGTACTGGGATTCAGACTGATGATGTAGAAGTCTCAAAAAATTATTTATAAAATCTGATACATTTGGATTTAAAGGGTTAATTTTGGAGAGGGACATTTTCTGTTATTGACCTTTATTTTATTTTTCTACTTTAGTTTCAGTGTACTACGACAACTTTGAAGCATGCTCAGTACGTTCCTTACTTAAAAGGAAAATCTAAAGGTAACTTTGGTTGTTACCTCGTGCCTCCTGCTTCACTGCACACCTGATGAAAAATCAGGAGCACCTGTTTCCCCATCACCTGACCCACGCACCTCCACCAGATTCCACCCCATGCTGACTTTAGTAACACTGTGTGAAGCAAGAGTGGCTGTTTTATGTTAGGCCTCAAAAGCAAAGTAAAGTTCAGCAAAGTTCAGCTACAGTCAGGATTGTGAGCTATTTCCCTGGCTTCAACATAGAACCAGCAAACAAACATGTGGTGTAAACAAGAACCTTAACTATCTGTTACTGGTTACTGCTAAACCTGTTATCTTAAAGAGACACCAAGAGGTTTAACTGCACATGAGCTATCAGTCCAGCTGTGAAGTTCCTCTTCAAAGGTGCACTGAAACCTGAAAGCTGAGGTCTTACCGTTCTCACCTTTTGACCAAACTTTGTCACCTCAGACACCAGGGACTGCTGCACTTTTCAGCAAGGTAAGTAATCCAGCTACTTTTCTTCATTTGTGTTGCTTCCTGTCTTGGTTTTGTTTATTTGTGCACTGTTTAATCTCCTGCTGACACAGCTGACTGGCTGTTTCTTTACTTTTCGGGTCACCTTTTGTTTTTGTCTTCCGTCAGCGCCTAATTTCTGTTTGGATGCTGCTGCTTTTGCCATTTGTGCTTGTTTGCACTGGTATTAATTATGAAGGAGCCTATTTTGTTGTGGCAACGCTTGTTGTTTGTTAGTGGTTGGCAGATGCATTGTGATTGTTTACATAGTGGAAATATGACTAGTCAAATATTATCAACAGAACTGCCTTAGCACATTTCCTGTAGACAACTGCCATTGTTTTGGGGCTTGGATTTCATTGCAAGATTAGGTCTTTTGTAAAGGGCTATTATTGGAATTTGTGTTGGCTTTTAGAATGACAATGGCTGCATACAGCAATTCAGATAATTACTTTCATGCCTTCCTGAAAATCCCCAAATACCATCTGTCAAGTCATAGCATAGGAACCCATGTTAATATTTTCACCACACTGTTTATATTTAGCATACTATTAAAGGGAAAGAAATAGCTCAAAGGACATTGACAGAATGCTGTACTGTTCAGCATATCATAATTACATCTAAAAGACAGAGCGGCTGCGTTCTCAGTGCTGCCACATTAAACTGTACCACATTTTAAAGGTCATTTGTTCATTATGTTACATACAATTCAAGCTGTAGATATGCGATTCACTGTATGTGATTATCTTTATTTATCTTAACTATTATATACTTAAAACTCAAGTGGTCTTCTTGGTTTATATAGGAAACTACTTCTTTTGTTTTTTTGCTTTATTAAGCTGTACCTACTTGTAGTTAGTGTTTAGATAATATTAGACTCTGTAGGCTGGAAAATGTATTATTGCCATTGTCAAGATCAAAGATCAACTCTGAGTGTATTTTACTTTTGTATAAGATGACTTTTTCTGGTCTCAAAATGAGCTGTGGCAGGCACATACCCACTATCACCCTAGATTAAGGCAAAGTATCTTTGCTACCTTATTTAACAGAAGCCTATGCATATTCCTGTTATTATTGGGCATTTGAACAAACATCTATTTGAGATCCGAGTAGAAGGGTAGAGACTCTTTGGCGTGTAATCAATTTTCCGGTCTAAATAAAATGTGAGTTGGCTACCGGTTGGCAACCCTCTGATAACCACTAATTGCTAGAGAAATATGTGTATATACTGACTGCTTCCCTGGAAGTTGCTGGATGTGCTGTGAAATTGTTTTCCAAAGCCCCATGCATGCAGGTCTTGCAACTGGTCAGCAACACCAGTTGCTAGCGAAAAGCGCATATTCTGTGACTAGCTGACAAGTGATTCCTGGGGGTGAGGTTGCTACCAGTCGCTAGTGTGAAATTAGTCGCAAAGAAGTATATTGTGCTGCATTGAAAACCACCTTGCTTTCCTAATCTGAAAAAAAAATAATTAATAGATACACCAAGAATTGAACTGAAGATAGACAAAATGAAAAGTAAAGAAATGCATCTGTTATTCAAAACATTTATTTGCACTATTCTCATTCCATCTCAGGCTGAGTCATCAGGCTATGGATCCCTGGCAGTGCCGGAGTTTTTTTCCAGTTAAAAGGGAGTTTGCTCATAGGGACACCTATGCACTTTAGCAGTTTCTCAGATCTTAATGCGTCTGTGTTTTTGGCAGTATAATATTAGATATATTATGATGGCAGAATGATAATAAATTATAATAAATACATAGGTTTATTCAGAGTAGTTTACTTATAATAGACATATCATGTCTACATCTTTGATATTAGTAAAGACGGTCACTTATATATCCTATGTTTAGATCCTCCTGCAAGTTGATTATACTTCTTTTCCCATCTACTCTGTTTTTCTTGTACACACTTGAAACTTAGTCACTGGGCTCTGTGTTGGGGGCTGCACTTTTTACATTTCCTGTTCCTCCAGCAACACTGTAAAAATGTTGGAGTAATTTCTGACCAGGAAATGTTCTTCAGTGCACAAATTAAACAGCTACATAGGACTGTTTTCTTTCATATGCTCAGTATCTCTAAAATTGGAAACATCATGTTTCACAGTGATGCTGAAAATATAATCCATGCATTCATTGGATTCCATTGCATTCTAGTTTGGACTGTTGTCATTCGTTACCAGGTTATTCTAAAAGTTCCCTGAAAAACCTTCAGATAATCCAGAATGCTGCAGAGAGGGCGCTAACGAGGATGAGAAAGACAGCTTATACTTCCCTTTTTTTACTGGCTACCTGTTAAATCAAGAATTTAATTTGAAATTGTTTACTCACAAAGTTTTGAATAATCCGGGCCCTATTTCAGGAAGCCGGTTTAGAAAACCCCGAGTGAAAAACGATACTCACGGTTGAGTAACCCCGAACTGTCCAACTCGGAATATTCGGTTTCAGAAAGGCTGATAACAATTAGTTCAATCAACGCGGAGTTGCTACAACCCCAAGTCAAGCGCGCGCACGAGGATACATAAAGCCCCGATTAGTGGAGCACAGATTAAGCGAGTCACCATGGAGACGGAGGGAAAGAAGGCGCGGTCGACGTATTTCACAGCGCTTGAGGCGGAAATTCTGATGGCAGCATATGCCGACAGCATGCACATCATGCAGAAAAAAAGTGACACAGCCGCAGCTGCAAAGGAAAGGGAGCATGCATGGCAAAACATAACCGACAGAGTTAATGCGTGAGTGTTAATCTAAACATTGATCTAGGGATCACCACCCATTTAACACGTCATCTCAGTATATGTCGTTTCATTGCCTATGTCATACATTTTATGTTGTGATGTGATGTGAGCGCAGGTGCAACCCAACAGGCCCCAAACGTACCTGGCAGCAAGTAAAAATGAAGTATAAAAACATAGTCCAAACAGGTAAGGTGCAATTGTATTATGAGCCATAGTGCTTGGTCTGTGTGTCCTATGTAAATCAATTGCAGTTAGAGGCTACAGTAATATACCTCCTGTAAGCACATATTGAAATTATCTGAGCACATCACAAGTACACATTTGCCTACTCTGTATGCCCAAATGTGTGCCGTCACAGCCAACAGAAAAAAAGCGGAGGCCCGACAAACAGGTGGGGGTCCTCCACCACCACTCACAGAGGCTGAGCAGTTGGCCCTCAGCCAAAACAGTGGGCGCCCTGTGGCTGAAGGCATCTCTGCGGGGACATCCTCTGAGTCAATAACCCCGCAAGACACAAGTGCCTACATAGGGGGTAAATCCAAAACAATACATGGCGTGCATACATCCATTCTGCACAGTCACCTTGACCAAAATGAACTATGTCGTAGTGAAGTTATTGTCCTACTGTCAGAGAATGACAGTTATCAAACAGTCAGGTGAATAAACAACACTGAGACACTTGGAAACTGTTAACGTGCTGCACGGGTGAGGGCCCAGGGAGAGACTCACACACACCGAGCTGCAGTGGTACGTCTTTATGAAGAGCATAGCAGTGTCCTTTAATTTTGCATACGTGTGTGTGTGTGTGTGTTAACCTCTCACAGGGTGAGCTCCCTGTTCCCAGAGACGGAGCGAGTAGTACATTCCGTACCTTTCCCAATAAGAGTAACATATGAACATATACCTTAATGCAACATAAAGCTCATAAAAGCGTTTCCACCCTGACACCTACTGATTTTGCCTTCCCTCAGTGTCGGTTGTCTCTGAGAGCATACTGACAATGAGGTGTATGGTGATTGGTATGTCTGGTAATTGCCATTTGCGCCCACATAAGTCATGAGTGACCTGTATGAACCCCATATACTTCCAGTTGATGGTGATGGTGTACTGCATCTGGTGCAGCCCCCTGTTGAGCCAGACCGACATGCAGTCGTGAGTACTCGTAATACTCCACAGACTACATGTGTCAACAGTAGAACAGCAATGTTGTTAAATGTCTCCACCACAGGCATATGATGACGAAACAGTGACAGCTGCTACAGAGGAGGCCGCAACAGAGCCACACTATGAGGTATACAGCGTACAGTGGAAAATATAACAACTGACTACAATGTGGTACTATGATGACACCATGGACTTACTATGTCCCTGGTAGAGTGATGCTGGAAATGAAGAGGAAGAGGGTCCAGCCACTCCTACAACAAACCTTACCACAGTGGGTTGTCCAGCACTGATTTACAACCAACCTAAGTAGGCATGTACTATGGATGCCAATGCTATGTCCTTTGTTGCAATAGCTCCCTGTAAAGCAGCTGTATAAGACATATCTGGCCAGGAAGATACAGAAGTGCGACATGGAAATGGTGCACCTCCAGCTGCAGATCCAAAAGTCGAAGCTGGAGATTGTACTGCTGGAACAACAGTTAAGGGTGGGTGGAGTGATCATAGATGGACGAATCATGTCAGTGTTTGTACAACATACTAATATACGCATTTATACTTTGTGTACAGGACATACAGGGTGACCAATAAAGCCAGTTGACCACAGTATCTGTGTATTTGTCATGTAACATGTTGGGGTGACGGGTCACAGGAAATGGTTGTGGCATATGGTGTCTCTGACTGCTCTTCCATCCTGTACGTTCGTGGGTGGGTCAGGATGTTCATCGTGTGGATCACTGCTGATGTCTGGTTCAGCTGGACAGTGTTCACCTCTAATCGTGGCAATGTTGTGTAGGATCACACATGCCACAATGATGTCACATGCCCTTTCTGGGGTGACCCTGAGTCTACGAAGGCACTGGAACCGGGCCTTGAGCATTCCGATGGTCATTTCAACTCTGGCCCGTGTCCTGCAATGGGCCAGATTATAACGCTGCTGTGGGCCCGGTTCAGGGGCAGGGTAAGGGGTGAGCAAATAGGGTACCCATGGGTACCCCCTATCACCAAGCAGGTGGCCAGTGAACTCTCCTAGGACAGAAGAATACATGTCAGTGCAAACGTCCCTGTGGCAATTGGTCTCTGTATATTTCACAGTTACTTCGACCCACCATGTCCAAATTTGGTGCTCAGTGTACATTCCCGGAAGATTCGTGAGTCATGTACAGAGCCTGGCCACTTGGCTTCCACATTTGTGATGATGTTGGCAGCATCACATATGATCTACACAGTGCAGAGAACACATATTGGCATCCATTACCATGATGCCATCACTTGTTGGTGTGAAATGCTACAGGGAATTATGTACCTGTACATTGATGCTGTGGAAGGACATTGCACCATTTGCTGAGGGTGCAATGATTGGAATGTGGGTGCCATCTATACAGCCAATCACACCTGGGAACCCTGGAAATTTATGTACCATTTGAGTGGTAGTTCACGTATCACCACATCATGCATTGAGTTTTGTTCATCCTGATACCTGCAATTTTGTGGAATCCCTCTTTGATGAATCTTGTGGGTCTGTGACCGGGGAACACCACAAACGAGTGCAGGAGACGTTTCAGTGCTACTGTAACATTCCTGACTGCCCGACAGACGGTAGCCTTGGAAACGTGCTCAGCGTCACCAATATTGTACAGAAAGCTCCCGTTTGCAAAGAAACGGAGTGCGGTACAAAGAATATGTAATGGACTGAGCGCATGTCCGCGATGTGTCACATGCGCAATATATGGCCTGAGGATGTTATCCAAATAACTTATTGATTGTGCTGAGAAACGGTAACGTTCGCACAGGAAATCATCAGGTAATGATAAAATGTCCATACGCGCTCTGATCACTCTCTCCCGGCGGAGAGCTCTGCGGAGTATTTGGGCTTCAAGATCTACTGGCTCTTCAAGGAAGGGACATGCCATGTCTGACACTTCCTACTGTCAGGTTTCCGACAAAGAGGCGGGGACAGTCAGGGTTAGTTGTAGTAAACCTGCTAGGGGGCAGGTTAGCTTCATGGAGTGTGTCGTCATAGTGACTCACTCAGGCTTCAGCTGAACTCGCTTTGTGAAACCGAAAAACCAGAGTTTTCGTTAACTCAGGGTATACTTAGTCAGACTTTGCACTAAACCGGCTTCCTGAAATAGGGCCCAGGTCACATCCCATCTTGGATACCTCATAGTGCCATAATAGAGCACTTTGCTCTCAGACTGCAGAGCTACTTAGGTTTTCAAAATAGAATGTGAGACAGAGCTTTCAGCTATCAGACCCCTCTTCTATGGAACCAACTCACAGTTTGGATGTGGGAGATGGAGACCCTCAATGCTTTGAAGATCAGACTTAACACTTTCCCCTTTGATAAAAGATTTAGTCAGGTGACCCTGAATGGCTCCATAGTTACGCTTCTATTGGCTCAAACTGCTACAGGACTTTGTGCATTACAGTGTATCACATTAAGCACTTCTTCTTCTCACTCCCACATCACCCCGAACCAGTTGGGGTGACAGTTGGGGTGACATGGCAAATGGCTGCTCGTCCATGAACCTTGGTGCTGCTGGAGATTTCTTTTGTTAAAAGGAAGTTTTTCATTCCTACAGTCACAAAGTGTTTTGTTCATAGGTGGTTGTTTGATTGCTTGAGTTTTCTCTTTAATACTGTCGGGTCTTTATAGTATAAAGTGCCTTGAGGTAACTCTTGCTTTGATTTGGTGCTATGTTAAATAAATGTGACCTGAATTGTCATCCTCCGAATTCAATCAATAATATCCTAGCAGGAAGTGGGTTTGGGCTTTTAGGATGGCATGAAAGTGCATTGATTTATAAAACAAAACAAAGCAGGAGCATCATTGCAAAATGCAATTTAGTGCCAGTCTTATTTTGTTCATTTTAGTTCTCTTGAAAGACAACATAGCAATAGAAAATAAAATATGATTAATTGGCTATAATTTATAGCAGTTGGAGAGGTTGGCATGCATCAATGCCATATGACCTCTCTTACAGCAGGGGGGAGTGGAAGGCTGGTAAGGATCCACAGTAAGACCCACTGGGCCATTTCCTCCTTGCTGTCTTTGGAGAACAGCTAATCAGGTTCCTGATATTAGTATTCCTGTATCCTGCCTTGTGTTATTTTCACCAGCTGCCCACCAAATATCTGAGTCGACATGTGCATTTAAATGGTGTCCACTTGAGTTATCTTGAGCCATTAGCATCAAGGCTGCCGCTTTCACACGACATTAAGCCAAATTCAGGAAATATTACATTCAAAGCATTATCAGTGGAATTAGTTAGGTCTGCTTTTTGTTTTTGTTTTTCATTTTCAAAATTTCCAAAGTCCAACTCAGCCTTTAAAATCATAGGTGTAAATTCAACATCATTAGTTCAAATTTAAAGACAGAAAGAGGAAAAGGAAGAGAAAATGAAAAATGTGTGTGTACACTGTATGCCTCCAAGCAAGAATTAAATAAGTGCAGTATATACATAACTGCACTTCTCATTTATCTCTGTATCAGAATAGTAGACAGGCCTGTGGAGTCTGACAAATGGATCTGAACAAAATAATTTTTCTTGAGCTGAGAGTCAAATCTGTGAAATTAATCAGCATGTGTAGATGACTTTTCGACCCTGCTGAAACCACCTTAAAGATCCTGAATGTTCAGTTACAGCAAAGACAAATATCACTGAACCAGGTTCTGTGTATGTCTCTCATATTTTCTCATATTCTCATTTATTTTTTTATCTTTTCCACTGTGAAGAGGCAGGTTGTTATTCCTTTTTGAGCTCATTCGCAGTCAACAATACAAACTTTGGAGCACCCCACAATGTTGCAGCGGTCGTAAGTGATAATAGGTGAAACTCCACTTTCTCTTTCTGCAATCCTCCAACTGAGCACTTTCAAAGTTAGAAAAAAAGAAAAAACATTAAGAAGTCAAGATGGCATTATATTAGCTATTGCAGCAGACAACACCCTGCAGCTTTGAGCATAATGAGGAAAACAGTATTAAACATAGCTGAAACTGCTTATGGAGCTGCAGTGTTTTTCAGTCTAACATTTCATATTAATAACACAACACAACCAGTAATTGAACAAATAGCAGAGAATAATTTGATATTGCACAAACGAATAATTATGCAGATGTTTAATTACGCTATTACTGTTTGTTTTTTTTCTGAGAAGACATCCAGCTAAGCTGTAGACCAATACCATGCATTAGGATAGAAACATTTCTAATGATAGTGTCAGGTAATAACATTAACAAATGATTGTTAGGCATTTTTTTCTAGTCACAGAGGGAAAAAAATGTGTTATGCCCTCAGTATATTGTGTGTTTGGAGTTTTAAATCAAGATAATTTACACTGCAAACCTAAGCTGTGCAGCCATGTTCTTTTTAGCAGAACCTTACTGCTGGCAACTATTCCCAGTAAGCCACACTTGCTCAGTATTTTTCTAATCGAACTGTCATGAACTTTAATATTTAAAATGCTAACTGAGGCCTGTAGAGTCTGAGAAGGAGCTCTTGGGTTTTTTGTAGTTTCTCTGAGCTTTGCACAGCCTGACCTGAATTTGCTGGAGCGTCCACTCTTTTGAAGATTGTGTCGTTCTGGATGCTGTGGATGAGCAGACTGTTCAAACTTGTCAATGATCAGTTAATCAGGTGCATTTGATTATCAGCATCTGGCTGTTACTTTACCTCTTAATTTCTATGAAAGATGTAAGGCTTAGTTTTTCACAGGTCCACATATAATCCTGTGATGACATTTATTTATTTTCTGTAAGCAATTTCACATCAGGCTTTCATGAGGTGTCGAAAGCATCCAAACAAAGGACATGAAGGAAGACTGAAAAATAAAGAAGAAATAATCAATATAAAAAAATAACACGGAGACATGAAAAGAACACAGGGAAAAACACCAATAAGTTTATATATATAGAATGTCAAGAAAACTTTATCTATTTTAGAACAGAGGATTTGCATTGAATTTTGTTCTTGTTTTTTGATCCTGTAGCCTGATATTGAAGAGCTCATAAGTAGAACTGAAGGTTGTTGCCAGATAAAATCCTTGTTCAAGTCTTGTTTAGAGTTTCATCTTCTAATAAAGAATAGGATGAATGGGTTTAAGAAAATTAAAGCTCCAGGTGTACTTTTGAATCTTGAAGCCACTTTAAATACACTAAAAAGGCCCGGCTAATTACAAACCTGACATTTTGAGGATGTGAGGATGCTGGGTGATATGGAATTTTTAATGTCAGTCAGTATAGATATATATCACATTATAAATCGAATCTCTATTTTTGTCAGGTATGAAGATCATTTTGTCTGTTATCTCACTCACATTCCCAATGCACTGGTTTTTATGACTGCAGTAGCCCAGTATTAGCATTTGTGTTGCTGCCCAGTGCTCCTCATACACTGTGTATGTGACCTGATGTAGCTCTAAGTCTATTCCAAGCAAGATTGGTTTGGCATGGCATTATTCCTGTTGTCATTGGCCTTTTGTGTTGTCTGTCAAAACAAGGATGTATGACTCCGGTTGGCTTTATGTTGACCGTGTCTCATATTTCTATTGAGGAAAAGTTATTTCACGATAATTATCTTTATTCTTTTATCACCCAGCGTGAGATGTAACCCTTTTAACAGCCCAAACAGCCTGTTCAGTTATATTGGTAGAGACATCAAGTATTTACTGCATAAACAGCTGAAGGAAAAGCAAATGATAACTCACCTTAAAATGATCTCGTATGCCTCTTTATTGCATCAATAAATCTATTGAGGCTGGGAGCATGCTTTTCCTTCCAGCTTAACTCATTAACTGTCAAAGGATGCAGCTACTCAATTCAGCTGTTTTGACAGAAGTGATGTGGCTCAAATACTTTAACAAAAAAATGAAATGGATTAAAAAAGCCAAACAAACAAGCAATGCATCGATGGCAGTAATGGAGCATATATAAATCCTGTGTGCTGGAAAATCATTTAGTGAAGTAAGGATAATCATTTTTGCTCCAGTCTGTAAAAGAAAAAGAAAAAAAGCTCTGCTGTGAACATGATAAAGTGCAGGCTGCAGTTTCAATAAGATGATAGCTCAATTCAAAACTGTTTTATTATTTAACTTTACAATTTCTAATTAAATAACATTTGGCATTTCTGGGTTTTTGCAACTGAAGGTCATTGTATGAACTAAACTTCTGATAAAGCTTAAACCCTTGACTCTGTCTTTATATTCAGTTTAATTGCTCCGCATGAGGGTTTTATCTGTAACTAATAAGAGTCCAAATTACCCGTATTGCCATCTGCAGCCTCGATGCCATTAGTCTCAGGCCATAGTAAAACAGCTCCAAAGTGTCACAAATAATCAAATGAATATTTACCTGAATAGCAGCTCCATTCACTTGGCACTTTCAGATGACGTAGAACAGTGTTTGAAGAGTTAAAAGGACCAGTTTTACACCAATGAAAAGAATTAATGGTGCAATTAGGGTTTCAGTTATTATAACTTCTCAATATTAAAATTTGCTTTATGAATTCAAGGTCTTTTTACCACTTTTAGGCCTCAGCTTTGTTACCATTAGTGTTGATGAAAAGCTGGCACTAGTAGCAGAGAAAAGGTATTCCTTAATTTGAAAAGAAATTAACAGATGTGAATGATGATGATTTATTTTTCAACTAAGGTTATTCTGCTTGGAAAACACTTTTAAATGTTATGCATGAATAGAAGTGACTTGGTGTGACCCATGGGATTGAAGTGACGCACAGAAAGTGAAGTCCTTCACTTTCTGTTTGGTTCAGTTTAACCATGGAAAAAACAACAACCGTTGCTCCTGGGTAAACATTTAAGGTTCTGGTGACTGGGCAATAGGGATGGGTATCGTTTAGGTTTTATCCGATACCAGTACCAAACCGGTACTTTTGAAACGGTGCAGGAGCTTAAACAGTGCTTGAACCGGTGCTTAAAGAATGGAGAACACAAACTTTGTCCAAAAACCTCTCATATTCAGCTGTTTTTTTGTAAAAAGCTAACAATGTTAGCCTTTTCTGCAGCTATAGGGCATATATGGTATCACTCTTGGTTGGAAGCAGTGCTTAAACAATGGAAAAAACACACCAACGTTGTCCAAAAACCTCTCATGTTTAGCTGTTTTCCACTGTTTCTTTGGTCATTTTAGCCTTATTGGCCAGGGTGAAGGGAGCATCTGCCATCAAACAAGAAGACAGCCGCATGATGGAGAATTGATTGATAGAGTTGTTGAATTTCGTTTTTTGGGTGAAATAGTAGATGAAAATTTGACGAGGAAATCACATATTGAGTATATTAGAAAGAAGATGGTTAAAAACATTTATATTTTGGGAAATGTAAGAGATTTATTAGACTATAAAATAATGCGCATTTTATATTTTTCATTGTTTTTCTCATACTTTAGTTACTGTGTCGAAGTTTGGGGGACTACATATGAGAATACTATAAAACCTCTAAACTTATTACAGAAGAAAGTGATACGAATGATTCATAACATTAAATATAGAGAACATACAAATAAATTATTTAAAAAATCGAAATTATTAAAATTAGGAGATTTAGTGAAACTACGGACACTATTAATTATGTTTAAGGCTAAAAATAATATTTTGCCCTTTAAGTTACAAAGAGTATTTTTATTGTGCTCAGGGGGAGGAGACAGCAGAAGGAAATTTTATTTTAAGCATCAGGTAGCTAGGACTACACAAAGATTGATGAGTCCAACGGTTAGGGGTATACGACTGTGGAACTCTCTTCATTATAATTTAAAGAATTGTATAAATTTACATTGTTTTAAAAAGTGTTACATGCTTAAAATAACTCAATATGAAGAATGTGAATGAAATTGGAGTTCATTGAAAAAGGATCCATTATAATTTTTTGTTTTATTTATTTTAATTTGATTTTTCTCCTTGTTACTATGTGGAGTGGTATATTCTGATTGTAAATTTGTTGTTTGGTTTGAGTTAGGACCGGAGATAAATGTTAATGTTAGTTTGTTCCCTGATTTTTGGTGCCCACTCTTAATATAAATTGGATTGTAGATAGGGGGCAGAGTTTAATAAGAATATTTTCTTCTTCCTGCTCCTTTTCACACATGGTTGTAGTGCTTTTTGATAGAAAGTGTGGTTGGTTTGTTTGAATTGTTGTACCAAGTGTGAAATAAATAAAAAATAAAAAAATGTAACTACGGCGGTGTTTGCTAGTTCACCTTACATGCATTAATGTAATAACGTGGTTAGCCTATTCAACGAAATTACACACGAACAACATTAAGCTACTCACGCAGAGAAGAACGGCTGCTGCTGTATCATCATCCGTCATCATTTCTGCTACACTGGCAGGGCTAGGGGCCAGGACGCTCCTCTTCGGGTTCATGTTGCTATCTCCGGGTCAATAACAGGCACCACACCAGCAGTAGATGTGCTTGGTGTGAGGTCTCGCAGCAAGCTATCAGTGCATTTCTTGGCTTTTAAAAAAACGCTATGCGTCACCAGGTGTTTCAGATTCGAGGTGTTACACAGTATCACCTTAAAGCACTTGTTGCAGGCTGCTGAGTTTGCATCTTTTGCTGTGAAGTACAGCCAGACTTTGACCGCTTCGCCTTGGGCATTTTTAATCTGTAGCTCTGCTCTAAAAGAACGTACGTACCTGGGCCCACCTACTACGCTTGCAAAGGTAAAATGATTGGCTGGAATCCAAAGTGTATGATATCTCAGAAAAAAAAAAGCACCGAAATGAAGCACCGTAATGTGTGCTGCTTTTCGGTCTGGTTACTACCGTTTATGTCAGAACTGGTGCCGATACCGGTACCCATCCCTATTGAGCCAGATGCACTCCAGCTGAAGTCACTGATAACAGGTCTGATTTCTAGCTGGTAAAGGTTTCCTAGAGCAGAAGGAGGACTGCTGCTGCCAACTGTAGTCTAATATAGTGGAGTTGGTGTCAGACTGTGTGACGAGGCCGTGTTTGGGGATGCAGCTGAATTATTCTGAGGATGGTTGATGAACTTGATACAGGAAGGGCCTAACCTAGCGGATTAGCAGCAACTAAGCTTTCAAAGTGAGAGCAAGGCAGTTGTCCACTAGAAATGAGTGAGTAATGGAACTCCTGCCTGGTTTTGCTGGAGGTTTCTTACTGTTGAAAGGGAGTTTTTCTTTCCCAACACTGCCTAGTGCCAGCTCACAGTGGATGATCTGGTGTAATACTGTACAATCTTTTTATCATATAGAGAACCTTGAGGCAAATGCTGTGATTTCATGGTGTATAAATAACTACGAATTAATTTGAAAGTCAATTGCGAGTGGTGTCATACTCTGTATGTAGATCCATCAATATACCTCAGTGACCTGCCCTGGTAATGTCTATGTGGGGGAAAATGTTGGTTTCAGGTAATTTAAACCCATTTCAAACAAATGTAGCATGCACTTATTCAAATGGCTGCTAAAGCTTGTTTAATTTAAAACATCACTATATGTGGTAAAAACAGCTACAAAGTCACAAATAAAAAGTGGGACTTGAATCAGTCTGATGTTGGTGTTGGTAAGCCACTTGGCCTGATTTCCTAAAGTGTTGTTTTTAATATAACGCAGGGTTATATGGATTTTTAATCATCAAATCTATAGAGGACATTTCTGAATTTAAATGTCTGATATAAACTTGAAAACTCAACAGCCTGCATAAATTGATTACCTCTCTACCTGGAGACAGATGCGCTCCTCCACAACATAGAGAAAATGCAGCCACAATATGAGGCTGATTTATTTATTTACTTGAATTATCATTGCTGACATATCAGCAAACACTTACCTGTTTACACATCCCTCACAGTGCATAACTAGCATTCACATTCATATTTCTGGCTAACCAATGAATGGAAGATTGGCATAAGAAAAAACAGAAGGCTCAGGCTACAGACAGTACACATCACATCTCTACAGTCTATGTAACTATTTCTTGACTTGTGAATGGCACATTGCACTTTTTACTTCCACATATGACAACCACCATCTGTAAAGCGTAATGTCTTTCCATTTTCCAAAAAATTCAATTGGACCAGCAGGGTAGGTAAATGTGGTTTTACACAGTAGAATGTAGAAGCCAGCATGTAACCCTGTCACCACCCTTGGAAAGACGTGCAATCCTAAAAACAATTTGGTGCCTTTCCAGCACAACTCTGACACTACTGAGCCTAAAAATGTACAAAATACAATACAAACACACACCACTCTCTGCCATTGTGTATGTGTGCGGGCATGTGAGGGGAAAGCATATCTAATCTTTACTGCTGCTGTCAGCTGTGACCATTATGAGGGAGGTAAATTACACAAAAAGGGAGAGTGTGTAAAAGAAGCCATTAGTTCTTATTAAGTGTTTTCTTTGCATTTACCTCAGTCTGACCAGATGACAGCTCCCTGTGGCTACAGCTTGGATGTTTTCACCCCGTTTGTTTGTTTTTCTGGATAAAGGGTAATACTCGAGCTTTGTTGGAGGAATGCAGAAAAAAACTCCCTTGGCAGGTTTGCTTCTTACTCTATTTCATAGTCTAAACAAAAGAAAGAGAAAACAGTAGAAAGCATCAGCTTTTCAGTTGTGCTTTCAGGTGTGTTAACTACTGTGAACACATTGCACTGAATTACCAAACACTGTCAGCCTGACTGAAGATTCTGTAGAAGTCAACAGTTTTTTAGCAGTTTGTAAACTTTGAGCGATATAATGCAAGATTAAATTTAAAGACCAGTCCCAACTAAAATCTTTGAAAACAACTAAACGTTTTGTTTTTAGTGATGTGCGGTTCGATCCTGAAATATCGATTCCTCCGATACCAATCATTTATGTTCTAGAATCGATTCTCACATTAAAATATCAATATTTTAGTAATCTAGGGTAAATTTGTAGTTTATCATTAACAGGAAAACAGTGGAAAGAAACTATATCATTTGGATTGGCTACATTCAAAGGAACTACTTCCTCTTCTGCCTTTCATAAGAAACTGTGCGAAATACGGCTGTATAAATGTCTCGCAGCCGCTCACAACAATGGCTGAGCGTAATTGGAGTCATGTGCGAACGTATTTTACCTCCACAAACAGCTGAGACGTGGTTTGCGATACATGTGGCAAAAAAGTGAGGTGTTGTGGCCATACTTGCCAACCTTGAGACCTCAGAATTAGGGAGACATTCAAAAGGGCTGTTGGGGTGTGGGGGGTGATAAATACATTTTACAGTGTTTATTTATCGGATAAAATACATTAAATGTCACCGTTTTTATTGGCCGGCCCGGAAACAGCGGGGGTGTCCAAATTCAGAGGCTGCTTCCACCTGAGGACCCGGCCTTCGCGGTCTAAAGAAAGCCGGGTAGTAGGGGAGACCGGGGATAGTTGTAACGTGGGTCAGTTGTAACACTTCCAATTTCTCCAATCAGGGCTAAGTTTCAAATGATGTGACTCATCCTGTGCATGCCCAACTCAGTTCTGCTATCACATGTGAAAAATCAGCACATTTTGTCAAACACAGACAATTTAACATGAAAAAAAGTAATTTGTATGCCAAAAAGTAAGTTTTTCTACTTTATTTCAATTTCTAATAGCATTATCTGCTTTGCAGTTAAACTCATCAAACTTAAATTATGTTATTTGTATGTCTATGGGGATATATTCTGTGTAGGTCTTTAGTGCTAATGTTTTAGCCGTTGGCTGTAATGTTAGCTAGTTCATGGCTATAGGAGTCTGGGTCAGTTGTAACAGCAACAGTCTGGGTTAGTTGTAACAATAATGCAGATGTTACAACTTACCACACTATTACTTTAACTTATATTAAACAAGTTGGGGCAACGACATCAGCAGAGAGAGGTTCACTGGTCGCTTTTGTATATGCGGTTAATGCCATTGGCAACACAATTCCTCCAATGTTTGTGTTCCCCACACATACATTATGCAGACCACTGTGTCAGAGATGGACCAGTAGGAAGTACTGGTAGTGGAAATAAATCAGGATGGATGCACGAAACAGATTTCCTCATCTTTCTGAAGCACTTTGCAAACCACACCAAGGTAAGCCAGGATAAAAAGTAATGGAATTGCGATGCTGGTGAACAACTACATTTTTTCAGCTTCATTGTTATGTTCAAAATTGGTGCAAGAGTTGTAGGTTATAATGCCCACTGAGCCAATGAGGCCAAACTCAAGGAAGACCAACCAAAATTAATGAAATATTCAGTTGCAGAAAATTCCATAATTTGTCTTTTTTGGGGGGCTGGAATATGTTCAAAAGCTAGATTTCTGCATTCTGTCACACACACACTGCTACATAAATGGCTCTAAGTGCATTCATGTGTTGAATAAACAAAGATTACATGTTAATATTTTGTCAGTACCCTTATTTCATTGTGTTACATTTCACCCCAGGATATGTTACAACTAACCCAGACTATGGGGTTAATTGTAACATTTCACTCTTTGTGTTTGAGGCCATACCATGCAATGGGTAATTGTGCTGCAGAGAAAATAGCTGTACTTGGTTGAGACATAACATTTTAACAACAAAAGTATAGATAACCCCCCCCCCCCCTCCCAAAATGGTTTGTTCCAGCTCTCCCCTGCTCTGGCTCTAGCCCTTTCTGCCAGAGCGATGGTGGCTGCGACGCAGCTGAGCGGAGGTGTAAGTGCCTGGCTTAAAACAGGACATATTAGCTGCATTTAACCTTCAGTTACTCTTTATATAGTTAGGTAGGAGTCAGACCAGGAAAACATTACACCCAGGTAACCTGCAGTGTTGACATCAAATATGAATGTCTTGTTTTGGTGAGCAGTTTCCTATTCATACAGGAGTGGCACTCAATGTGGTTTTATGCTGTTATAGCCCACCTTCTAGGTCAAATGTGTGGCACATTCAGAGATGTTCTTCTGTGTACCATGGTTGTAATGATTGGTTATTTGTGTTACCTCTTATCATCTTATCAGCTCGAAGTAGTCTTCTCCTCTGACCTCTGACATGCAGACAGTTGCCATTCACTGGATATTTTCAGTTTTCAGACCATTCTCTGTAAACCCTTGAGATAATTGTGTGGATAACTCCCAGCAGATGAGCAGCTTCTGAAATACTCAGACCAGCCCATGTGGCGCCAGCAACCACGGCACGTTTAGTGCCGCCCAAATCGCCTTTCTTCTCCACTCTGATGCCGGGTTAGAACTTCATCTCATACTTCGTCTCCTTTTTACCTAAATATTGATAGCAGGCTTGTCTTGTAGCTTCAATTAGTTGTGTGTCAAAATATTTTTTGTGAATTTTTTACTGTGAAATGCGAAACAACATCAGTGTTTACATGTTCTGTATAGCAGAATATAAACATCTTTAGGTCCTGAAGAGATTTTTCCAAAATTCTTGCAATTTCAGACCATGGAAGGACCTGGATCACAGAGGATCTTAGGATCTGAGTGTAAGCCAGCAGCAAACTCAGCCTTCAGCACAAGTGTCGCAGCAGTGCATGCTCCGCTCCAAATTTTAGTAAAGTGAGTAAAAGAGACTTGGCAAAGAAAATTGTCACAAACCGAACGGACAACAGAGCAACAGACTGTGAAAGGACAATCCATTGATTCTGAGATAGCTGGTAAATTCTTCAGATTTGATTGATTTACATGACGTGACTCATGTACTGTACTAAATGACTAACTTGCAAGCTGCACAGCTCAGTGATTAAATATCACCAGAGGCTTTCATGGAAATATGAAAGAAAGGGATGGAAAAAGGTGTTTTTGTTTAATGTTTTATCCCTTTGTCTTAATTGTGAAAGGATTTTATCAGAGTAAGCAGTATTAGTTTATCCAACTTGAAATCTTGCTATATTTTTTCAATGAAATATGTGTTTAACATTACACACACAATTATGCCCTATAGGTCCATATTCACAGAATATTACTTCATAAGCACCAATGAAACTTGCAAGCTGCACAGCTCAGTGATTAAATATCACCACAGGCTTTCATATTTCTATCAAAGCCTCTGGTCAACTCTTGAGCCACGATCCAGCAATCGTGGCTCAAGAGTTGGGAGTTCACCTTGTAATCAGAAGGTTGCCGGTTCGAGCCCCGGCTTGGACAGTCTCGGTCGTTGTGTCCTTGGGCAAGACACTTCACCCGTTGACTACTGGTGGTGGTCAGAGGGCCCGGTAGCGCCAGTGTCTGGCAGCCTCGCCTCTGTCAGTGTGCCCCAGGGCAGCTGTGGCTACAATGTAGCTGCCATCACCAGTGTGTGAATGTGTGGATAACAGGTTGTGTAAAGCGCTTTGGGGTCCTTAGGGACTCATAAAGCGCTATACTAATACAGGCCATTTACCATGAAAATGACCTATTGCTGCTTTAAACACTAATTTAGAAACAAAACTTTTATCATTTGTATGGCAAGCTTGTTTGTTGTCACTCAAGATATTGATTAAATGCTACTGATCCAAGCTTCTATTTGCCTTCCAAAGCAAATGCCTTAAAATAGAACAAAGGAAGTCGAGTTGTAGCTTTTGATTGCTCTTTATGTGTGCCTGTTCATTGATTTATATTGTTTCAAGCTGTGAATGGATCTTAATTGGTGAAAGGTAACTTCATAGTGCAACCAGATAGTTGTCTAGATCAGCGTGAACTAGCTGCCAAATGAGCAGTAAGATCAATGTAAAGGTCCTTGGATCTTCATTTTTAGGGGCTTATTGTTGCTTGTGTGCTGTTGTACACTGTTTTAATTTGAATAGAAATAATCAGTACACTATTGTAAGGGATACACAATTTTTTTTCAACAAGAAGTTCCAACATTGACAAACTGTCCCACTCATCGTCTGTTTAAGCAGGGTGGCACTAATCATAAAGCATGAGGTGTAATATTCCTGCCAATAAGGATGTTTTTGCCTTTGGGGAAGTAAAAAAAAAAAATTCTGGGTCTCACCTGGTCTAGTGAGTTATTGGTATTGATCAGTAGCTCCAGTTATATTAGTTCTTTCTCTGGTGAAGTAAATAACATATCCCCCCCTTTCTCCGGACTACCCGGAGACAACCCACGCAAACACGGGGAGAACATGCAAACTTCACACAGAAAGACCCTGGCCTGATGGTGCAATTGAACTCAGAACCTTAAGCAACAGCGCTAACCACCGTGCCACCTATTTACATTATACTATTTATGCAATAAGCATAAATAAGCAATAAGCAGCCAGTGAACATGGGGAAACATGTTGCTGTAACCACTGTTGCTGTGGATGTTAGTGCATGAATTGGATTCAGACATTAACATATACTAATTTGATATTTTACCATTTCCACCAAGGAAGGACAAAAAATGGGTATTAAAGTGTATTTTGTTTTCAGAAGCTGCGGAGTGGAAAGGGAGGGAAGTGAGGCTCACAAGTACGGGTTAATGAGGTTAAAGAGATGGGAGCTAACGTGTCAAGACATAATGGTCTCTATAGTTTCAAGGTTTCTTGGAAATAAACAAAAAAACCCACAACTTTTTTTTTTTAAATCATTCTTTTTAAGAAATGAACGTGTGTTTCTGAGCTTCCCTTGTGAATAATTTCTAATGAGATTCTCAGCATTTAATAATGTCCAACATTAAAAGTGTCTCAAAGAAAAAAGAAAAGGCAAGACATGCAAAATGGCCACCCATAGCTCAGCAGTTTGTTTTGCAAAGTGACCAGAGGGGGTCCACCCGAAGGGGGGTTTGGGTAATTAGCCACTGGGGCAGCAGCCGAAAGTCACGGTCTCCCTCAAAGCTGTCGTCTGTTGCATGCTGATAACATTGACATGCCCTTCGCTCACGTCACATTGTGCTTCACACGAGACAAAGGCAGGGGAGCACAGAGGAATGAAAACTCTGAGGAAAGGAAGGATGGTGAGGAAGACAGTGATGGATGAAGAGAGGGGTTGACCTTCGCTCATTAGTGACGCGACCTTCCATAATCGATGAGTGGTGCAGTTGGAGGCACGGGCACCCAGCTGACCACACTCTGTCTTCTGATACAGACAGATTATCGGAAAGGGGGGGTGGGGGGCTTGGTGAGAGATTTTGGGTTCCTTTTCTCCATTATTGTGATTGAGACATTTTTTAAATGGTGTAAGTGGCCTATCTGTTGGACATGAAACACAGATAAAAGTTCAACATTTGAACAGGAAACTTTGGGTTATTTGTTGCCAAGAGTAGTCATATGGGGCATGTGATGGCGTTCTTATGGGCTGCTTCACAGCATGATTAAATTGAGCATGAATTATCAATAATCTCTCATTATCATCATCATTATGTGTAAGTTACATCTTCTATGCTGGACTTTACATAACCACAGACTAACCAGAAAGTAGTTGTGCCTGACCTTGGCACACTGAGAATAGTATAGCTGCTTGGCAAAGTACTGTAAATAAATGTGGTCTGATTTGTGACTCTGGTACCGAGTGCTGTTGAATGACGTTGCCAGTAAAGTTGGTTCAAAGCAGCCAGTAAACTGAAGGGACAAAGTTTCACACCATTATCTGAAACAACAGACATTCAGTAATAAAGAAAATAAACACTCCAAAAGGAAAGTTGAACACAAGCAAGGTAAACAAGGTTGACCTTCTCTGAATCTCTTTAGGATTAAAAATTCCTTCCTTTTAATGTTTCCAAATTACAGAAGGCATGACGGCTCGGTCTTCTTAATTCGATCTCAAAAGGTCAATTACTGACCCAAATGTTCTCTGCCATTTTATTGGTATGCCTCAGTTTGGCTTTAAAGTTTTGCTACGGATATTTTTCAAATTGTAAAATTAAATGTCTGAGATTGTCTAAATGCTAGTGTATCAACAGCTATCTAAATATTTGCACAGCACAAGCTTATATTAACGTAGTAAAAACACTCTGGTCAGCATATTTAAAACCTTAAACAGTCCAAACAGTGCTGGTTTGGCCTGTAGCCCAACACTTTGTGATTTTTGTTGTTATAGTGCTGTGGCTGGACCAAAACATGAATATTAGTTACGTCCCAGAACAAAATCCAGTGCCAGGGCTGATGCTGATTGCTACAGTTTGGGAACAGATTATATGGTCATGAACAGAGATGTCTTTTAATATCAGTTTCGGTTCATTTTAAAATTAGATGTTACAACTAACCTGATAATACATTTTTTTGTAGGAAACCTTTATGTAGCTTATGTAGCTGCACGACCTCTTATATTTCCAGTAGTTTTACAGGTATCCACCAGTCGATCCCTGGCCCAATCCACAATTTTGTCCAAATGAGTTATCTCGCAGTCTATTGTCTGCCTGTCTCATACCTATAAATCAACATGGAGGTTAGGAAGCAGAATGGGTACACTCTGACTTGAATTTTTTGGCTTCTAAGCTGCAGTCCTTTGAATACTTTCCAGGAAAGCTTGTCCAATAATGTTCTGTTATACCCAAAAGATTACAGTGTCTCTTCTATTTCTGTAGTAATAAATTGTTCACTCCTTGTACTGTAGTCATAGTCCTAGAAAAAATATACTTTGGTCTATTGATATTCACATTCTACAAATTACTTCTTTTCAAGCATATCTCCAGGTTTACCAGAAAAAGGGTATTTAGGATCTAACAGTCCTGAATTGACGTGTAGGCACAAATCTTTTAAAATTGGAATAAAAAAATACACAGTGCTGATTGTGAAAAGGGCTATTTGTAATATATTATTGCCTATTCAGAGCACTATAAAGCATGCTGAGAGGGGACTTGTATTAATGGTACCTCCACTCAGGAATCTTATGATGAAAAAAATAATGAGGCGCCCAAAAACACACTGCTCAGAAATAAAGGGAAGAAAAAAATCAGCTAGTGACCTTGTCACTACTGAGAGCATGATACAGTACCTGCACTTCATTTAAGCATGTAGACATGGTTAGAAGACCTGCTGAAGTTCAAATTGTTCATCAGAATGGAGAAGAAAGGTGATAACAGAGGTCAGAGGAGAATGGCCAGACTACTTCAAGATAATAGGAAGGCGGCAATGCCTTAACCACTTGTTACATCCATGGTATGTAGAAGAGCATCTCTGAATGCACAGCTCATTGAAACCTGAAGCAGTTGGGCTACATCAGCAGCTGATGGGTGGCACGCCAAGTGCCAGTTCTGTCAGCTAGTAACAGGAAACTAAAGCTACAGTTCACACAGTCTGACTAAAATTAGACAATAGAAGATTGGAAAAACGCTGCCTGATCTCGGTCTTGATTTCTGTTGTAACAGTTGCATTGTTGGATCAGAATTTGGTGTAAACAACATGAATGCAAGATCCATCCTGCCTTTAATCAGCAGTTCAGGCTAGTGTTGATGGGCTAATATTGTGCAGGATATTTCCTTGGCACACTTTGGGCCCTTCAGGATTAGCTGAAGATTATTCAAACCACCCCCTACCTTCCTACTTTTGCTGACCATATCTGTCCCTTTATGATTAGAGTGTACCCATCTTTGCTGCTTCCGGCAGGATAATGCACCATTTAACAAGGCTAAAATAATCTCAAAATAATCTCTTTATCATGATAATGAATTCACTGTACTCAAATGGCCTCCACAGTCAGCAGTCATAATCCAATATAGAACCAATATTGCACCTTTTTAGATGTGCAGACAACAAAACTGCAGCAGCTGCAACATGTGATGGTAACATGTCAAAATGGACCAAAATTTATGAGCAATGTTTCCAGCACCTTTTTGAATCTATTCCATGAAGAATGAAGGCAGTTCTGAAAGCCCAACCATTATCATGGCAAAGTGTGTAGCTCAGAAGGTAGCGCAAGTCATCTACTTATCAGAAGGTTGGTGGTTTGATCCCTGGCCAAATATCAAATATACCTGGGCAAGATCCCAACCACAAATTGCTCTCTGATGCATCCATCAAAGTGTAAATGTTAGATAGAAACCACTTAAACATAGAAAAAAGGTGCTTCTATGAATGACTGGGAATGAGCCATGTTGTATAAAGAGTAGAAAACTGAGAGTAAAAAAGAGCTATAAAAGAATCAGTCCATTTAATAGATATGTCAGTCCACTGTGTCCATCCTAAAGGGTGTCTCCCCAAAGCTTGAAATGGACAGTTGACTAGCAAGATGTGAGTGGTGAGTGTATATACCCCTGACAAAAAAGCCATTATAAACTTAAATAATACTCCACTTATGCAGAAATTTGAATGATAATATTCTTATATACCATGATGCTTCCAGAACCTTAAAAACTTCCCAACATAAAATGTTTGTAGTCATACTGTTCAACACAATAAAAAATGCAAAAAATACAATCATTCTTGATTAACGTATATTCAGGTGAGCTGTTTTAAAACCTATGAAAAATAACCCTGTGATGAACGACTGAAGAAATTCCTTGAATCCGAATGACATTTAAGAGGTTTGAGTGCTTTAAGCCTTCAGTCCAAAAATTACTGCTGCCACAACAGATGGGCTCATCATAGCATCAACCGGGGACTATGCAAGTGAGGTGAGGTGAGGTGCAGGGAATATTTTAACATGTACTTGCAGCACAGGACAAGGTTGATCAGACAGTTGAGGTGATACCACGTACAGCTGGTTGGCAGACCTAGAGTCAGATGTTTAGCGATGCTGTGTGTAGTAATGGTAATAAGGTGGGAATTAGATATACTTTTAAATTGCCTTGGAGGATGCCTTCAAGGGATGTCTTCATATGATGTTGTGTGTGGTGTTGGAAATGCTAGTACTGCCACAAACTAACACTTTCTCCAATCAGAAACATTACCTACAGCTGCACACACTGCTCCGATCTGTGTAATGAGCAACTGATCAACCCATTCAGGCTCTCTTACATTCTATCCCCGGGCTCATTGGTCTGCTCTGTGATGTGTGGAATATCAACTACGCATGTCAACAGAAAGGACTTTAATGAGGTCTGAAAAGCTGTACTGAATAGCAGGGATTACAACAATTCTGGTGACCTATTAGACTTTAATTGTGGTGGTATTTTGCTTGTCTTCGGAAGAGGCCATGTGTAGTTGGATATGAGATTTGAGACCAGGGACTTGAATTTATTGACCTCACCGTGTCATAACACTGATATTTTAGTTATGAAAAGAAAAGCTTGTGGTGAAGCTATACTGAATAAAACCAACCTGTTAGTGATGGCAGGTGGATGAGGAAAGTATGTGGTCTGGCACAATGACAGGGCAGATGGGAAATTTTGGACCAAGACAGTTCTGACCAGAGCAGAGCAGCCTGGGAAGCCAGCTGTTGTTCACCACCTGTCACCCTCAACAAAGGACCCAAAGACTACAAAGCACTGCCTGCCCTTTACCTCGCAGTGCCCTAACAAATGTAAGCTGATAATCCAATTACTGCCCTAAGTTGTGGGTGCCTTTTTTTTTAAAAACAAATACATTTCCAATTTTGCAGGATAAAAAAATAAAAAAATAAAAAATGACGTGGTGTGAAATTTACTTACACCGTGGTGTGAGATAAGGAGACCACCTGTTACAGACTTATGTGGATTTTTTTGTTTTGTTTTTTTGTTTTCTTGTTTTATGCAAGTGCGTTGACACTTGGTGAACTGGTGCGTAACTTAATCATACTCTCACAGACTCACTCAGTAGTGCTTTAAATACAGATTCTGAATTAAAAGGCGATCATTTATTTATTTTTTTTCAGTTAAAATTCCTCTTCCGACATTTAATAAATCGCTGAATTACATGCAGTATTAAGAAGGGAGTTTTTAACATGAAAATAATCATGTTATAATTTAAATTGGCTTAGCTGTGTGTATCTATTCTTTTATTCAGTATTAATTTTAAAGTATGGGCTTTTAAAAAAAATAAAAAAAATAAAATCATAAAACATGTTGCTTTTAGCTTGGACACCTGTCACTCACAACAGTAATCGTGCTTCGGTTCACGTGAATGTGGCGCAAGATTTACCAACGTTTCATAGTTCTCTCCACAAAATAATAAAAAGCCAAAAAAAACCCAAAATGCTACAGACAGCTACGCCTTCAGAGGTTTTTCAGAGCTCTCTTGCTCAAGAATTCTGCTCAGAGTCCATCTCTCTGTACAGTACACCACTCAGTCTATCTGGCTGAGCACCCAGACTGTGTATTGCATGAGAAAGGAAAAAAGTAAGACACTTAAAGTTTTATCTGATGGGAAAATTTCCATCCAAAGGGGTGACTACCTAGTAATACCACTGTAAGACTGCACTTCACTTGTAGACAGTGTAGACTTGACTTAACCACACTGTGATCTAAACTGCACAGGCAGCTACATGAGAGGATGGTGTTTCCCTTGTATTGTATCAACTCATAAAGAAGAACAATTGACAGTTTGTTGATTAGTGTTACCGTTTCTGCTGTTGAAATGAAGTGCAGTTTAAAGCTGTACCTTGTCTGTTTTGTTTGTTTGTTTGTTTTTTGGTGTGTATGTATGGTTCAGTTCTACAAGCACCAACTCTGCTCTAGTTGGAATACTGTAGGAATATAGTCCTGGCTTCCCTACATCAGACTCTGTTGGCGTCTTGTAACAACCTTATTATGCTCTGGGGTTGGGCACTCATGTATGTACCAGCTCACTCCTGGTGGCCAATTGGCGGGGCCTGGCGCCTGTGGCCCGGCTGGGCCCCTTTCAGAGGGTGGGGTGCCCTCAGGCCTCTGGGCTCTCCTCAGCTCTTCCCAGGAGGGTGGCACAGTTACCCCTTTGGTGGTCCTCCTTGGGTCCTCGTACTCTGGGGCTTCTGGATGTCTGGGGCCTGGATCTCCTCCATACCTGCTTCATGCCCTGGGGGACAGGGCTATGGTTCCCCACACTCCCTAGCAGATCGTTACATGGAGAAACCTTTTGAATACAAGCGTGCTGATCCACACAGGTGTACACACAGGTGTTCACAGACACAAACTACACCTTTCTTGGCTACTACCTCAAAGCACATTGTGCGCTGTCGATCTTGCGTGCTGCACAATAACATTTAATATTTAGTATCTACTGTTATTTACTGTTAGCTACTTTATTGCGATAGTGTTGTATTTATTAAGTTGCTCTTTTTTGTTTGTTTTCTCTTCTGTTTTTTTCTTCTCCATCCAGGTGATCCAGGTGTTTTTTTTCTTTTTTTGTTTGTTTTTCTTTTTATCTTCTTCCCCCCCCTTTATCACCATCTCTTCTCCCCTCTATTTTTCTTTCACTCCCTCTCTTTCTTTCATTCTTTCTTTCTCCCTGTCTATCCCCAGTCATGTCTGTCCAGTCTGTAACAACCGAAAATAAAATAAATACATCATTGAAATAAATGTCAATCAAATGGACCAATATGGCAAGGCCATGATGATACACTTGGTAAAGTAAATCCGCCAGGCATCTTTCTTGGCAACAGTTCTGATGGCTAAAGATCCAAACGGGACACGCAACCCCCCCGCAAAAAACCCCAAAAAAACAAAAACAAACAAAAACAAACAAAAAACCCCAAAACAACCATATTATGGTATAGCACTGCTAGGGGTGTTGTCCTATTATTGTAGTAGTTGGAGAGTCTCCTAGGATGAGTGCAGCAGCAGCCATTACAGCCGAGTATGCTGACTAAAGGTCTTTTGTTCTATTTAACTGACTGGCCTCCGAGTTGTCTGGCTAACCTCCACACCACATGCCTGCTGGACCTACTGGCCGCTCCTTCCTTGCCAGAGCCCGTTACAGAGTGGCCCCTGAACAGGGACATTACAGTCTGTCTGTAGATGAATTAACAGTTGCTGGGAAGCTTACAAGCAGTTGAAAATGCAAAATGAGGTGGTGATATGTACTCGCTAGCTTGCTTCTTTCTATCTCACCTCTCCAACTGCTCTCTCCACTTTGCTCTGCACTGCCCGATCAGTTATGTTTCAGACTTCAAATCCAGTGCCAACTCGCTAGCAAACCCTACCTTCCTTTAGAAGGGCCTTTGTGGGCAGTAAGAACATCCCAATTTCCAAAACCTCACACCTCAACCAACTTCTTATTGCTGGTTTAATATGTCCCTTGCCAGTTTCATATTAAATTGCATCCATTAACTAATTCTGTTTTACCCAGTGAGCTGGTCAAAAAAATCACTTTCTGATTTTTAGAAGATATTTCTTGTTTTCCTCTACTTGTCAATTAGCTAAATTAATTTTCTATGCTAGGATATCACAGTTTCTCCTGCCACAAGCTCTCACAAATGTCTTTATTCAGAACTGTTAACTTGAGTGCAGTAAGATTATGTAAGAGGTCAAGTTCAAAGCTAAGTTTGTAATTAGCAAAAGAGCTTAGAAAAGTTGGAAGAGGAAAATCTGTTTTTCACTTTAGCTCCGACCTTTAAAGCTGTAAGGACAGGAAGCATTTACATACTTTAAATAGTGAGATTTATTTACATATTTATTTAACACTAACAGAAAAACAGAACAATTTGCATACAGCTGTGATTAAAGGCACTTGTGTTCTTTTCTTACCATTTCTTTTTTTTCAACTCTGGAGTAGTCTTGGTTTTACATTTTATGTCTTAAGATCAAATTTGTAATAACAGCAATAATAATAATTATAAGTCACAAACATTTGCCTAAAGCTGGTTCTCCATTTATGCAAGTAGTGTAAAAAATGTGCCTTTATATAGCACTCAGATGTTCTTCAGTGAGATTTCAATAATACACCATCATGCACACATATTGTAGCATACCACTGAATATGAAGCTACTGTGCAACTTGGATTTCATGGACTTACCCCAAAACAATCCCACTTTGCATTTTTCACAAATTTAAATTCAAGCCTCTGAGTCTGGATGCTCAATTGACCTCACTGCATTCCACACCTGTCAATGAAAATGTTTTGTTCAGTAGGAAAGAAAATACAAATGAGTCCAAAAATTTATATAATGCAACAACAGTGTTCTGGGCTATTGGAGAACATGGAGAATTTTCATTTATTTCACAACTTGAAATTGCAATTTCTGTGTTCACATCTGCAAAAATGAACTGCACCAAGGGGGAAAATGACACAGAGTTGAATTTAAACAGACCAAACACTGCAGGTGTGAAAACACCCTAATAGACAAAGCAAGGGTAAGGCAAGGCAAGTTTATTTATATAGCACAATTCAACAACAAGGTGATTCAAAGTGCTTTATAGAGACATTAAAAAACAAAAACAATAAAGCATGATTTAAAATTGATAAAAAAAAAAACAGTAGATAAAATCAGAACAGTAGATAAAATCAGTAGTTAAAATATAAGTTTTGAAATTTAAGCTTAAAAGTGTGGATTTGGTACTTTATAACAAATGCAGCTGAGAACAGGTGAGTCTTCAACCTGGATTTAAATAAACTGAGTCTTTCAGCTGATCTGAGGCTTTATGTGAGTTTGTTCCAGATATAAGGAGCATAAAAGCTGAATGCAGCTTCCCCGTGTCTGGTTCTGACTCTGGGAACTGATTAAAAAAATGGATCCAGATGACCTGAGGGATCTGGAAGGTTCATACTGGGTCAGGATGTCACTGATGTAATTTGGTCCTAAACCATTCAGAGCTTTATAGACCAGCATCAGAACTTTAAAGTCTATCCTCTGACAGACAGGCAGCCAGTGTAAAGACCACTTTTTTGGTCTTAGTGAGGACTCGAGCAGCAGAGTTCTGAATGAGCTGTAGTTGTCTGACTGATTTTTTTTTTAGGTAGACCTGTAAAGATGCTGTTACAGTAATCAAGCCTACTAAAGATGAATGCATGGACTAGTTTTTCCACGTCTTGTTGAGACATCAGATCTTTTATCCTTGAAATATTCTTGAGGTGATAGTAAGCTGATATTGTTATTTTCTTAATGTGCTTTTCTAAGTTTAGGTCTGCATCCATCACTACACCCAAATGGGTATGCTTTAGGCTGGATCTGCATCACAATTAAGAAGTTGGTACTGTGTGAATGTCCAATTTCCCTTGATTAGAGTCTGATTGAGGCTTTGTGTGTAACATCTGATTTTAAAATGCTAAAGCCCCAGCCACACAAGCCTAGAGACTTGGTAAAACCCGACAACCCAACATCCTTGTAACAGATAACTGGAATTCCAGTTTTCTTTTCGCCCAGTTTTGGGGTACACACACACATGCACTACCAACCTCACACAACAAGTTCGGACACATGTTTTCATTTAATGTTTTTTCTTTATTTCATAATCATTTCATTCATGACTATTTACGTTATAGGTTCTCACTGTAGCACCTCCTCCTCCATGTTTCACAGTGGGAACCATGCATGTAGAGACCATCAATTCACCTTTTCTGTGTCGCACAAAGACACGGCAGGTGGAACCAAAGATCTCAAATTTGGACTCATCAGACCAAAGCACAGATTTCCACTGGTCTAATGTCCACTCTTTGTATTTCTTGGCCCCAAACAAATCTGTTGTTGTTTTTCCTTGGTAGAAGTTTCTTAGCAGCTGTTTGAGGCCTGATTTTTGCAGTCTCCTCTGAACAGTTGATGTAGAGATGTGTCTGCTACTGGAACTTTGTCTGGCATTTATCTGGGTCTAATCTGAGGGGCTGTCAACGTGTGATTTCTGAGGCTGGTGACTCGAAGCAATCCTTAGCAGCAGAAGTGACTCTTGGTCTACCTATCCTGGAGTGGTTCTCATGTGAGCCAGTTTTGTCATAGCCCTTGATGGTTTTTGCGACTGCACTTTGGGCCACATTCAAAGTTTTAGCGATTTTCTGGACTCACTGACCTTCTTAAAGTAATGCTGGGCTGTTGTTTCTCTTTACTTAGGCACACACATATAGATATATCAGCTATGTATATTTGAGTGTGTGTGTAAATGCATACAGTTGTTATATTGAAGATAAGGGTAAATGCAATTTTATTTTATAAAACAAATTCAATGTTCTTAACAAAGAAAGTAAAAACAGAAAAACCTGTGTAGGTTTTACAGTGCCGTAAGGCAGTAAAAACAGCAAATAAAACTAAAGAAAAATCCCAACCTACTAAACTGACCTCTGCTGCAGTACTACTCTCATTTGTGAAATGCACAATTGATTTGTAACAAATTTAACTCAAAGGTTCTCTAAACTCCAGTGGCATCAAGAACACCTAACAGTAACATTTGCATGCTCCACTCTAAACAGCCCATTGTAACGTGTGCTGAATAAGTACTGAGTAGTGAATAAGTGCCAACTGCATTGCATCACTCTCAAAATCTAAAAAAATTCCTTGAAATGAAACAAGATGATGGAAGTAGTCAACGTTTTTGCGTTGTCAATGAGCAGACCAGCTGTGATAACAGACTGCTCATTCCCGGTCATCATCGACCCATTTAACAGTCCCTCATTAGATTCATTAAAGATATTCTAATGACTGAATTTTGCACTGCAGCCTTTAACCAATTCAATGTTTCTGAGGGACCCAGGGCCCACTTTTTTGGATTTATGTTACTTGTTATATGTACTTTTGATGTATTGTGTGGCTGTCCCTGGTTTCCCTGCTTACAGGTATGTGTATGGGTCTGTGTATGGGTGTGTCTGGTAGGACAAGCCTCGTTGGAGGAGCTACTTAGGAGTGTGGTGCAACTCTCTCCGACGCTGGATCGTTTCGTGAGACTTCCGTTAGTTTCCCAGTTAGAAGTCAGTGAATTAGAGTTTGGTTACTGAGTGGTGTATTTACGGCTGCTTCTGTTACTTTCCCAGGAGAATTGCGGGACGAGAGTGCAGCAAAGACGGACCACACTAACACTAAGGAGTGGAGACACAGAGCACTGAAACTGGATGAGGACACGGAACGGGAGTCTGGGACACTAGGGGATTTATTGTTGCTTACTTCACCACCTTGTAAATAAACACTGTTTGCATTGAAGAGTCCGGCGTTTGGGTCCTGTTTCCCCACCTCCCCACGGTCTGTCGACGCAGGCCGTGACAGTTTCTGCTGTAGTCTTTCACACATACCAGCCTACCATGCCTAAATTCTCACTGCAGCAGAAATCCCCTGTGCATAATACTGCCTTATTAATATACCATTTAGCTGCAATCATTCTCTCTCTGAAATGGTATTGTCACAGCAGGAGTCCTATTTATTTCTGTTCATTTTCTACAGTTAGGAGCAACGCTGACACATAAAGCTGCTGTTAAAAGCTAATCACCCTCCGAATGTGGTTGAGAAGCATGAGTTTAATGTGATTGCTGGAGTAAGATTAAACTGTTAAGACCGAGCCAATTGCTGGGAGATTAGCTAATGTTGGTAAAAGCTGACCCCATGAAGTTAATCTGCAACCTAAACTAATTTTTACGTACATCATCTCGTTACAGTATATTCATCCTCAAAATGGTATTGTTACAACTGAGAAATTTCAATATTGATCAAACTGAAGAGAAAACAGGCTAGTCCAAAAGTAGCGAAACAATCAAAACGGATCACAATTATTAAAATGATTAAAATCCTCTTTGTATTTAAGAGCCTTTCGACAGTTAATCCCCTTCCTCAGAAATCATTTAGTATGTTATCCTGCTGCTACAGTTGCAAACCACCAGATGATGGGTACGTTGTAGTCATAAAGTGATGGACATATTAGCAGCAGTACTCAGGCAGGTTGTAGCATTTAAACAATGCTGAATTGCTGCTAAAGTCTGTCAAAAAATATTTCCAACACAATTATTCCACCAGCAGCTGCCTGAGCCATTGATACCAGCCAGCATGGATCCATGCTGTCATGTTGTTTACAAAAAAATTTGACAATGCCATCAGAATGTCACAGCAGAAATCAAGAATCATCAGACCAGGCAGATTTATCCAAGTGGTGGTGAGTGTACACTCATGAAAAAAGTTCTTGCAGAACTCTATGCAGTCCTGTAAAAAAACAAAGTACACTCTTACTGCTTCCACAGGGAATACAAGGGTAACTATGTAATGCAAACAAGATTCATTTGATTGATTGATTTATTATAAGCAAACATGGCTGTTTGATGCTTTGAAGCATTCAGGTGTGTTAACACAATGGCAGAATCGTTGCAAGAGTGGATGTCTCACCAAATTTGTCCCAAGACCAGACCCTCCATTCATTAGAGAAATTACAAAAAACAAACAAACCCAAGAGGCACAGTTGAGAATCCACAAACCACAGTTAGCACATTAAATTCTTAGCTAAATTCTTAGCTCATGATAGTATAATTATAAAAGACAAATATGACATATTTGGAATGGGTGTCAAGAGAAACCCACTGTCCGCACAACTTAGGCCTGCAAATTTGCATCCAAAGAAACCACAAGACTTCTGGAAGAATGTCCCCTGGACAGACAAGACCCAAGAGGAGATGTGTGGTCATAATGGAGACCAACACGTTTGGTGAATACTAAACAGCATATCAGCACAAACGCCTCATACCAACAGTCAAGCATGGTGGTGGGCTTGTTTTGCAGCCATGGGACCTTGCAGTCATGAAGTCAATCATGAACTCCTCTTTATACAAAATGTGAGGGCATCTGTCTGAATGGGCAATGCAACAGGACAATGATCTTGAACACAGCAGCAAATCTGTAACAGAATGGCTGAAAAAGTAGCTCAGTAATGTAGTGGTTTACACATTTCTTTTTAGTAACTGTGTAAAAAAATTTTTTTAATTTGTATGCCTCACATAACCACAGACAATACTTAGGCTAAGGGAAGTTAAATTGGAACTATACAGCTTAAGATGTGCTTGGTTAGTTTTTTTTTTTCCCCTATCAGACTCGTCCTATTCATTGCAAGCAATGAGGATTTGTGAGAGACCTTTGTTTGCAGAAATATTTTTTTTTACACCTTTGTTTCTTTGTGTTTATTATTTATCAGCTTTGTTTCTGTACTTCTATTTTTCCTTCGAACACTGTATACTTGTTTTACAAAGCTGCACAAAGATTAAAATGACACCATGCCACAGGGGCTTGAAGTCAATAAAGAATATATAAAATATACAGTGGATGATATAAATGGATTTTCAAAACATTTTCTTTTGAACTGTAGAAATATATTTTTTTAGTCTACATCAATAGAGGTTTTGATTCAAGTAGGAATGACATTTTAAGACCTCAGTTGACAAGGTTCCAGTACAGGATTGGGGTGATGTAATAGTATCATTTTATAGTGGAGATGTCTGTGTTTGCTTCATCCATAATAATTCACTAAAACAAATCTGTCTAAAATAAAGTCAGGAATGAATTTGGCCGTTTTGTGTGTGTGTGTGTATAAAATCATTAGGTTCCTTTAGCAAAAAAATCTAATAAATCAGTGGAAAAAAAATAAACATTGTGCCAAAGTTTGTATGCATGGGTCCGTTTCAAAAGTGTTTGAATCTGTTGTTTGAGCTGTTCTTTTCTACTCAGTCTGAGGATCACAAACCTACAGTTAATATCTTTAATATATATAGTTTGTCTTCAAATATTATTTGCATAGCATGATAAATGGTGATACAAATATTTGCTCCCACTTCGCTCCATACTTAGGAAGCACAGCATTTCATTTCACTGTTATGTAAATTATAGTCAGATTTATGTCCCTCTTACAAAGAATGTTGCATTCTCTGTTAGACTGTTGCTTAAGTGTCTTAATGCTATAAAGGCCTTTCATCACCTGGTTAAAGTGGACACTTTACAGTCAGATGGGTGATGAAGCTTTTTGCAATTTAGGCAGCTGACAAAATTAAAGGCAGTTCTTTTTAGGCAGCACTTTGAGACAGTAATCCATGTCTTTCTCACCATTTGATCACCGTTATGCACTTCATATGGGGGTTGGTGATTCCTCCATTGCTAATTTCCAGATGGTACAAAATCTTGCTGTGCATCTTTAATTGGCTCATGTAAACATGAGCAAATTTTCCCCATTTTAACCAAGAAGAGGCTGCTAGGAAAGCTGCAACCACCAAATACCTGCAGAGAGTCAGGCAAGCCTTGAGGAGTCAGCTGAATGGAAATAACAAGATCTAGCAATACCCATGCCCTGCCAAACATCAGATAACCTGCTGTGATAATAAGCTGGTCAAAGGAGATGGAAGCCACTGACATCAAGGCAAGAAAGCTCCTTACCATGCACGGAGGGTTTCACCCCTAATCCAGCATCCTGAGACTGTATGGTAAGTGGAAGGAAGGAGATCGATGACACTCGCTAGTCCTCAACCTCCTTCCTAGTCTGAACACAAGATCAATAGAGGTTGGAGTCTACCACACAAGGCAAGACGACATGTGATGGCTGTGCAAAGATACCCCTAAGACAATACAGCACATAACGGCAGGTTCCAAGATGCTAGCAAGCAGGGTATACAGGAACACCATAACCAGGTGGCTAGCATAGTATGCAGGCCAAGTATGGCCTAGAAGTTCTGAGGTCCAGTGTTGGGAAGGTTACTTTTAAAATGTATTCCACTACAGATTACAGAATACATGCCCCAAAATGTATTCTGTAACGTATTCCGTTATGTTACTCAATGAGAGTAACGTATTCTGAATACTTTGGATTACTTAATATATTATCATGCTGTTTACAACTACGTTAATGTACTATTGCTGTGATATTTATTACTATTACTGAAGGTCCGCGGCTCCGAACCGTAGTAAAGGGACCTCTGGCTAATACGTCGGTTCCCTGTCGGGCTCGTAGCTGAAAACTAGCTTTACTTTGTTGTGTGGGTCAACTTTGCTAGTGAGAGACAGAGAGAGGCGTTGAAAGGCTGCTCCAACGGAACTTATTGTTTTCGGAGGAAAACACGAACACAGTGTACAGTCGAGTCTTAATAGCATACTTACAACTGGCCTGGTCAGGCACTCTTCTTGGCTGCAGTGGTTATTATTATATTTACATGCTTCCAGCTCCCGTTTTTGCTCGATGACAGCTCGTACTTTTCCTTTTTCTCCCTCCTCTTGCTCACAGACACATAACGGGTATGGCAGTCCATTTTCCCTGCAGCACGGACTACACTGTCCATGAGGCTACGTTCTTTAGGGCTATGTCTGTAGCATTCTGCCTATTAGCTTAGCGCAACAACAACAACAACAAAAAGGTGCTCTCTCACCCAGGAAACACGCAGAGAGAGAGCGTCACCCTGTAACCATGGCAACCGTAGTGCTGCCGCCTGGAACAACAGAACGTAGCTGTCAAACAAAACCCAAACAGTCCTGATCCGCCACGATATGAAACAGGAAAGTACCGCCATGTAATCCATTTATTTCAACAAAGTAACTGTATTCTAAATACCACCTTTTTAAACGGTAACTGTAACGGAATACAGTTACTCATATTTTGTATTTTAAATACGTAACGGCGGTACATGTATTCCGTTACTCCCCAACACTGCTGAGGTCAAAATAGAATACGCCCCCAGGATGTCTGAGCATTTAATTCAACTCAACACCAACTCACAACAGTTACCTCAAGGTGCTTTATTTTGTAATGTAAAGATCCGACAAAGAAACAGAGACAACTCCAACAGTCATTCGACCCCCTTTGAAGAAATCTTACTTTTAACAGGAAGAAACCTCCAGCAGAACCAGGATAAGGGAAGGGGCGACCATATGCTGCAACTGTTCCTTCTTCCTGATGTTGTGATCACTTGCTATCACTCAAACTTCTCGTGGAACATGAGAAGTTCAAGAAATGGCAAGGGCTGAGAGAGGAGCTTGAGAAGATGTCGAAAGTGAAGGGAACAATGGTAATCGGAGCACTGAGTGAGTGAGTGGCTCCAGCTGAATCCAGGAATGACATCCAAGATCTGTGTCCATAGGAGCGCAATCCTAGGAACAGCAAACACACTGTGCGGGACCCTCAAGCTCTCAGACCTCTAATAGAGGACCCAAGCTTGAAGGATAAAGACCATCTACTCCAACCAACTGGGGTTAAGGGGAAGGAGACTGTACAAAAGAGACACTGTGGAAGTGAGCCAGAGATTAATAACTGAGACAATTATTATCTTGTTATTGGTAATGCAAATAGCTGTTGGTAAACAGTCAGAACATTGTCAGTTAAAAACACTAACCTGTTCCCATACTGATAAACATGTACTGCACAGTTTGTGCACACTATAGTTTAGACCTCTGATATCATACAACTCTGTTACTGTGCAGACACTTGTACCATCCATCCATCCATTCGCTTCCGCTTATCCTTTTCAGGGTCGCGGGGGGCGCTGGAGCCTATCCCAGCTGTCACAGGGCGAGAGGCAGGGTACACCCTGGACAGGTCGCCAGTCTGTCGCAGGGCTAACACACAGGGACAGACAACCATTCACACTCACATTCACTTGCACATTCACACCTAGTGGCGATTTGGATTATCCAATTAACCTATCCCCACAAGCTGCATGTCTTTGGACGGTGGGAGGAAGCCGGAGTACCCGGAGAGAACCCACGCAAACACGGGGAGAACATGCAAACTCCACACAGAAAGATCCCGGCCTGATGGTGGAATTGAACTCAGGACCTTCTTGCTGTGCGGCATTAGTGCTAACCACCGTGCCACCGTGCTGCCCCACAACATATTTTAATGCATTAAACACAACCACTGCAGCTGTATTTATTTGCCATGAATGTCACATGCACCAAGCTGATTGCTTGCTGGCATAAAAGCGTGCTATCACAAAAAACATGTGTTACTCCACAGCTGAAAATTGCCCCCTGCAGATGAACTACTTATCTTGTTTGAATACAGCACCCAGCTGTTTTGCCTGGGAAAGAAAAATAAAACCTTTTTCTCATTATTAAACTGTACCTTTGTGGTCTATTGTAATGATTTACATTCCCAGTATGAACGATATTGGTTTGGTGCTTGGTGCCACAGGTACTGATATATCGACTACTATGTTGTTGGTTTTGGGGGTTTTAATTGAATTTGTTGGCAATTAGAAAAACATGCAATTGATGCTGGTGTGGATCCTTATGCAAGGTGCAAGTAGTTTTAGTAATCAGTGCAAATCCAAATTCATAATCCTCCTCCATCAAAATGCAAAAATGTTTGCTTTGAATGAAATGTTATCTTTGTCTTACCTGTTTCCTTGTTGCTGTGTGTGGAGCCTGAGCCTACAGTGAAAGTCCACCTCAGAGGCAGTGTGACCACAAATGAACCAAACGAGTCTTAATTTTTAAAACTGAGATGTTTGCAAACAGCAGACACGTCTCCTGTCCTCTTGTTATTTTGGACCTCTCTTTTCTTCACCCTCCATCTGTATTTAATGTTCCTTGAAGTGGTGAGAGAGTACTTCCCAGCTCAGAGACTGTTTTTATACCTGGCTAGATGGCATTATGGAGCAGTGTAATTTTATGTGTGCAGTTATTAGAGTTAGAAATAGGTTGTGTTTCACAAAGGATGGTGTTTACCCTGCCAAGGAGAGTTAGTTCTGGAATATTGATGGTTGTCTCATATTATTATATATGATCAGGATAATGAGTGGAAATGGTGAAAGGACAATGCAGGCCCTCTCCTAATGCTCACTTCTACCTTGTATATGCCAGTAACATCATGCATCATACATAATAATATGTGCTTTTTGATAAGCCACGAGTGTGGCAATGCTTTAAAAATTAATGCAGGAAATGAGGACATGTATAATGCACGCTAGCATCTATAATAAATGTACCTTTTTTTAATCAGGTCTTTAGCCTTCCCATACAACAAACATTATTAGACCTTAATTACTGCCTTAAATTAGAATGGCATCAACAATCCCATGGTCTTCATTGTATTTACTTGGGTCTAATTTAATTTTCATGCAGGTACCTCAGACTTTTTGGGAAGCAGTATGATGATTGAATCAGTTATTCTGGAGAAAAGTTAAAATGAAATGTAAAATAAATGATCTCATGTATATCCAAGTGCAATGCATTGGGCGTCTGTCAAATTTGGCACATTTATATAATTTTCCAATCATCTGGGTGCTGATGCCTACTTTGTCCATTCCCTCTAAATTTCCACTCGGTGTTGTTTTATAGAGCAGGAGTAGGGAGGAAGCTGTACATATGCAAACCTGATTTATTTATTCATTTATGTATTTTTGCCTTTTTTCAGGACATAAAGGAAATATTTCATATATTATCTTTCTACGCATAGTTCACATTTGTGCCCACAGTGGATTTTCCAGTATTAAATTATTGTGAGAATCTTGCCTGCAACTGCTGAAAGGCATTTTGTTCAGTGAAGGTCAGCACAACAAGGACAAAATGAGTAATTTGGTGGATAAGTTAAGCAAAGTCCAAATTTAACGATCTAATTGCAAGTGTGGAAAATATAATACCTCCAGATTGTGGCTGTTTTGGGGTTGATTATGTTATGGCTGAAATCATAAAAATTTCAATAACAATATTTTTTCCTTGGATTTTGAAAACTTAGTACTTTGATGCTTGAGCACTGAAAGTTTAAATTACATCAGTCACAAAAACACACATTAGTAGATATAAGAAATGCTGAAGGGTCACAACAGAAAAAGATGTCAGGGTGTTAATTTGTTTCAGTTTTGGCATGGTAATACTGTGATCATATCCACCCCATCACCCACTCACATGCTCTCATTTACTGTTTTTGAAAACTGAAATGAACTCAAGCTGGTGCATAGCTGCCTATAAAAACGCCATGCAGCACTTCATGCGGCACATCTTTCAGAATAATCTTCTCTTCACTTCACAGAATTAAAGCCTTGGTGTCTCATTTTCAAGCAACGCAGTGAGTGAAGACTGTGACATCCATCACGCTAGCCAGTAGAGATTTAAGCCTATTTTGCAACGGCGTACTCTGAGAGCTGTTTCCGGCCAAGTAGCAACTAGACCTCAGACGGGACTGGAGTCTGAATAATTAAAAGCGGACTCAAATGGTGTGCTGCATTTCAGATTAATGGGGTCAGTCAGTATTATAACCAATATGAACCTTTTCCACTCAACAGTAGCTATTTACATAAGCAGGTCAGATTTTTTTTTCTGTATTTTATTTATTTATTGCAAATGAGGGAAAAGTGAAATAAAAGAATTTAGACAGGGAATATTTGTCACCTTTGATATGTAGTGGATATCACAAGCTCTTTAGACACGTGGATCACCCAGAAAGATGCTGGTTGATCTACTTGTTGGACAAATGCAGACGTGGTGGCCTCATCGATTCAGCAGATAGATCCTGCCTCTAAGCTATGCGACAAACATGTTTTGCACTACGTGTAGATAATTTCATCTTTGAAGATGAAGTAACCTCAGAACTTTCTTGTCACTATCTTTTTGCTAGCAGCCAGGATTTAGGACTAAAAATGAATCATCAGTTAGCTACAACACAAAACCATTCATGTCATGTCAGCCTTAAAGGAAAATGTCATTCTGTTCTACTCAGAAAAGATATCATCCATGTTTGATGTTTAGTACATTACAAAAGATATTTTATGATGATGTTTTCTATAACTATTTTCATTTTTGACATTTTCATTTAGCTACATTCTGTCTCGGTACATCTACTTAATTTAGTGATTTCTTTTATGTCCCAGTAGGATCTATGAATGTTAGACTCAACCTGCTCCTTTCTGCTGTGCCAACCAATAGCTATTAGATAGACTCTGCATGTCCTTAGAAAACTTAGTGCTTGAATTGCACTGTGATCTATTGAGAGCACTCTTGTTAGATAAATGCACATGCTAGGTGAGTGAAATTTATGCTATAAATGTTGGCCAAAAAATGATCCTCCTGAGTATGGGGTTTGCTTTACATTTCTTTTTCTTTTTTTTCTTTTTTTTAAAAACTTTTTTAACTCATTGAAACTCTTGTAGCTGAGCTGGAAACTTCCTTGACAGGTCCAGCTAATTAGCAAGTAAGAATATAATGGCAAAGAAAATGTTCCCATACTTTTGACAGTTTCCCACCAAATAACGAGAAGTTATTAAAAATAGTCTTGATTAGAACAGCAGTTATTGACCATTTGCAAAATTCAGCTAAACTGGAATGTAGAAGGCAGATCAGGGTTTATATCTATAACCTATTAATGGGTCAGTGGAGTTCCTTAATTAAAAAGACATCTAGACACCCCAGGAAAATATTTTTACTGACTTCCAGTGAATGTCACATAACATGCTACAAAGAAATCCGTAAATATATTAGCATTGTATTTATTTCTAATTGAATGTAGCAGATTATTGTTCTTAAATGTAATCAGCATATTTGTGATTAAACTTAAATATTAAAAGAAATTCCAGGAAGAAGTAGTCCAGATGTCTTTCACAGCACTCAAGACTACCCTGACCTATATGCTGAGAGCCTACACATTTTCCTCAGTAGGATAGGGATTTGTGCTGATACACGGATATGCAATGTAATGTCAACTTACTTACTAATTACTTGTATGGCAGAGAGACTTGGACATTATCCAGCAGGCAGGAAAAAAGACTTTACCTTGTACTGGTGTTGCCTTTGTCGAATCTTGGACATCACCTTAGAGTACAAAGCAAACACCAATGTTCCGTCCCACGCTGGCCTAAGCAGGATATAAAATGTGCTCCAGCACTGCAGTATGCGGCGGCTCTGTCACATTTACAGATCACAGTCGTAAGCAGTTAGATTGCCAGTAGATTGTAAATTTATCTGTGTAACACCCAAATTTCTCATTCGTGGGATAATAAAGGTTTATTCTATTCGATTCTATAACGAGTGCATTTACTGAATACAGAAATATGGCTTATGTCACTAGCAGCTATTTCTAATTCTGAATAAATTCACCAACCTTTAAACTGGTCCTTTGTGAAGCAGCAGCAACTATACTGTGTACTGTTGTGACAAGACATGTGCTGCTAGGGCGTGTAATTACAGAAATAAGAAAAGAGTCTCATATGCTACACCATATACAGAAACTACAGATATAAGTAAAGATATGTATGCATATATTACCTTTAAAAAAAAGAAAGGGAAAAAAAAAAGCAGTGTATGGGGAATATCAGAAGAATATTATCATATAGTCAACTACAGCTGGCCAAAATCATTGCTGCCCTGTGTCACAGACTATACAAACAACAGATATTGAGATTTCATGAATTCAAGAGGCTGCCAGCTGCTCAGCCCTCCTCTTAGGTAATAAGATTCTGGACCTACCGCCCCACTGTCCAAACAGCCAACGGCTGAAAGTATGTGGGTATGTGTGGGGAGTGTGCGTGTGATGAAAGGTTTCGGGTGCTTGCCATCAAAAAGAGACAATCCAGCTGCAGTTGAGGTTATTTTTGTTGTCGCCTCTGGTCAGTGGAAGCTGTATCTCATTCCACTGTCTAACAGAAGAAATCACAGCCTGGAGACTTTCCAAGGCTCCAGGACACCCACTTAACATGAACCAAATCCTCACAGGATATGCCCGCTGTTCTCTCTGCTCACTGATAGTGTGCAAAAGGTTAAGAAGTGTCCAAAAGGGTTTTCATGCAAATCAGACCACCCCTGCTGTAACCCACTAGCTATGAATTAAGATATTTCCCCCACTTTTCTAATATATATAGATAGAGAGAGCAGAAATATCCAGAAATTATGCACATACACAAAACTATTGCACTGCTTGTCCAGTTTTTTGTTTAGTTTTACTCTCCTGCTCTGCATAGTACATCACTTTTGTTTGGGATGATTGGCAGTCTTTCTGATTCGTGTCGTTATGAATATGAAGCTTCTCCAAACAGTAGATCAACTGAAGGGCCAAATGCATCACTCAGATCCAGTGACAGATTTTAGTTGGATTTTTTTTTTTAAGGACATAACTTTTAGATGCTGTTCATCTGCTGTAGGATTCTAGGCCTGCCACTTCTCTTCATCTTTTTAAACGCGCTGTAGACCATGCCATGCTAGGTTTTTGGTTGTCTCTGATACATCCCTGTGTATCTGAGAGAGAAATGGTGAACAAATGCCGCTTGACTCTGAATGAATTAGATATAATTGGGATGGGCTCGGTCCGGTTGTAATTGCTGCAGGTCTCTGGTTTGTGTGTAAATTTGCCTTGTAGCTGGATGCATCCAGGTGGACAAGCTGTCAGTTGTGGTCACTTGAACTGTGAAGTGAAGGGTAAATTGTATTCATTGCAAGTTGTTTCAACCACCACTGCTTGTTAACTGATGGCAGATCATGCTGCTGGTGGTGTCGGTGTTCTTTCTTTAATGTTGTGTTTGGACTGACTACATCTGGTATCTTGGTCTGTCTGCTGTATAATTTTTCCTGGCTGGGTCTCTTAAAAAAAAAAAAAAAAGAAAGAAAGAAAAAAGATGTTACTCCTTTAAAAAATTTTTAAAAAAAAATCTATGCATTATTGATTCACACAGTTCTGAATTCTGGACAAGTGAAAACCCGCATTGCTTGCGTAGCTGTCAAGCCCCTACACAAAGAGAGCATTGTTTTGTGTCTGAAATGAAGACTAAAACAGCACATTCAGTTCCTGTTTATTGCTTAATAGTTAGGTTGTTACTTTGTAGAGCAAAATATACTGGAATTCCAATATATTCCAATATGTTCTGGAAAGTTTACAAAAACATTTAAAAGAAATAACACGTCTTTACACTGTATTTGTCAAGCCAGCCTCTGTGTTTATCTATGATGTTTAATGAGTTGATGCTTTGGGAAGAGTTTCTATTTTTAGAATCAGTGTTTCATAGTTAAACATGTAATGTTATGACATCAAATGAGATGCAGTACCAGTTAATATAGGCAGTACTTCAGTTTATAATCAGTATTTTTGTTTATTTTTTATGTTCATCTTGCCAATTCTGTAATCAGTAAAGTCCCAATAAAGCTTTAGTAGTTAATATAAATCTTGGACTATCGCTCTAAATGACACTAGACAACATGTTTCTAATTTACCTGAATTTTGAAAACAACAGCTCCTGTCCTTGACTGTTATATCAGTATTTATCTATTTATATAACCAATCCTCTTTCCTCACCTCCCACACATATCAAAAGATTAACAAAAAATGAATACTAGCTCTTACATAATTGAGTGAAACTTTTAACCCGTGGCATCTTTGTGTTTGTTGGGGGTTTTTTTTAATCCCAAAAAAGGTTATCTTGCCGAGATTCCAATTTGTTTCTCTAAAGGTTTCAGAGCTGATTCTCACTGAATATAAACATACAGCCATGTGCATGGTGAATAAATAAACCCATCTACTGCTGTATCCAGTTGTGTCACCATTCTGGCTCAGAGATCTGTTTACGATAATCTTTTGGCAGGGTCTGCGCAATGCTGCCAGCTCCCCAGATGTGCCAGTAATAAGACATGTCAAACTGATGCCAGCCAATCACAGGCCAAACACATAGGGACAGAGTGTCTCCCTCATGAGTGTATTCCTTCCCAAGTGCCAATTGGCAGCTCTTGCTATAGTCATCATTTGACATGCAAAAAGTTGTTTGATTGCACACATTCCTTATTCAGAGCTGCATGCAGTACATTGAGTTTACCTGAATGATTTTACTCGTTGTCACTTGTTGGCAATAGCCGTTATAAAAACCCTGAGTGGTGTCTATAAGGGAATCCCTAAAATGGTTAGTGCTTCTTGTAAAAATATACCAAGTCTATAATTTACCTCATCTCAACTTGCAAATAGAGCAGAGAATCCAGAGATGCAGTTTGTTTGGTTTATTCATAAACATGAACAACTCCAGCCACCCAGCCATTTTCTTCATTGCTTATACAGCTAAGGCTCATGAGGGCCTGGAAGCTATCCCAGCTGACACTGGGTGAGACAACCTGGACAGGTCACTAGCCCATCACATGGCTAATGCAGCAAGACAAGCAACTACACACTCATGTCCGTACCTCCCAAATTAACCTAACAAGCACATCTTTGACTTTGAGAGGAAGCTGGATTCCCTGACATGCACAGAGAGAACGTCAAAACTGCACACACGAAAGCTCTAGCCGTCCAGGAGGTTCAAATCAGGAACCCTCTTGCCGAGAGGTGACATTGCTAACCACTGCAACAACGTGCCACCGCCTGGGTGAAAATTTCTAATACTGAGTGAAAAAGGTGGGAGACCTTCTGTTTTCCATGCAGCTGAAATGTATGGTAGTTGTAGTTCTAAAACCAGTCACAAGTCCTTGTTACGCAGTGGAGTGAGCTTTGATTATTCACTGCTGATTACTACGAATGCTCGGAACCCCACAAAATGGTATCTGGGGCTGTGATAAGTGATAAATTTGTATTTTGATGATGACAAAGTGATCTAATAACAAACTTTGGTTTCACTGATTTATGTAGATTAACTAAATTTAAAATGATTTTGCCCCTATTCAAAGTAATAAAGACTTCACGGTAATAAAGTGTTAACTTCCAAAATAAAACTCCACCAACTAAAGTTTTAGCTCTTGGTTAATATGTAGTGTGCGTTGTCTGAAATATTAGACATATTGCACATTTTATGGTACTTTGTTTCAGTCATTTAGGAAAAGTCATGATGAATCAATTAAATACATTCCACAATAGGTAATGTTTGGTGTAGTGTCTCATGGCCAGTTTAGCATGAAAATCCCTCAAAGACAGATGTCAAGGAAACTCTCTAGCCTTAGATGCTCCACAACATTTAATGAGATGAATGCCAAATCAACCAGTGAATCATTCGATTTTACTTTGCAGAAATGGAGGTTGCATATGAATTTCCATAGAGAGATTGTTCTTGAAGTACTCCTATGTTTGCAAATGGGTTGAATCCTCCAATTACGCTGTGTATCACAGAATTGCCCAAATAACAAGCCCAGACATTGCTTATGTTTGGCTCTAAGAGGAATGTAAATTCTCTCAAGCAGTTAATTAAGAGAGCCAAGAAATTTACAGGAAATGCTCTTAGCCCTAAATGCCATGACACTTTACTGCAGCAGTTCTGGTGCTCTTAAACTTGCATACAAGGTATTTGAGTATTGAGCTGTGAGTCCCCCATGTTTTGTTTGCACTCAGATGGATTCAAAACACCATGCCATATAGCTAAGTAAAGCTTGAGACGTTACGCCATCTAGTTAGAAAGCATTAATTGAACTGATTTAAGTAGGAGTGAAACTGTCCCATTGCAGAGGTGCATGTGATAGAAAACCAGCAATTTGGACAAATTTCGTAGACAGAATATTGTGTTCTAAAACGGGCCTTCTAAAACTTGTGTTTTATTTTATTCATTTTTTGGAGTTTTACTTCTGTTACACTATTGCAGACTTTCAGCTTTAATTCAAGGGATTTAATAAGAAAAGTATTAACTGTTTAGGTTATACAGACATTTTTATACATTTTCCCCTATTTTCAGAGGCTCATAAGTAACTGGGCAAACTAACATAATTTAAATCAAAGCATTGTTTTAATAATTGCATAATCATTTGCAGTCGTGACTTTGTGAAGTCTCTAATTTATCTAGCTCACATCATATGGAGTAACATCACAAGTGCTGTGTTTCATCCCCTGAGATGCTCTGCTAGGCCTTTATTACATCTGCCTTCACTTTTTGCTTTCACTAAGTGAAAAGTATGCTTTACTGGGTTTAGATGAGGTGATTGATTTGATTGATTGATTGATTTTATTGATTTGATTGATTAGCATTCAAATTCAAATCTCAGTGAAAACAGTGGAAAAAAAAACAGTGAAAACAGAACAAAAATCTACCATAAAGGTGATAGACTTGGCCATTCAAAATATCCAATTTCTTTCCCTTAAGTTGCTTTTGCAGTGTGGGTCATTATCCATTTGCACTGTGAAGTGCTGTCTGATCAGTTGTGCAGCATTTAGCCGAATCTGAGCACAGAGTGTAGCTCAGTACCCACTTCAGAATTCATCCTGCCGCTTCTCTCAGCAGTCAAAACGTCTATGAACACTACAGATGAGATTCTGCTGACAGCCGTACATGCCAGTGCCATAACATTGCCTTTACCGTGTTTGTCAGATAATGTTCTATACTTCAGATCACGAGCTGTTTCTCTCCTTCTCCATACTTTTCTCTCTCTGGTGCAAGTTAATTTTGGTTTCATCTGTCAAAAGACTTTTTTTCCAGAGCTGTGCAGACTCCTAGATGTTTTCTAGTAAAGTCTAATCTAGCCTTCCTTTTCTCCAGTGTAACCAGTGGTTTGCACCCTCTGAAGGTTTCTCTTGATTGTAGACTTTGACAATGATACATTTACCTCCTCGAGAGTGTTCTTGATTTGATTAGATCATGTGAAGAGGTCTTTCCTAAACGCAAAAAGAATTTGCAGTCATCCACTTTACTTGTCTTCTGTAGACTTTTGCGCTTTTTGGTGTTGCTGAGCTCTCCAGTGCATTCATTATTTTAAAGAATATATCAGATTGCTGATTTTGCCACTCCTGCAGCCAAATGATGGCCTCTTTCACTAGTATTGACATCTCTTCAGGCCTCATATTAAGAGTTCCAGTCATAAGCTACCAAATATATGTTGAACAAAATATTGCAATATCAAAATATTCATCAGCTTAAGTTGTTATGTGATTAAAAAGACCTCATCTTACAATTAAACTAGTCGTTAAGCTGTTTCTTTTGTTCCTCTGAAAATTTGAAAGAAATTGAAACTATGCATTAAATGGCTGTAAATCCTAAATGGTTAATGGAATATTGTTGTTAATCTATAATTCTATCACATCTTGATTGATTTTAAAATCCACTGTGGTGGTATATGGAGGTAAAACTACAAAAAAAGGCCATTGTCAAAAAAATGTTTGTGTAGTCGGGAATAAAAGTAGAGTATCAGAGCGGGTCTGATATCTTAACCAAGATAGCAAAGATGCTTGAGAACCCAGAGTTGCAGTTACTATGCTGCATTATAAGTGCAAACCGCTATCCTGCTAGATAAAAATCTGCCATTTTCTTATGGATGGATTTTTGTTCTAACTTAGTGTTATGGAGAACTAGCACCTATTCCAACAGACACTTGGAGAGAGTACACCCTAGATGAATCAGGTAATCATAGTGCTAACACAGAGAACCACACGCTCTCACAGCCGCAGCTTCTGGATCACATAATATGCCTGGGCTCTGGTTTGTCTAATTGGGATTAGAAAGCAGAATATTAGAGGTGGTTTGTGAAGTATGTATGAACTCTATTCTGTCTAGTTATTCGTTTGCAAGGAATGTCATTTGTTCTCAGGGTTTGCCATGTAATACTCCACATGAGGCTGCATGGCTTTTAAACTGCCTTATCAGTGTTTGAGCCTGAATAATATCATTATTGTTCAGCATTGGTTTCCTTACATTTTAACTTCCCCGCAGTTTAGGCTTGAGGCAAATCTTCAGCATTTTGAGGGAAATTTCTGAAACCCCCCCCAGACCCCCAATTTTGCAGGCCATACATGAGTAATACTGAGAAAAATAACAAGTGCAATTCTGCACTGTGTAGCTTTCCAGAGTGACATTATATAAAGTGTTATCCTCCAATCTGCTACAACCCTCTTGTGAATGTACCAAAAACACATTGATTGAAGATTTTGTAAGTTATGCTTGGCTTTAAAAAATGGAATGAGACAGAACAAGTATTCACTGATACCAACGGTAATGTGATGAATCTTAAATTCAACTTCTCAAAACAAATTCATGGTTGCCTTAATGCCAGTGCGGTATGCAGTGAAAGTGCAGCTCTCTATTGGTCTATGTAACTTTCTGAGAGGCCATGCAACTTCTCATCACTAATACCTCTATCAAAGCCCTTCACCAAAAGCAAGCTGTATCACATCCTATAATATGCCAAGATATTTGACATCAGCTTTGCTGGCTAAGTAGCCAGTGGTAAAATGTGGTAATGTGGTGCTACAATACCTCATGTTACCAATATGCATATATATTAGTAGCTCAATTAAAGTTGTGTTTATATCAAAATTTTACCCTGCTATTTAATTCTTATTGCACCCCCATATCTGTGATGAGATAAGCACTTACTAATTGGCTGTTTCTGCTTGCCTGCATAAATGCCACAGATCAGCAGCCTCTGCTGGCTCTGCTGAAAATAATGAGCTAATAAAGATAAGGATCATGGGAAAATTGCAGACTGGGGACCACTCATATTCCCTGTGACACATTATGTGCTGCATTGTGAAGTGGGCGCCGACAATCATTTCTTTTTCCCTTCAATGCAGTTGTCTGAAAATGAAAGCTATGGCCACATTTAAGAACCTTGAGGTTTATAATGTGATGTGTGGAGACCTTCAGTGCTAGGACCTTGACTGCTCCATCAAAACCAATTGTTGAAAGCTGTTTTTATTCGCATGACTCAAGGCGAATAAATAAGACTTCATAGCTTAGTTTGATAGCAGGTTCTTCTTCATTGCATTTTTTTTTTTAAAGAGAACGTTTGTGTTTTGGACAAACTTAAACATCTTATAACATCTTAAACAACTTAAACAGGCATTTTTTCTTCTTGTGCCCATTAAAAGTTGATCATGTAACAGATCTTTATACAACAGGATTAAACTAATATAATCTGACAAAAACACAAACTTTTTTTACTTGAGTTTTCTTCAGTTTTGATTAAATCTGTCAGCACTGTTATGGTGCACTATTCCACCATCATATATAAAAGGGAAATGAATAGAAAGTTAACAAACGGTTTAAAGACCTTGCTGCTTTTGCTGCTTGGGCAAACCTCAAGTGGTGAGCAGCCATCAGAAGAGAATCTGAGAGCTTTCTGTGTTTAATAGCAAAAGTCAACTTTATCAGAGTGCATGGGTTCATTTTGTTGATAAACTTTAAATTACATTAAAAACATCCACACAAAATTCATGACTACACTTCTGCACAATTAAGATGTTGCATGCATGTCCAGACTTTTCAAGTACTGTAATACTATTGCACCCTGTGGTTTACCCAGTGTGAATCCTGATCTTCCACTCTGTGTGAGTCAGGCTGTGATCACGCAGAGTAATACCAGTCACAAACTGCCTGGGTGCCAGTTGAGTTGATAGGCCTGAAAGCAAAACATACTATCACTGAGAACTCAATTGGCAGGCAACTGCAACTGAGAGGAGATGAATAGCTAACAACTGCTTCCTTTAAAGTAAGGAGAAACCTATGAGTTAAATTGTCTTTCTCTGTGGACAGCCATGCAGGGTGCATGGCTGAATTTGGTATTAGGAGATACCAGTGGGTACGCTAAATAGTCTCCACAGTGCTCATCAGTACCAGAGCACAACCTGACCTGTGTAATCCCACACTGCTGCATTTCAGCCAGGTCTGACTCTAAGTTAAGGCGAGGTATACGTCTTCAAAGTTGCTTTTTCACAGGAGGTTCATCCATCTTTAACCAGGCTATATGCAATGACATGGGATTCAACAAGGGCAGAAAACAAAAGATAACAGAATAACGGTGAAGGAGAACTACGATTTTAAAAAACAGAAAAAAAAACCCAACTTTCCCCAACCATTGCCTTTTGAGAGAAGATTTGGGCATAACTGGTGTCTGATGTTTACATGGCCAGCCTCCTCACAACACTCACACCAAAGAACACTGTCTGTACTTCAGGAACCATCATAACATAAATTATTTTATTTATAAATCAAAGCACATATTACTAATGAATTGTGAGAAAACAGTTGCCACTATTACGTTTGCATTAAAACAACAACAACAACTTTGAATAGTCAATCGTCTTTCTTTGCCAAGTGAGTTGATCAGTTTGGCATAGTGATACATTTGGTGTGTGTGAGTCAACCAGCATGTTGTTTGTAAGATGAAACGATGACCAAAAAAAAAAAAAAAAAAAAAAAATCAAATAAAGTTCTAATTTTGAACTGTATGAACATTCTGGTCCCTGTACAACTGATCCTTCCAAGGCTGAAAGTCAACATTAAATTCGATGTTTTCATTAAGGCCAAGTGTTGCATAATTCCCTTAGAACTAATTTTGCCTGTGCTTTAACATTTATTTCTTTTATATTTGATTTCACACCAGATATCTCCTGTTAGTGTAAAACATGAAATTCTTAATTACTTAAATAAACTTTTTACTTGGATGACTGATAAATTAAACAAAGATTTAGTGGCTCAGGAAGGGTGGCTGACATAAAAATCTGTGCCAAATCAAAGAAAAGAATATTTTGCTATGGTGACTCCTTGCTAATAAGAGAGCAGCTGGGAAAAAAAAAAAGTGGGATGTTAGTGTATTTAAAAAGTTTTTCAACTAGATAATAAATGGCAGATATCAATACCATAATTAAAAAAAAACATAATCACAACTATGTATAACACAGCCTGGCAATTAGATAACTGATATCATGTGTCAGAGAATTTATTGCCAATTGTTTTGATCATTGTTATTTTAGTAACTATTTATTTGACTACTGTGCCCAAGCACTTTGGGTCATTTGCATTAAATGTTCTCCCTCAGTTGCCCATGATGTCACAGTACAAATTAAGTGCAAGAAAAATACAAATCCTACTTCTAATCCTTAAATGGTTGGTGCTCTTGGGTCTTGAAGAGAATCAAGTCTTCCCTTGCTTCGAGTGCAATAGGTCTGGATTGCATCTGTGACTCCCATTCTTATCACCTTGATGATCTTGTACTTAAAGAATCGGCAGACAAATCAGTTGGTCATTTTTCAAGGCAAAGGTAATGCTCCAGGTGCTAAATTCAGGCAGCACTTATCCAAATACAAATTTGTTCCACACCTCTTTGGAGCAGGAAAAGTCTTAAACCTTAAATTTTGTTTATAACTCTTATTTGATTTGGTATCTAAATGGAGAAATCACTACCTCAAACCATTTGTTTGATATAAAAGCTTTAGATTATCATCCAAAGGGTTAGATTGTCATCTGGAAGCATCTTCGAGGCTGATTAAAACAAAACAATCTGAGTCCTTGTGTCCCACCACTTTAACTAATATGCTGACATCTCAATAACCTTGATGTTTTGAAAATGAACTTTTATTTACTACACTATTTTGCTTCGTAATTGGTGTATTGGTTAGTTTAAACTGACACTTCTTGAATATTAACTGAGACCAAAGCTTCAAATGCCTATTAAGAATCTGACAGTGCTGCCCTCAGTTTTAGGAGAGAATTATGGCTGCAGCCAGTGACCTTCATTACTGATAAATCTGCTGTTTTTTTTGGTTGTTGCTGTTTGTTTTTAATTTTAAAGCCTATGGTTTTCTTTCTTTTGATTGTTCCTGGTTAAATAGAAATAGCAAATACAGTGTATATAACTTATGATGAACACAGGAAGAGCAAATTTGCAATAACAAATGTCTTTCCCACTTGTCTTTAAATTTGTCAGCATTGATTTTGTGCAGACTCTATACTTTCCCATTTAAAAAACATTGCATGAGACATAAAGAGGAAAATGGAGGAAAGGGTTCACAACTTTAGATTCTTGGGATTAGTTTGCAGGTTGTGTGGCATTATTCATAGGTCTGGCTGTATTCTAAGGTATTAACTGGACAGTTAAACTGTTAGAATTGCTGGGAAAATTGGGAATCTCCCAGCCCCTGTGAACTGTGAACAAAAAAAGTTAAGCTTTCTGCCTCACAAAGACTCTAAAACCCCATTAAGAACCAAAGCCACGATGGGTCTCCATTGCAGTTTTGTCCTTTATAGCTTCCCCTGTCCTTTTTTAAACTTGCCACATTTCAAAGCAGATGGGATACACCCAAGGATTGGCCTGCTGCTATTCATTCTCATTGCCTTTTTTAGCACTTCTTTCCACTCTGGTTGTTCCTACATTGGGGTAATTACCATTCAGCACTCTCCTGAAGGCTCTAGCTGTAAAATTCAATCAGCAACCAAGCAAGATTTAACTCCCAAACTCCCATATGTTGAAGCAATAAAGCCCTGTCCATTGATTTCGCAGTAACATCCTCTCTCTTTTGGCTGTGTTCAAACCACTTTGGCTTTTTATATGTGATTGCAAATAATATTGGAAATAGATGAACTTTGTTAAAGGACGGCAACAGGGAGGGCTAAACGATATGGCTCTTCTACACAGTGTTTCACAACTGTTGCTGTTTAGGTGAACTGCAATAGGCATGAGGTGAGTGCATTAGTGTGGTGAAATAATCCAATAATTCTTATTATATTACTTCAGTAATTTGATTTTGTACTTGTATAACATTTGGGGCAATGGGTAAATTTGTCAAACAGTTATCAGCAGAAACATTTGCAAACAATACAGTTGGAGAAGAGGGTGACTGCTGTTTTGATTAAATAAAGCTGAGATCTTGTTGTTGCTTTTATTATATACACACACTTTGTTAAAGCAACTTAAAAGCTTCATATATCAGTGTGGAAGGCACAGTTAGACACTACTACATTCTAGATATTTGTAGATGAGTAACATGACTTCAGCCTGATTTGGTGAACAGGCACTTGATGTCGCCTGATGCTGAGGGTCGGGGGGTTGGTATGTTGTAAGGGATGTGTGGGAAACCATATCTGCTGCAGCTGAGTGGTGGTATTTCCTAAGACTTTAAAAACAACAGCCTTCCAGCTCTTCTCCCAACCATCCTCCTGGTTGCTTGCCAAGAGCTTTAGTCATGTTTGCATTACTGTTTTATTCATTAACTGTCTTTCACTGTGAATGACAAGAGGCTTGAATCACTGTATAAACACAAAATGGGATCTTTGAACCACACTACCTCTTTTCCTAGGGGGAAAATAACTTTGTACCCATCTTTAGTTACAGATTGGTATTATTTGTAATTTGTGATTAACATGATAACTTGATTCACTATAAGTGCAGCACAAAACCTCATAGATGTTCTTAGTTGTTTTCTAATGATTTAAACTAAACCAATTTTCAACTTGACCTTTTGAAGAATGGAAAAGTAAACTGCTCCCCAAGTAGCTTTTAGTATCATTTACAGAGCTCCCGCAAAGGCTAATGGGTCTGTTGTCATCACTCTATAAGCTTTGGTGCATTTGTTTTTGTCAATTCTCTTTCTACTCATTTTCTGTCTCTTTGTTCATTAAAAGTGCATGAAAGCTCTTTTATAGATCAGTCTTAACTACCAGGAACATTGTCAGAGCAGTTAGCTTGAGACACACTGAACTTATTAGAGGTGAGTTTGTATGCTGAGTAAAGCGACTAAGACACAAGAACTATTCTTTGTTCTTCTCTTTTCCTCTTCTGACCTTTCTGGTAATCATTAGTTTTAACTCTTTTCCCATAAAGATGACATTTGACAGCCTCCCCTGTACCCTTAATGACGAGTTTTGATGCCTCAGTGTATGTCAATAAAGAAGTGGTTTTACTACCATTAGAAGAGACTGCAAGTTTTTCCAAGGGTATCCCTAGTAAACTGTTCATTCAACAACTTCTGTTGCTTACCAAATCATTTTGTTCTGGAAGCAGGCCTGAAATATGACAAACCACTCAGTTCAGAAAGAAGAAACAAGCGTAACCCTAATAGAAGTCAATATAAGTTATACTACAGTGACATTAAGGAAAACAAGTGGTTAGAGACAAATTTACAGAAAATCTGCGTCACACACACACACACACACACACACACACACACACACACACACAAAATAATCTAACCTGAATTGAAATTAAAATTAATACTTTAACAATTCTGTCTTGCAGTGTTAGTCAGTAATTGACAGGCTGCTCCCGTATGGGATTAGAACGATGCCACCTTATCCCATAGTCCAGCCAATATACATTCGTATATACGCAGCTAATCAACGTCGTTTACAGGCTATGACAGCGTCCTTATGTGCCGAGACCGGTGTTTTAGCTAGCAAAGCGGCGTGGCTGATGTGGAGTGAAGCCACGTTAATGACAATGTGTACAACCATTGGAGATGTGAGCAGGACAGACAGAACAACTGAGGGGAAAAGTGTGGACTTTATACCAGTTTTTAAATTGTGTTGATAGGCCATGTAAAACCAGACTTATGATAAAAATATCTGCAATGTTTGGTTTTCTTCCTGAATACTATCGTTGTTAAATATTACTGCAGGAAGAAACGGTAAAAACTGCGTTTTATAAGATAAGCGCTTGAAAGCACTCTCCGCCTGTGAGCAAAAACAAAACCAAAAAAAACCCCCACCCTTTCGTATTGGTCGAAAAATGTACCATGTTGACCAATCAAAAAATGATATGGCAGCATGGCATTTAGATGTTTAGGAAGGGGGGAAGTTTTAGGAGTGACGGTGGTGTTTTGAGATGTGAGAGATAGTTAGTGTGTAGTGTAGTCAATAGTTTTGTTGTGTGTGTCAGAACAATGAGGCGACTGCTGAATGTTACAGGTGTTACAGGAGTGATACATCTCCTGTTGTCAGGCCTGCAGGTATCAGGCTGTTGTTCTCCTTTATCTCATAGTGGACAGAAATAATTTTTTGGAGTGGCACAAATAATTTGTGTGGCATCAAATGTTATGCAGAACAGCTGATTGTTCTGTAAATAGTTGTTTATTTTAAAAACTGCCTTGGCTTCATTTTTAGGTAAACAGCTGCAAAAAACGTTGTTGTTTGCAAAACTCAGTTACTTTTTTGAAGTAGTAACTATATAATTAATTGCCCAACATTGGTCATTATATCCTGTATTTTGCAGACAGAGAGTTACAGGACTCTCTCCCAGACCACAGACTCATAATACATAAGTCACAGCTTTATAACAAAACTGTTGTAATAGTAATTTTACAATGTATGTTGAAGAGATATTACTGCCCTCTGTTGGTGTGTCTGTGCATTACAAGCAATAAAAGGTGTTCGTTAAAAACATCAGGTTATGGGCCCAGAGGTCGCCAAGGGAAGCTGCTAACACGTTTTCTTTTGGGAGTCATAAACAGAATTGTGGGATTCACAATGGAAGATAGACTGTTTATTGACAAGCTGAGTGGACCGGAGAATTGGGCAACGTGGAAATTTCAACTGGAGCACCTGTTGAAGGCAAAAGGACTGTGGGGTATGGTACAGGAGACGGAGCAGTTAGCTGCGGATGCTAATGCCCAAGCGCGAGCTGAATTTGAACGGAAGAAAGAAAAGGCATTTTCAGTGCTGGTACTGAATGTAAGTACACCCCAATTGTACTTGATAACAAACTGTAAGACCCCCAAAGAAGCATGGGAGATGCTAAAAGCACAGTTTGAAAGAGATACTGTTGCTAACAAGCTATTTCTGAAGAAGAAGTATTTCCGGTGTGGAATGAAGGAAGGAGAACATCTCAATGATCATTTAAAGAGGATGAAGGAACTTACTGATCAGCTAGGGGCAATAGGTTCTGTAATTGAAGAGGAAGATCAAATTGTCACCCTTCTAGGTAGTTTGCCACCCAGCTATGCAACTGTTGTTACTGCTTTGGAGACAAAGATGGACAGTCTGACACTACAGTTTGTTCAACAAGCCTTGATAAATGAGGAACAAAAGCGAGTGCTTACTGACAACACCACTGTGTCCAGTAGTGTATCAGCGATGTCATCTCAGATGCATAGAAATGAACAGAGTGGATCAAAAACAGTGGGAGCAAACAGCTCCGACTCATGGAGATGTTACAAATGTGGGAAGGAAGGACATATCAAGCGTGATTGTCCAAGCATTAAAAAAAAATACAAGGCCCACAAGGCTAAAAGCGTGGTGTATAAGGACAAAGAGGACTCATATGAGGGAGCTTTTGTTGTAAATGAGTCATGTAAAAGTGATGCACAACAAGAAGAATGGTTAATTGATTCAGGAGCGTCAAAACACATGACATGGAATAAAGAAGCTCTACAAAACTACCAAGAGTTTTCAGAACCACAAACAGTGAAACTCGGTGATGGCAGAGTAGTTGAGGCTTTAGGTCTGGGCAACATAACAATGAAAATGTCATTCAGAGTTAGTAATGGAAAAGATGTCACAATGTATGATGTGCTGTATGTTCCCAAATTATCAATGAACCTTTTCTCAGTGGGAGCTGCTGCCAAGAAGGGAAACACAGTGAAGTTCAAAAGGACTCATTGCTACATAAGAGGAAAGAATGGAGCTCTCCATGGAATGGGAACACAAAGATCTGACCGATTGTATCAGCTGGATATTGAGGGAAACTGCACAACCTGTCATGGAGCGTCAACTGCTTCAGTTCCAGCAAGTATGTGGCATCAGCGTCTAGGTCACACTACAAATCTGAAAAAAGTCAAAAACTTGGTAAAAGGGGTTAGCTTTACAAATGAAGAGGAGGACATTTTTTGTGAAGCTTGTGTTGAGGGCAAATTATCAAGAAAACCTTACAAATCAGTGGGAGAAATACGAACAAAACGTAAGTTGCAATTAGTGCATAGTGACGTTTGTGGTCCTTTTCAAACTGAGTCACTTGGAGGAAAAAAGTACTTTGTGACTTTCATTGATGACTACTCCAGATGTTGTAAAGTGTATTTCATAAGAGAAAAAACGGAAGTCCTGAGCAAGTTCAAAGAGTTTGAAAGAATCTTCTCAAATGAATGTGGACAGGGAGTAATAAGACTCAGAACTGACAATGGTGGGGAATACACATCTAAAGAGTTTCAAGAATATTTGAAAGCTCAAGGCATCCACCATGAAATGACTGTAACACACACACCACAGCAAAATGGTGTTGCAGAAAGAAAAAACAGAACTCTAGTGGAATCAGCTAGAAGCATGCTATCACATGCAAAGTTGCCAAACACATTCTGGGCAGAAGCTGTTGCTACTGCAGCTTACACACAGAATAGGCTCCCAACATCTGCTTTAAAGAACGAAACACCCTATCAGAGATGGTATGAAAAAACCCCAGACATTAGCCATATGAAAGTATTTGGTTGTGTTGCTTATGCTCATGTTCCAGACACAGAGAGAAAGAAGCTGGACAAAAAGGCAGTGAAAGTCCGTTTCCTGGGATATGCAACCAATGCAAAAGGCTACCGACTGTGGGATGAGGAAAAAGGAAAAATACTGATTCGACGAGATGTGGTCTTCAATGAAACAGAGTTTAAATGCAAACAAAGTGAAAAAGATCTCGGTTTGGGGAATGAGGTGACACTACACACGGGTGAAAGACAAACAAGTACTGAGGAGACTGTCACCAGTGAGGCTGCAAAAGGAGATCAGCGGATCAGAAGACCTCCAAAGAGATATGGATTTGAGGAGTTTGCTGATGCAGCTACAGTTGATCATTATGCAAACATCTGTTGTGTCACAGAACCAAATACACTAGAAGAGGCTATGTCAAGTCCAAATGCAAAGGAGTGGAAAGAAGCAGCTGATTTGGAATATGAGTCACTGCTAGAAAATGGCACATGGGATTTAGTGGATCTACCAAAGGATCGCAAAGCAGTTGGATCAAAATGGGTCTTTAAAGTTAAGCATCACAGTGATGGACAAGTGGAAAGATACAAGTGCAGACTTGTTGCCAAAGGCTATTCACAGATTTATGGTGCAGACTATGATGAAACATTCTCTCCAGTTGTACGATTTGGTTCAATTCGTACATTGTTGTCATTTGCTGTGCAAAACAATCTAAATGTGCATCAAATGGATGTTGTGACTGCATTCTTGAATGGACACCTGGAAGAGGAAATCTACATGGAGCAGCCAGAGGGTTACATCAAACCTGGGCAGGAACATCTAGTGTGCAAACTAAACAAGTCAATATATGGACTGAAGCAGTCTCCACGTTGCTGGAGCAAAGCTTTTACAGAGTTCATGAAAAGTATTGGTTTTACACAGAGTACTTCAGATCAGTGTGTGTTTGTTAGAACAGGTCAGGAGTTGGAAATATTGGCTGTGTATGTTGATGATCTGATTTTGATTACAGAATCAGCAGAGAGCATGAAGACCTTAAAGGACACTCTGAAGAAACACTACAAAATGAAGGACATGGGTGAGCTATCCTACATTCTGGGCATCTCAGTGGTCCAAGACAAGGACAAAAACCATGTTATGCTTCATCAGAGGCAGTATATTGAAAACATACTACAAAAGTATGGAATGGACAGTGCCAATCCAGTAGCAACTCCAGCTGACACAAATGTCAAATTAAGAAAGAGTGATGATGTCAGTCAACCTGTAAACCCAAGCATGTATCAGTCAATGGTTGGAAGTTTATTGTATGCTGCCATGGCCACACGACCAGATATTGCACAAGCAGTGAGTGTGGTGTCAAGGTTCAATGCAAATCCAAACACTACACACCTGACAGCTGTGAAAAGAATCCTGAGATATTTGAAAGGAACTCTAAACATGGGGCTCAAATATCAAAGAACAGAAACCTTGGTTGGGTATTCAGATGCTGATTGGGCAGGTGATCAGGACGATTGACGTTCTACAACTGGAAACATCTTTCTACTTGCAGGAGGTGCAGTCAGTTGGCTTAGCAAGAAACAAGCAACAGTTGCACTTTCAACTGCAGAGGCTGAGTATATTGCTTTGAGCCAAGCTGCACAAGAAGGAGTTTGGTTAAGACGACTACTAACTGAGTTTGGAATGGAAACCACAGCAACAGTGATCCTGGAGGACAATCAAGGAACAATTGCAATCGCAAAAAATCCAGTCGATCATGCAAGAACAAAGCACATAGACATTCGTTACCACTACATTCGTGAATGTGTGCAAAATGGACAAATCCAGCTGAAGTACTGCTGTACAGAAAACATGAAGGCTGATATGTTAACCAAACCGCTGCCTAGACAAAAGTTTGAGTATCTCAGAGGGAAGATTGGACTGTGTTCAGTTTAAAAGGGTTATCATATGCTTAACATGCCTATACTATGCTTATGTTAAGATGGTGAGCATTTAACTGTAATGAAGAATAATAGTTTTGTCTAAGATGGACACAGTACATTTTTTGTGTGAGTTCAAAACAAAAGAGAAAATGTTTATTTTCTAGTAACACCGTGATATAGGTGCATAATGTTGTTTTTTGAAAGAAATAAGCAATGGCAGTCAAGTAAGTGAACTCCATGGTAAAATTAAGTGGGAGTGTTGTAATAGTAATTTTACAATGTATGTTGAAGAGATATTACTGCCCTCTGTTGGTGTGTCTGTGCATTACAAGCAATAAAAGGTGTTCGTTAAAAACATCAAAAACAAAAAAAGAAAAGAAAAGAAAGAAAGTTGTTTTCAAAATTGGGGTTCAAGTTACTTTTACTTCCAATAGTGTTAACATACTACACAGGTCATGAACAAGATTTTTTTTTTTAATTTTCATTGTAAGTGGGCTAAAACAGTTAATTAAAAGTAGTCTAACATAAATGTAAATGCTGTAATTTGATTTTTTTATTTTATTTTTTTTTAAACTTTTATTTAACTTTTTTCCCCCAACAAATATAAGACTGGTTCACATCCAAAATAATAACACTACACAGCACTAGAATATTACAACATTATGTCCATAACTGTTGTCCTCTGGGATCCAGTTTATAGGTTACTCCCAGTGCTTCCAGTGGTCTCTTCCATTTGTCCACAAAAATTCGGGAGCTCCCATCAATATAATGTCCCAGCCTGATCAGAGTCATAACTTCAATGATGAGCGACTTCCATAGAGAAATGGAGGGAGGCTCAGCCCCCACCCATCTCAACATAATGCTTTTCCTGGCCAACATTAACAGTGACTGAATTACATGCTCATGTTGTACCAGTGAGACAGGAATATATCCCAATATACACATTAATGGGTTTTCTGTCACCTGATGACCAATGGCTGTACTAATATTGGCGCAGACCTCTTTCCAAAATGACTGAATAATAGCACATTCCCACAAGCAGTGGAATCTAGTGCCCACTCTGACCTTACACTTGAGACAGTTTGGAGATATTCCCATATTATACTTACTATAAATATATGGAGAAATATACACATTGTGCAAAATTTTGTACTGCAGTTCTTTAAATCGGTTACAAACAGAGATTTTGGATGGAAGGAGCAAGATTTTGTCCCATGCCTGTATATCTATTTGACATTTAAGCAGCGTCCCCCAAGATTTTCTCAACCATGCCAGTTTATCCACGATTAGGGCATAAATCTCGGAATAAAACTTTGATACAAAATGTTTATGCTCCCTATTATCCAGAAAAAATTTCTCCAACCGAAAAGAGGCAGTTGAGATTCGTAATGTTTTAGCATTTTTTAACACATAATTTCTCAATTGCAAATACTTATAAAACTCAGTCTTTGACATAGAATACTGGGACTTCAAGGCAATGGCGTGTCCAGCGGGGTGGCCTGCCCCCCAAACCAGACTGGCCACCCCAGGTGCCACCCCAAAGGCAAAACAATAAAATTCAATCAAATATCAAATGTCCGATTATGTTTTCACGGTGACGCACAGATATCCGAGTGTAAGTGAATGCAGCATCGCTTCTGCGCTATGCGCATCACGTTAGCAAAGGTAGGAGAGCCAAGCGCGAAAGATGGCACTGCAGGAAACAATTTTTCGGTGAAAGAAAATGAGGACAGAATAAATGTCCCGGTAAGTAATATCAAGTTTGTTGAGTTTAGTAAACTTCGGTGAAATTAGAATACCAAGGAAAAAAATAACACTTAAAGAATTATTGCAGCTGTGGAATATTTCAGACAGTATGCTACTGAGGGCAGCTAACATAAGAGTTATGAGTTATAAGATATAATCTAAGTCGTAACATTGCTGTATGGAGCTGCAAATTTGGTTGCAGGTTAACATAGCTGGACTGGCCATCGGGCATATCCCCAGTGACTTATTTTTTTATTTTTTTTGTAATGGCATGAACAATGAGAGGTGGTGGATTGGCCAGATGCAGGTCGATGTGTAGAAATAACTCCGTTGTTTGGTGGTGGCTATGACGGGGCTTCCACAGAGGCAACAGGTGGATGAGGGAAGGGGAGGCAGGAGGAGAGACCCGAAGCAGCCACCAGTCCGAGTGTCAGGTGAACTGAACTTCAGGTAAGAAGTTATGACCTGCAGTCTATCTGGGTCAGATATAAACCAAGTTTAGGTGGAGTTTATTTTCATGTTGCTGACTTTTTACTGTCAGTTGCAATAACTCATACTGCGTTCTAGCCAGCTTGATGGAGTTTTTATACAGCTGGGTGGGTGCTATGATGTTACTGATAGTGAACTTTATTTTATTCATAAGGTTAGTAGAGTTGCCAACGGCTCCTTAAAAAAATGGAATGGTCCCTCATTCAGAGAAAATATTACGCGTTTCGTATTGAGCTGAGAAGAGACGCAGTTTGTCCCGGACTTTAGCTAGAATGGAAAAAAGACACAAAGCTGGATTTATTCTGTCTTTACGCTGCACAGCTGCCTCTTCTCTCATTCTCTCCCCCTCCCTCTCCTGTTGCTACTTCAATCATGAAACTGATCAATGATCAGCTGATCGGCTTTTCTCTCTTGTTTGTTTATCGCCCACTTTGCGCCAGAAAGAGGAAACCAGCAGATATTGCGCTAAACAACAGCAGCACGTTTAAGCTTGATCAGCTGTTGTTAGAATGTATTTAATATTAATTTCTAGTATCAGCTGATGTTTGCTGGAGCCACAGCTGTAAAGCTGCTGGTCATGATGTCTGTTTAGATATGTGGTGAGAGGGAAACATGAAGATGAAACCAGGAGATGTCCTTACTGAATCATCAGAGCTGAACAGGTGATGGAGAAACAGGTTTACCTTTTAGGTGACATGAATGAGTTGAAGTTATCAACTGTTTCTGAGAGATAAATAACACCAGGATCCTTTTTTATGTAGCTGACAGCTGGTAACTGTGCAGGGGCGGGTCTAGCAAAGTTTTGCCAGGGGGCCAGGTAGGGCATTAACAGGGAAAGGTGGGCACAAAGAAATACTTTTCTTTCTTATTCTCATTTAAAATACCTAGTTTTTATTAAATAATTATCTAAATCTTACAACCAAAGTTTTTATCTGACGTAAAATGTATAGAAATCATACATATACCAACAAGACTGTACATCACTGTCACAACAGCATTTGTTTTCATTCAAAGTCTTTATGGCTTTACTACCTGGTGGGTCGGTCTGTAGTAAAAATGCCCAATTTTTTTGTCCCAGTCCAGCCCTGCAGGTTAATACTAGCAGTGTCACCATGCCAGCTGACTGTATTTTATCATCAGCCAGTGTTGTTCTTTATCAATATTACCAAAGTTTACCATAAGGCAGCATAGAAAGTATTTACTTGCTTTCAGGTTTTATTCAAATGTTAGTCTTTTCATTTGTTTCCCCACTTTTTTCCTGTTTCAAAATCAAACACCAGTTTGTGAGAAGATTATCTTCTTTTTTTAACAGGCAGATAAAGTTTTGCATTGGCATTGGCTAATTTGTCAATTGTTTGTTACAAATGTTCATATTTTAATTTTCAAAAATGTTTTTGCCCAAAACATATGTGCACTATATGTCAGTAAAAATACTATGCAAATATTGATGTCCTTGAATGCTGAGTAAACACTGACAAAGCACTGATTGTATCTCTTGTACTTTATCAACGCAGTATCTAAAAACTTTGCACCGTAGTGGTTAAAATCTCATTCTAATAAGAGTTAAAAGTGCATTTGGTTATTAGGTTTATAGGATTATTGAATTATGGTTAAGGGTTGGTAGAATTTTTTTTTTTAAACATTATCTGCCAATTAAATCTGCCACCCTTCTCCAAATCTGTGCCCCTACCTGGCCCCCCCAACAAAAATTTTCTAGACACGCCACTGCTTCAAGGATTCAAATGATTTAAACTCACCATGTTTAAAGAGGTCATAAAACCTCTTTACACCTACTTTATGCCATCCCACAAAGCTTGACCCTATGTTTTGTGGCAGAAGGTCTGGATTATTTATAAACGTTGACAAGATATTAAACAGAAGACTACTGTTAAAATTTTTTCTCAGTTTTCCCCATGTCCACATAGCATTATATATCAGTGGGTTATGCTTTATTACGTGAGGTAAGTCATTTAGACGTTTCCCTAAGAAGTTAACAGGTGAGGATGGTTTACATAATACTTCCTCAATATTTAGCCATGGCAGATCAGAATGTTCATGTATCCAGGAAGAAAGAATCCTCGCTTGTATTGAGAGGACATAATTTTCTATGTTTGGCACTCCCCACCCGCCCAGATCTTTCGGTAACTGTAGTGTCTCCAATTTAATTTTGGGTTTTCTTCCTGCCCAAATGAAATCCACTATAGCCTTGTTAATTACTTTAATATCTTCTGATTTCAAGATTGCAAACAACATGCCTGTGGGATATAATATTTTCGGTAGGATTACCATTTTAATGAGATTTATTCTTCCCAAAAATGATATCGGAAGTGATCTCCATCTTGTCAGCATCTCCCGAAGATCTTGAACCATTCCATTAATATTTTCTCTATATAAGTGTCCAACATTTGGTGTAACTTTAACTCCCAAATATACAAAACCTGATGGTGCCCAATGAAAGGGTTTAACATATAAAGGTTCATTATCCCCTCCACTACACAAAGTCATTATAACAGATTTATCAAAATTTACTTTGTATCCAGATATAAGACCAAAGTCCTTGATGCACCTAATAAGAACGGGTAAAGAGTTAACCGGGTCAGTCAGAGTCAGAAGAATATTGTCTGCATAAAGCAGAATTTTATGTTGTCTATCCCCAATTTTAACTCCAAGAACACTTGGATTTTGTCTAATGGCCATGGCCAAGGGCTCGATGGCCAAAGCAAATAATAGTGGTGACAATGGGCTACCTTGTGCTGTACCTCTGCTCAGTGAAAATGGGGAAGATAACAAGCCGTTAGTTAACACAGATGCTATTGGCGATTTGTATATAATTTTGATCCACCCCAGAAAGTTTTTTCCAAACCCAAATCTTCTCATTATTTCAAACATATATTCCCATTCAATTCTATCAAATGCCTTTTCGGCATCCATAGAAACAACAACCCCAGGGATCTGATGAAAATTTAAAAAATGAATAATATTAAATAGGTGTCGAGTATTATTATAAGAATTCCTCCCCTTAATAAAACCTGTCTGATCAGCATGCACGATAGAGCACATTACTTTTTCTAGCCTAAGAGCCAGTATCTTTGAAAGTATCTTATTATCAGCACCAAGAAGGCTAATAGGCCTGTAAGATGAGCATGACTCTGGATTTTTATCTTTTTTAGCTATCAATGTTATATTAGCCTGGTACATAGATTCTGGGAGTTTCGATTCTTCAAATGCTTTATTAAAAACCCTTAATAATAAACTATTTAACTTAATTTTCATTACCTTAAAAAATTCTACTGGGAAACCATCTGCCCCAGGACATTTCCCTGACTGGAGTGCAGATATAGCTTTATCCACCTCTATCATTGTTATGGGTGACTCCAGCAGGCTTACCTGATCTTCAGAAAGCTGAGGGAATACTAAGTCGTTTAGGAAGAAGCCTGAGTTAAGCCTTGTTATGTCCATCTCAGATTGATATAGGTTTGTATAGAATTCTCTGAAGCACTCATTAATCTGACGGTTTCCTACTTGTCTTTCACCATTCACATCCACAATAGCTGTGATAAAGGAACTTGATGGAGTATTCCTTGCAAGACGAGCCAGAAAGCGGTTAGGCTTACTAGCTGATTCAAAAAGCCGTTGTCTGGCAAGTAGGACATCTCTTTCAGCCTTTCGCATTATCAAATTACGCAAAGATGTCCTGGCAATATTAAGCTCACTTAATGTTTCAGCTGATTTTGTTACATAGTATTGTTTCTCCAGCTTTTTGATATTATTCTCGATCTCTAACTGCCTTATTAATCGTTGCTTCCTTTTATGACTTGTGTATGAAATAATCATCCCTCTCATGTAAGCCTTATAGCTATCCCATAAAGTTCTCGTGTCTATCTCCTCTTTATCATTTATTTCTAAGAATACTGTTGTTTGCTCTGTTATGAAATGTATAAATTTCTCATCCAAAAGAGACAGTGTGCTCATCTTCCAAGACCTAGAGCGCTCAATATGTCTCATGGGTTGAATGGTTAAGACAACAGGAGCATGGTCAGAGAGACCTATATGACCAATATTTACCTGCTGAACTAACTGACTGATACACTTGGACATAAAAATATAATCTATACAAGATGCTGACAAGTGAGGGTTAGAATGGAAAGTGTACTCCTTAGATAGTGGATTATAGTGTCGCCAGACATCTATAAGGTCAAGCTCATTTATAATTTGCCAAAGGGCTTTGGAGTTTTTGGTCAAGATAGATTGTGGGGGAAATTTATCCATTTTAGGGCATAAAACACAGTTAAAGTCACCCGCTAATATTATATTAGCACAGTCCATGTCCACTAATTGACTAAATAATACCGTATAAAATTCGCCATCCTGTGCATTCGGCGCATATATATTACCTAGGAGAACAGTTTCCCCATGCAACATCCCTTTAACCAATATATATCTTCCTTCATTGTCCTTGTGAGTGGCTATAACGTTGAAGGGAAGATTTTTGTGTATAAGGGTAATAACCCCCCTTTTATTTGTGGAGTAGGATGAGAAAAAAATTTGACCAACCCATTCTCTACAGTATTTTCTGTGTTCATCATCTGTCAAATGGGTTTCTTGCAAAAAAGCAATGTGAGTCAAATCTTTCTTCAGAGAATTTAAAATGGACTTTTTTTTCACCACATTGTTGGACCCTTTAACATTCCAAGTACTTATCTTAACTGACATATAGGAAAAGTAATGTATATATTGTGCTGTTTACATATTTAACCAAATCTACATTTGACCAGTCTGAGCCTATTAACCAAAATAATTGAGCATAAAACAAGAACACTGGTTCCCAGCAAAACCTGAACACAAAGCCTGGAAACCTCAACCCTCCCCAACACAAATAACACAAAATAACAAAAAATAAATTACACATCTAGATGTACCCTACTCTAAAGTACAGCTGTGGGGGGCCACAAATGCGTAACATCCCTGCACTGGAGTCTATGTCAAAAATCAAAGTCTCTATACCTTAGCTCATTATCAATACTATAATGCTGTAAGCCTCGAGTTTGTAACTTACGTTACAATGACGCTGTCGTGCACCAACAGTTTATTTAGGTCTTGGCAATTTGCTCACATAGTCCTTGACGTCCTGGGTGGTCGCGAGGGAGATGCTGGTGCCATCGGGGTTAAATATTTTAATGATGGCTGGATAAAGGAAGGAATATTTGATCCCCGCCTCTCGGAGAGCTTTACGCGCATTCGCCGACTCCTTTCTCTTTCGAGCCACCTCGGCGGAGAAATCCTGATAGAAGGATACTTTTCCTGCCTCTGTGTTTACGGTACCTTTAGCCCTGGCAGCCTGGAGAATCCTCTGTGTATCGGTGTAGTAATGAAGCCGGACCAGTACTGCACGCGGTCCCTCCGTGCCGGTAAGCCTCATAGGTGGTCCAGTGCGATGGGCTCTGTCGACTGTAATGGCACCCTGTTGAAGGCCCAGGACTTCTGGTATCCATTTTTTTAAAAAGTCCACTGGTGCTCTACCCTCCGCGCCTTCCTTTAACCCGACAATCCTCACGTTCTGCCGCCGGCTCTGATTCTCAAAGCTTTCCAGACGCTCCATGGCCTTCTTAAGCTGGGTCTCGAGAGCGGCAATACGTGGCTCATTTGTAGCCGTGACATCTTCCAAGTCCGAGACCCGCTGCTCCACTGTTTCCATTCTTTCTATCAGATTGTCGAATTTCTCAGTGAGCTCGTTTATTGGCTTTATGACTTCGGATATCTTGATATCCATATACTTAGATATGTTAGAAGTCACCTTGTCCACAATCACGTCATCCCGCAGTGTACTTAGTGCATCCTCAGCGTCGCACATGGTCTCCTTTTCGGGGCAATTGCTAGCTACCAGGTCACTGCTAGCTTTTGCTTTGACTCCACGTTTGCTCATTTCTTTCTTTTTGCTTGATCCAGGGTGTGCGAAAAACTCGTCTAGAGACATTATATAGATATTCGAGGCAACTTGTTGGCAAAAATGAGCTAAAATACCAATATTTTACAGCTGTCCAGTGCAGAGCTCATAAACTCACGTCTGCTCAGCTCGACGCATCACGTGACCCCCGCCCCGTAATTTGATTATTTTAATAAACCATGTAACTTGGATGGATTCGATGCTGGCGTGGCCACAGTGTCTGCTGTTGCTCACAGTGGTCCAAGGAACCACTCAGGGAGTTTGTGTGTTCGCTCAGACACGTGAAAAATTAGAGGGAACATTGTTTGACTATGAGAAATATTATTGTGACTGCGTGCAATGAATTTGTGATTTCATTGTATTTGAAATCGTTGCTTTAAAGAGAGGGACCAGGTCTGTGACCACTCAATCAGTTGCTGTCTTCAAAGTGATTTTTAGGGTATCAAAATGGTGATAAAATGGCAGTAAAATGGAATCTTATTACCATCCGGGGTCAAGCTGTCAAGTAAATACAACATGTTCTTGATGAAAGAGTGATGAACTGTGATAAGCGTTCAAGAGTCACAAATCTCTTGCTATTTAAATGTACAGAAATTCAGGTTAAACAGAAAGTCACATTACTAGTTTGCCTTCGATGTCCTCATTGATGTGAAACAGAATGTCCTCCATAAATAGCGATTTAGTTTGTACATGATGGCAATTTAACTACAAAATGACCAGAAAACCATTGGCTGTCAATCAGTTGAGTTGAGTCTCTTATTGCAAAGAGATGCATTGCAGAGGAGTTACATTCATCACTGCAGACTGACTCAGATTGATTGTAGCGTGTTGGAAATCTGTCTTCATAAAAAAATTGTAGTATTTGCAAACCTTTGCCAATCTCATTGAGAGTGGTTGCAGTCAGTTAGATGTCAACTGCTTGTAAACAGATTGCGCCTAACCAAGTGACCTATACACCACCTTACGATCAAAAGTGGTGGCCTAAACTAGGCAACTGGCAAACAAATTTGACTGCAATCACCATTGGAGCATGCCATCCTATTTTAATGCTAGTCTGATAGAGCCATTATGAAATCTCATTGTGCCTGGTATTATATTGGATAAAAATTGAATTGATCATCAGCAGAGCAGGAGTGTCAGGGTTGCCACTCAACTCCAACATTACTGAACCAACCTAGAAATGATAAAGTGTACAAGTGCAAATAGTTTTTCTTCTAAATGTAAATCTGCTTTGTTAGTCAGGGATGTAATTGCTCGAAATATAGTACAGACAGCATTTCATACATAAGTTGCGGTTCCAGCTTCCTGTGTTGCGAGAACAGTGAACGGGAGAAATATTAGATCCAGTACGAATTTGAGTGTGAGGAAATATTCAGTTTCCTTTTTAGTGCTAATTTGGTGTGCTAGTCATGAGAAACCTTTTGCTTTGTTCTTGCCACATGTGGCACTTTTTTTTTTTTTTCCAGGCTTCACTCACGTTAAAATCGGATGTGTTAAAACACATGATTTTAATTTTAATTTATGCTCATTTAAAATAAAACCAATTCTATGAGATGAAAGACTGTAGAGGTGCAGAATCGAGTGATAATGATCTGTGGAGTTATTATAGGAGTGGATAAAAGATAATCTGCATAGCACACAGCTTCCATATAAGGTTGGTAAGGACTCGAAATGTTACAGAACTAGTAAAAGCTTTGTATGGGAGCTTTATGATGTGCACATTTACCTCATATCTAGGAAGTATTATTAAACACTAAGGATGTTTTTAAAGATATTATTTAACTTAACCAGGACTTTAAGACTTGGTGTTGGATGTTAACACAGAAATAATAAAAATAAACTTTTTTGTCTTCAGAACATCCTCATGTTCAATTACTTTTGTTTTGTATTAATTTCAGCCATATTATGCTCCTGTGGTAGACTTAAACTGGTTGACTGCCTTAGCAGAACAGATGTTTGATGGGCCAGCCATTTATTTTTCTCACAGCGGACAGTCTGGCTTGTCAAACACAGGTGGAACCGATAACATTTTTAGTGGCTGCATTTCAAAATTAGAGCCTCATGCTTGCTGGCTCACTGGCATGTTGCCTAAACGGACCACAGCCATCATTAAGGTTTAATTGTCAACACCTGTGTCAAAACATCCAATATAAAGAGGTTCTGATTTGAAACACAGTTCAGTTAGACATTGATGTGCAGTTTCTGTAAATCTGCTGTTAGATCTGACAAAATAATACCTGTTTAGCTGGTTGAATAGCTGAAGTTTCACAAGTTTCCACCAAATTACAAAGGCTGTATGTCATATCTTAGACCCCACTAATGACCATTTGTTATTGTTAGAATATCTTTAGTGCTTAAAATGACCACATGGGATCAGGCTGGCAAGCTGTACTTTTAAACCGTAATAATGTTAAGCACCATAATTACACTTCTCAAAGGCAATGACTCCTGCTTTGAACTGTGTCCCACTCTAACAAACATTCACTTAACCCATTGGAGAATTTCAGGTCAGCAGATATTAATAGCTCTATAGAGTACAAACCACGGATTTTAATTGAGTCATTTTTCTTTGTCAGAACATGCATGCAAGGACAGCCGTTCCCAGGGTGCAAAGGCTTGAAATCAGACATCATAATGACTTAAGCAAAACTTGAAGCAGTTACAGTGTTCTGATGAATTTGGGACATTTTGGTGCAGGAGATTAGTGGGTGGATTAGTTTAACCGGAGATTCAGCGGGTATCTTACACAGAAGCTTTAGCACTTCAAACATTTTTTTGGGGAAGATCATATCCAATAGATGCAAAGAGGAAATACAATCATCTCCTTCCTGAGGTTTCCCACCTCCCCAAAAATACCCTCCCTTACTTTAAAGGCGCTTTGGAAAGAATGTCAGATGATGCAAGTAAAGACCAAGGCAATGAAATTATTCATTACACTGGCCATTTCAACAGCATCCAGAAACCTGCAAATGGTTCATGATGACATCACTTTGATCTTTTAATTAGCCAATGTGATGTGGACATTGCTATGAATCTCAATTCCTGTTATTTAGAAACTTTCTACTCCTCCCCCATCAGATAGAAGAACACACCTTTTACATAAAAATGCTGTTTTTGATTCTGTTCCCCTAAAAAGTCCAGGGGATGAGGGAAAGTAACAAAAGGTGTCTGGGTTGAAATAAAAGGAGTCAGGGAGGCAAAATGATTAAATTAAAGGGTTTTATTAATGTCCCTATTACTAACCAAACTAAAAGAGACAGAAAAACCACTCTCACCTTTTAAAGAAGGAAAACAACAAAGCCTAGGAGTTGGTCAATAAACTGAAAAGTTAAAAAAAAAAATGGTTGGACAATAAAACACACTCCTCTCCACAGAGCAGGAGCAATCAGCCACCACATACACAGCTCACTAGCTGCAAAAACTAACAAGTCTCTCTGGCACTAGACTCACTTTTCTCTGGCCTTAAGTGCTGTTAATTGCTGATGGGAGTCAGCTGTACAAAAAAAGTGACAATTATCCTCAACAACCAAATAATTATTTACAATCCAGTCCAGCTAAAATACGTTTTTACTGGTATGGATGTCAGCAATAACAACTGTGCCATCACAAGAAATGTGTCAAAATAATTCAGTGGCAAGATACAATAATAAAACAATATTATTTAACATCCACGTGGAGCATCTCCTGAGCACCGAGCAGCATTTCCCCTCACAGGCTCATTTTAATGAAGAGAACTCCCAGAAGTCATCTGTAGTTACAGGGTAAAGTACGTACATCACCTCTGCTAATAGCTGTCAAAATATCAGCGCTCATGCATAAAATATGTGTATGGAGTGACTGCATTGCAAGAGATGGTGACAGAATTCATTAAGATGAAGATTTTATAATAATTGCTTGACCTCTTTGATGGGTATGAATAAATATGAAGATAACTTTTAAATGCAACGCCTTATTGTGAATTGATTTATATTTTTTTAATCATGTCATCATCTCGTTATGATCAAAGGCTTCATGTGATGAATGCAATCATTTCCATACTTCTCTATGTTTGTCTGCAAGATTATGCAAAGACACTCAAATATGAAAACATTTTTAGGTAGGTGGAGCATAAGCAAAGCAACAACCCATTACATGTTGGTGTAGATTTGAATAATTTTCTTTCATGCTGCAAAACTGCCAGAAATAGATGATATTTATGTGTGTGTGTCTGATATCCTCGTGCTGGTGTTGTTCCTGGATTGTCATAATTAATGTTGGTCCAGGTCCAACATTGCAAGTGACCAATTATGATGTCATACTTTTGCGATGTGGGAAAGGAACAACATAAACATCAGATTTCTGTGGGGATCGCTGCCAAGGCCAATGTCCAGTCACATGTGCTCTGCGTGTGTATGTGTGTGTGTGTGCGTGCGTGTGTGTGTACTCAAAAGGAAGCACTCCCATGGGAACAGCTGCCTCTTCAGTGAGTCCCACATCTTTCAGTTTGATTCCAACTTCAAAGTCTTCAAATGCAGTTGACAGCGTTTGTCACTGTCATGCTCTGAAGGCTAGCTCGGCATATGAAGCTTGAAGTTGCTGCAGAGTCTGGTTGGAGTGGCGCTCTCCACAGCAGAACAGAGACTACTGTTGGCCTGGTGGTCACTGTAGTGCAGTTCTTTTATATGATTTTTTTTTTTAAATAAAACAGCTGGATGAGGTCAATGCTTGCTACAATCGCTAGACATCTGGGAAGAAAATTATCAGCAAAGGGCACTGTTAGTTGTCAGCACTGACTGAACTTTCAAAATAAGAGAAGTAAATTAAATGTGGATCCATTGTTCTCTCTGATGGATTAAAAAAAGTGGGTGGCACGCCAGTTTAAAGTTTTTTTTCTTTTCTTTAAGGTTCTCCATGTAGTGTCGAAGGATTTTGCAGTTATTCTTTAATCAGTTTATTAAATGGCATAACAAATTTTTTTTTTAAATGCTCTATGTAAACAATGTAGAAAAAACAACGATAATAATATTACTGTCAAGAGCTAACACAGACTTTGGATCAATACCAATAACTCTAGAGTTGCTTTGCCAGTTGCTGAAATTTCTGGGTTTCAGAACTAATTTTCTGGCCTGTTTAATTGTGTTTCTCCACACTACAGTCTCTCAAACCTTTAATAAAGCCTCTGTAGAGAGACCTGCAAAAACACAAAGGTGTTGATGCTGTATTATAATATTAATTAGTATTTTTCACACTTACAACCTGATACTCCCAACTTACAACATAAGCAATCTCAAAGCAATGAAACATTACCATGAAACATTGTAAAGTCATTAAAGCACATGGCTGCAGTACCCATCAGGATGTCAACAGGTACTCAGTAATGAGGTCTGCAGTAAACACACTACTGTTTTGGGCTGAATGTATATGACAGCTTGTCTTTCCAAACATTTGGGAAAATAAAAATGTTACTTTGTATTCATCTGGTTTGGAGAGTTTCGTTAAGATCATCTTTGTTGAAGGAAGAGAGTTCTGTCATATCTTAATCTTTTCTTGTGCAAAATTACAAAAGTAGTTATAACCCAAAGATTATTGCATTTTCCTTGTCTGTCTCATCATGTCCTTCATACATATCATCATCAATTAGGGGATCTCCACTAAGAAGCTCATCACTGAAACCCAAATCACTAAGACATGTAATGGTTTATAGCGCTAACTATTAAGCTTATAGATGGGGCTCTGGGTTATTGTAGTGGCTTTACCTTACAATATAAAGCACCTTGTCACCTTTAGGATTTAAATTTAATGGAATGATTTGCAAATTTAGTCATTTCTGGCCATAAGGGAAAATGCACTAAATTGATATATAAATAGTTTATTTATTTTTGATTTAAGCACATTTTGTATGTTTCAGTACTTGCATAATCAGTTTTTGTCATGATTATATTTAATTGCTTTGTTGATTTGGAATATCCCTGGTTTGCCCGTTTGTTATGAAATATATGTGTATATTTAAAAAATAAAGTAAATTCTCTCTTTTTTGTCTGTCTCTTTTTTCTAATAATGGGAGAGCATACTTTTATCACAGTAATTTTACCTGCAGCAGCTTTACGACTGCTCAGGACAAGGAATTCTATAATAGACTTTCCACATCTGTAGACCGTCATTTCCTAATGGTTTTTCAACATGCAGAGTATTATAGCTGAGTGCTTTTCAACATAAACTGAACACACAATGATATTTATTAATGTCAGTCCTGATGTGTATGATGGCAGGTCACAGAATCCCTCTAAACGCTTGAACAGTCAACTGATAACATGTTTATACGTTCAAATCTGCAGATTTGCTGGTGCTTGGATTATCATGGTCTTACATTTGACTCTAGAATGCTTTGATATACAGAGGAGTTCATGGTTGACTTGATGACTGCAAGGTGCCCAGGTCCTGCAAAACAAGCACCAAATCATGAGTCCTCTACTTCCATACTTGGTAGTTGGTATGAGGTGGTTTTCTCCAAATCCACTTTGGTCTCTAAAGGATCTGTCTAAAGTACACTGTTCCATGAGTCTTGAAACTTTGGAAACCTAAGCTGTGCAAGCCATGTATTGCCTTTTATTCCTCTTTTATTGTAGAGTAATGGACATTTAAAATGCTAACTGTGGCCTGTAAAGGGTGGAGTGATTTGGGTCATGTCTAGTCTTTTGCAGTTTTTGTGACCTTGAAAGAAAATTTTTGGGATGCCACCTCTAGGGAAGATGTAGTTTTGTTTTAAAACACACCTAAATGCTCCAGACCAATAAACTGACAAAACCTCTGCTTTTATATAGATGGTCATGCTTGCTAATGATCAATTAGTCAAATGCATTTCATTAACAGCACCTAGCTGCTACTTCCACTCAAATTCAAATTCAAATTTTATTTGTCACGTACACAGTCATACACAGTACGATATGTAGTGAAATGCTTGGACAACTGCTCGTGACCTAAAGAAAACAAAAAAGGAAAAGGCTATGAATAAGATAGGAAATAAATATGAAAAATTAAAAAGGGTAAATTTAACTAGGAAGGAATAAAATATAAATTAAGGTTAAAAATGAAATAACTGTACAACACAAATTAGAATGAAGGGTAAATTTAACTGGGAAGAATAAGATAAAATATATAAATTAAAGTTGAAAATAAAATAACTGTACAACAAAATACACAATATAGAACTATATAAGAATGTATGAAGAAATCTAAATATAAATAAATATATACACAATAACAGCAGCTGTACAAGTATTAACCGGAAATGAAGAATATAGTGACCAGTGTTGTGCAAAAAAACAATGTGTGCAAAAACAAAGTCCAGAAAGTCCAGTGCGTGTGTAAGAACCATATGTGTGGGTCAGTACTGTGTGGTGGTGTGATTGAGAGACCGTATCGCCTGCGGGAAGAAGCTCCTCCTCAGTCTCTCTGTGTTGGTCTTCAGGGAGCGGAATCGCTTTCCTGACCTCAACAGAGAGAACAGTCTGTTGTTGGGATGGCTGAGGTCCACTTTTAATTTCCATGAAAACAAAAACAGTGCACTGAATTTTGTGTTTGTGCATGTGTGTGTTTTTGACTGTATGTTTGCGCTAACACCCAAAATCTATTACAATTTTTTCCCCACTTAACAAATTGGCTAATAGTACAGTTTCTGTAGGAGCCTTTGTTAAATAGTAAACCTATTTAAAAACATAATAATATTATTAGTATTTTAATTAGTTTGGACTAATATAAACTCCCATCTATGTTAGCATGTTTTCAGGAAAAAAATACATTTATATATTTGAGCCACTAGCATCAAATTTAATGCATATTGTAATAAAGGTAGACTTAAAAGAAGCTGAAAGGCTTGTTTTTAATGTTACTGGACTTGTCTGCTTAGACCCTGTTTCACATCTTATCCCTGTACTCGTGCATAACAGGTTAGGGTGTCCTTGGGTAAGTGCATATTGATTCCTTCAAGGGCCACAGTTGAGGTGAAAACAACCCCAATCTGAAAGTCTATAAAGCTCTAAGCAACAATTCAGCTTGTATGTGTTTTGATTTTAATTTCTATTCCATATGCTATCATTAAGCTGATTGAAAATGCCTGATATTTTCACCTTTAGTTACACTGCTGTGTGGTACAGTAAATGTATTGAGTAGAACGGAGCAACATCTGGTGAACATTTAGTACCCAGTGTGTGGATGTTAAAGAAGTATTCTTCTTTTAAAGACTTATATCCCATCAGATGCAAATATAAAATATATATAAATATATTTAGTGTCATTTATGATAGTATAGTTAAATTGGCATCCACACAGTTGCACATGTGCATGGCATCTGTTCCTGCTGGTTTAAAAAAAAAATGGGGTGGGGGGGAGAATGATATTATATTGGTAGTGCTGTAAATTGCCATTAGCTGCCCATACTGTACAATCATTTTGCACATATAGCGAGGTTTAGATTGAAGCTGATTGCGGCATAATTCCCTTCTCCCCAGATCCAAATTAGCCAATGTGCATTAGCAGGTAATTTTCAGTTCAGCGGGATGTTGCCTTCGCAGGCTGAAGACCTCATAAAAATCTGGATGCAGCCGTGCCAAGAACAAGATATTAGTCCCCTGCCAGCAGCAACAGGGTACAAATGCTGCTCAACAAAAAAGCACACTGTGGCCAAGTCTCCCTTGGAGGTGAAGATTTCTCGGGTAAACTTGACACTCGGCACAAGCCGTTAATGATCTCCACTTCCAACCTTATAGTGTCTGTTAGATTTATGTCTCGTTCAAAAAGGACTGTGAAGCCTCACATCTGTGGTGGGAAGTCGACAAATAAACTGTAACTCTGCCCCCTGCACAAGGCCAATGTTGTTTATTGATGGTCCTACTAGAAAGTGGTATGCAACCAAGAGTGTTGTCAAGAAGAAAAATATTTATGGGCCAGCAGTACTGAATAACTTTAGCCAGGGATTCAACAGAAGCTTCAAGAATATTTATTAGTATTTTCCATGTTTGAAGATTACAGTGAGAATGCACATCCCAAACACTGTGCCTATGGTCATTAGATAGGATTCTTTAGGCTTGGAGCATTGTATATATAAAGTTAATGGAGCACGGAGAGGAGAAAAACAGGAAGCGAATTTGCCTTTTTAATGGCTTAAAAGAAAATTTATGCCCTCAAGTTTCGCAATTGAACCATGAGCTTAAATAAAGTAGGGGCCAAAGGCAGCAATCTCCTCCACCACAAGTAGTCCCTGTGGAGTTGTACACAGAGAGAGGAGCTGCGTAAAAGGTGAAAGTAGAGACTCTTTCACAGTCACAGAGGACTACTACAGTAGCTAACTTCACATAAAGAGTAGTGGAGGATGACAAAAGTCTAACATCACATCTGAGTAAGAATAGAATACACAAATACACACTAGCCTCTGGCTCTATTTGCTCTTGCTGTTTGGATCATGCCTGCCATCTGCTACATTGGCTGATTTTCAGGAGTATTTTGAAGGTTACGTTGTGTTGAAATGCATTCTGTTGTTCTTTAGATTAGTTAGCCTGCTACATATTGGCTCATGATATTTGATCACAAATCTTATTACATTATTGTTATTTAACTTATGCCATATAATTTATTACTTTATTAACTGTAATATTTTGCACACAGACTATATGGGTTTGTTGCACAGGAATATTATTTCCACCTAAGTACATTTGGTGTACAATGTGGAACGTTTTTAATTTAATTTAATTTTTTTTTCAAAAATTCTGGAGAACACTATTTACAAGTAATCTTTGCAGTCATATCTCTTATTTTGAATGTTGGGTTTCTGCAAACCAATTAGTCCAAGTCCTTACCAGTGGGTTAACTCGTGAGGTTGATATTCTGGTAGTCTTTTTTTTTGCATGGAAGAGGCTATCTGCAGATACTCACCAACTTCAAGGCTAAACAATAGCAAAAGTGAAAAGTTGGTTACCATGGCAATTAGCCAGGGAAGTTTTTGGTGCAGCACCGTCTTTGTGGCTGATTTCATCTTGCAACCACTAACCCACTGGTTGTTTAATACGTGTATTCTCCTAGCAATCTGAGGTTTTCAAGGGGTTGCTAACTGGTTGCGAGCTGATCTCCAAGTCTGTCAACACATTTAATGGTTATTTATCAAAATTGGTTAATGTATTTATATAAAAACATTAATATCTACCTATATTGCTAATATTGCTTTTAAAATATGTATTAATTTGTATTGATATTAATCACATTGAATAGGGCTGCACGATTAATCGTTAGAAAATCGCGATCTCGATTCATACTTATGTACGATCTCATTTCCAAAAAAATAAAAAATAAATAAAACGACCACGACGTCCCGGCATTTTGATCCGGGACGTAATCTGCATGAAAACAAGCGCTCACTCTTCCTGTTCAACAAATGACAAGGGCGTGGCCTTATACCACGTGGTACAGAAGCTGTGCCGTGTGATGCTAAAATTAGCAGGGAAAAAACAACGGAGAGCATGTCAGGGATGAGGAGAAAGTGACAGGAGAAAATCCGTCCCGGTCAACCACCCAAACATCAGTAACGGGAACCTTATACAGCGCTTCCCTATACCCGTCGAACTCCCGCAGGCACAAAGAAATTACGGAGGCTATCACTTATCACCTGACCAAAGATATGGCTCCCATCAACACTGTGCAAAACGAGGGATTTAGGAAAATGATCAACACCCTAGACAAACGCTACACAGTGCCGTCCGCAACTATTTTTCTATTGTTGCACTACCTGCTCTATTCACGCAGTGTCGAGCAACGGTGGAGACTGAATTTCAAGCAGTACAACATTTTGCAGCAACAACAAAACGTGAGACATTTGTTGTTTTTATGTTTATTTATTGTTTTTATGTTCAGTCTCAACTGTTACGAAGTTGATGTGCAGTTAATAAGTGCAATAAATATTTATACTGGAAAAGAAAATCGTGAGAGAATCGTGATCTCAATTCTAAGCCAAAAAATCGTGATTCTCATTTTATGCAAAATCGTGCAGCCCTAACATTGAACATGTAAGAATTAATGTTTTTTTCCAGGACTTCAACTAAATGATGGAAAGAAGTTTGAGCTGATGTAATGAATACATTATTTGGTTTTATCATGTATAATGGGATGTACTGTAACCACGGTAGATTTGCATATGGAAACATTGCCCTTGCCTCACATGTATAATCTATATAAATGTATATTTCCCAAACCAGTGATATAGCCTCATATGCCGTATTATTCTGCACTCATTTTAATAATTTTTACTTTGTCTTGTCCTTATGGGGTCATTAGACCTTGTTTGAAGCATAAAGCTTCTCACCTGTTGTGAGCAGTGCAATAACCATTAACAGTTTATATTGTGAGACATTATGTTTCGGGTGAAGTATAGTTTGCACAGGGTCAACAATTTAAATGCAGTGCATGGCTATGTAGGTATGTGGCACATGATGAATTGGTAACCAGTTGTGAGACACAGTTTGAAATATATAGTTAAATGTGGACATAAAAATAAAAGGTCTTGTCCTTTCATGCGGTTTACTGTGTACAGTTTGATTTTGGAGATCCACTGAAGAAAAAAGGTGCAAAACATCTCATTCAAGTCTCACATTTTCCCCATGCAGTAACCACCAAGCCCTAATGATGAAGTTATTTGTATAGACCCCTGGTTTCACCCTACATCACAACCATCTATAACCGTACACTATTGTAATCTTTCTGCTATTCATTAAAATATGAGGGCAGGAAACTGTGCACGGAAATGGGCATTTGACAGATTTAATGAGACCGGCTGTGAACAATGAGCCTTTGGGGTCTATAGCGGGGCAATTCACACTTAGTCACTTTAATGGGGAATTAAATTCAACTGACAGACAAAGGTATTAGTCACAGTTTGTCACTACCAACTCACTTCACACGCTGATAAAATTCTGTAAATTAAGTTAGGAGAAAGACTGAAGTATAACAAAGGAAGTAGCTTCCTTATGAATTTGTGTGAACTGACTACAGTGTATAGAATAATATGAGCTCATTATACTGATGCTGTTATGATTATGAGCTGCATTTTGGACTGGATAAGGTGGGGGTGTCATAATTGCATTTCATTATAAAGAACGGCTTCGCAGGTTATCATTTTTATTAAATGTTAATTAGTTGTCATACATCTGTTCTAGCTTATCGTTGAAAAAAAAATTACAACAGTGATTGATTGAAAATGGAGCCATGTATGGATGAACTTAATTTCCTCAGGTGATCTTCAGTTTTGCATATTTTTTAATAACTGAATAAATTACTTTCATTAAAATGTTAGCATGACAGTCAGCATTGATGAGGTCATGTTGTTTTATCCCAGCTCATCACTTTTTGAATTAATTCATAAGTTTTGTAGTTGTTTTTGTTTGGGCTTTACTTTTTGTGTTTGCAAGTTCTACTTTTACTACAGAATTTATTAGGTTTCATATAGGAATATTACTGACGGTTAAAACTATGTAAGATAAAAATGTATCGACCAGTTAAGGCAGGAGATGAGTGAGGAACATGCATAACTGTCAACAACACTTTGGTAATGATATTCAGATATGTTGCAGTGATGGAGTCATTACCAAAAAATATAATGTATTTATTAAGCACAGCTATTTTTCTACAAAGTAATGCATTGTATAACTTAATTATTCCCTCAGGAACATTATTTGTTACATTACTCTTCACAGGGATGGTTATGACTCAAGAGGTAGAGTGGGTTGTCTTCTAAATGGAAGGTCAGATCAGTTTGATTCCCGACTCTTCCAATCTGCATATTGAAGTATCTTTGGGCAAGACACAGAATACACCCAAATGACCCCTATCCCCCAGTGCATCATCACTTTTTGTGTCTGTCAGTGCTCTGATAGGGTAGAAAAGTACTATAAAAGTACAAATCCATTACTTTAAAGTTATAAGTTAACAATACTAAAGCCAGACTATAGTCCCACAGACTGGCACAAATGCTTATCCTAGTGAGGACACAAAAGATTTTTCTATGAGTGGTTGTTTTTTTTTGTTTTTGTTTTTTTTGAATGAACATAAAGCCAGCAAAGTTTAATACCAGCCCAAAAAGAACTCCACAGCAACTAATGTTGTAACAGGTATTGCCAGAAAAAGAGGCAACAATGCTACAACCCTGACTGCTCATCACTCCCTTTGTTACCTGCTGAAGATCAGGTTTTGACTGCTTGGTTCAGGTCAGCATACACTTAGCTATAACACTACTCTAACTTCTTTGCTTGCTTTGTATTAGAATGTTGTTTGTGCAGATGCTTGCAAAGAGCTGTGCTGTGTTGGCAGCAGTAAGGCTGCTTCTGTCCTGGGTGCAGTTTGCATGTTCCCATCACTCTGTTGTCCTTTCGTGCAATAAAAGCAAAAGTAATGCCCATTTCTCAGCTCCTCAAATCAGCTGATTTCTTACTGAGCAGATAACTGAACGACCTTTGTAACTCAATTAATGTCATAATTGTAACTATAATGTGATTACTGAATGAAGTATAGTATATGTGTTGCTTTGTAATGCATTGTGCTCAACACTGTTTATAGTCAACCTCAACTTTCTTTGCTACATGCAGTTCACATTTATTCCAGGTTTTAGCTGAATTTATAATGCTAATCTAGTTATTAAGGGATTCAATTAATGGTTTGAAGTATTTCTTTTTTCACTTTTTTCTTACTTTCAGACAGGTTGATTAGTCTGTTTTCTTTTCACAATCATTCAACAACTAAATTCATTACCAGGGACATCTTCACTTAGTAGCTATTTCACGTAGACAGAGTAATTTATTTATACATGGCCACAGAAGATGTTTTAACAAAACATTAACAGCATTGCATTTAATCAATTCCTATCACAATCATTACTAATTATTAATCTCTGACTCTTTTCCACAGTGTGTCGTTTGTCCTTTCTCCCTCACTTCACCGAGATGGCAGATAGCTGCCCGTCCATGAATCTGGTTCTGCCAGAGGTTTCTTCCTGTTAGAAGGGAGTTTCTCCTTTCCACTGCCTCCAAGTGCTTGCTCATAGGGGGTCGTTCAAAAGTCCAGCAGATGTTGAGTGAAATTCATGTCATTTGGTGTCGTTTCTCTGCCTGCCTGATTGAATATAAGTCCAGTACTCTGCCTCTGGTCCCCACCAGTTCCTGTTAAATTCATTAGTTTATCTGCTCAAAGTTAACCTAAAAGTAAATTATGACCAGCATATTCAACATTTAATGTGAAATAAACCAGCAATAAACATAGGAGTATTAAAGTCATATAAAATGCTATATAATATTTGTGCATGACAGTATGCTGCCAGCTAACAGGCCAAACTAATGACTGCATTACAGTTTAAATAAAAAAAACAACCCACCCTGCACTTTCACAAACAGCAGGCAGCTTAATCTGCGGCACGTACAGTAGTCAAGGACGGGACTTTAGCTGACAAACACAGGGAGTGCATACAGGTGGCAGGTTTTGGGGCGGCGGGAGGTGGAGATGGATTTCAGAAGTAATTAGAGATGACATTCTCCAAAGACTGCAGTCAGCATCAAAGTCCCTCGCTCCAAAGGAGCTGTTAGTTTCCTGGGAAAAGGTTAGGAAAGACCCCCAAAGGCCTCAGGCAGTACTTCCCTTTTCCTTCTTCTTTGGTCAAAACAGACGTCTGACAACTTGCTGACACTGTACATTATCACACTGAAATTTTCACTCAGAGAAACATGAAAAGTATCTGAATGATGACGGTTTGAATGGTGAAAAGCACGGGAGGTGTAAGAATGAATGGAAACATTTGAAAGTTGATCCCTGCCTCAGCTTTTCTCTTTAATTTTCATGGACAGGACATGGGCAGGTAGCGGGTGCTGAGAGATAATTATTTGATTTGTTTTTGGAAATATGATTCTTCCTAACTCAAGGCTTTGATTACTTAGAAAACTCATTGCTTTAACAAAAATCAGATTCGTTCAGTACCTAAGCACAGGCAAAAAGGCCCTAGCTAACAAGCAGTATGCTGAATTGCTGTTTTAAGATGGAAACACATTAGTTGGAAAGGCATTAAATGAGACACTGTCTATATCAACAGTTATAAAAAAGGTCATTCTGCGTTGTTGCTTTATTTAAATGTTTTTTATTTTATTTTGAAGTGCATTAAATTAATAGATCAAGATGATTTATTGCATAAATGATTATGAGACAAGTTATTTAGTCAGTGTTTAGATATGAACTGTTAAATGAGTTCATAAGAGAGAAGGCGAGCTGGGGAAAAATGAATTAAGTTTGCTTCTTTTGGTTCTCTTAAAGGATTTTGTGCTCTAATATCTGTGCAGATGAATGTGCTGGAGAGTGACGGCAAGGACTTCACCTTTTATTATTAAGGCATTATCTTTCTCCTTGTGCATGCCCCTTTTTCATTGCCAAGGCCAGATCAAACCCTTGCTCTAGGGTGCAACAAAGAGTTTTAACTTTAGTGTTGTCCTAATATCTCCTGATAGTGAGACGGGGGCAGTCACAAGGTTATCTTTCTACATGTCTTGGTAGTTTTGTTTAAGCATGTAAGCTGTGATGCACTTTGAAGGTATGGCTTCCTGCGGTCACTGGTCTGACAGTCAGTCGGTGTTTTAAATTCAAAAGCAATAATCCAGGGTCACATCTGGAATCTTCTCTTGCTAGCATAGCTAATGAATTTCTGAAGTGTGGAGCCCTGTGTGAGTCTGATGATCAAAGGGTATTCTGAAGTTTTGCTATCCCACTTCTGATTATTATTTGCCTCTTGAGTTTTGCTGATCTGATCCCACTTTAATATCAGACAGCACACCCCTGTCGAAGGATCATATTTGATAAATCCACCTTAACATCAAAAGTGGAAAAAACATAATTCTCTGAAAATAATAATTCACCTTACCTCTGTTTCTGCAAACAGCAGTAGTTTATTGTCAGTTTCAATTCCTAGCTCCTTGATGAGCTACTGATGCTACAGTAGCTGCTTTATTAGATAATACACGAGAGCTAAAGCTGGCTCACCCTAGAAATGTGTGCTGTATAATGCTATTGAATTTCAAGGATAAGACTGACTATATTATTTCCTTTAGTTGATTGGAAAAAATCAAAAGAAACAACTTATTTGTTCATTTGTCAGTGCTGTTTGACAATACTACCCTTTCAGCCCGAGTCTATAGATAGGTTTCTCACTAAGATACACAGACAGGCAGGAGGCAGAAAACAACAACAACAACAGCTGACCGAGAGCCTCCAGTATGAGGATAAAATGTTCATTATTCCAAGACAGAAACCTGTCTGTTGCTTTAGAGTTGGTAATTAGCTATTAGCTCCAGCAGTCTGGTCAGAGTTGTGAATTTTCTGAAGGGTGTTTGTAGTTTTTCTTTGAAATTGCGGAAGTAAAAGCCAGTTTTAAAATAAGACAGCTCACACTGTCACTGCATGTTCATAGCTCTGGTCCAGGCTCTGTTTCTCACATGCACATGAGTTTCTGTTCAGGGAACGAGTGGCAGCTGAAAGAGGAGCATACTGATGAGTTTGGAGGGAAAATGAATCCCATCGTTATGTTTATAATTTTCCAGAAAGAATATTAAATGGGCACAAAGAAACTCTTTTTATGATTCTTTGTGGCTGATCAAAACAACTGAAATTTTGCACTGTCACATTGGTCAGGATCAAAGGTTTAGTATTAACTTAACCTATTTGGTAAATAGCATACCACAAATTGTGGCTGTAGGTCTGGAGAGGGTCATCTTTGAATGCTGGTCATGTGATCTTTGGCTCCTTCAGTCTGCATGTACGCGGATGTGGCTTTATAATGGTTAATAAAACTAGAAAAGTGCTGTAAATACAATCATTTTACCAGTGTATGGTCATTCTTAATATTTGTAGAAGTTTGTGTTACATTATTGCTACAACCCTCCATTTCTTAGTGAAACGTGTCATATAAGCTATGGATGTCTGTCAAATGTGGAGTGTGTAGTTCTTATTAACCTCTAAACAGTAACTTTGTGAGTTTCCAGAAAACTACTTTATTTTAAAATAGCCTCTGTGCCACCGGGGGCTAAAGATGGATGGTGTTGTATAATATACTGATTGTAAAGCCCTCTAAGGTGAAATTGAGATTTGCGATATTGAGTTGTATAACTAAAAATGACTTGACTGTGTACTATCAATCTTTTTTAGAGCCGGTCGGATCATGGGATTTGCCAAAACTATCAAAAATAAGGATCATTACCAGATTTATTCTTTCAGGTATTTTACTTATGTTTTTGTACAATAAAATGCAGTGTAAGGTAAAGGGTAGGGGCACATTAACAAGAGTGGCTGGTCATGTTTTTACCCTTTTGGTTGCCATTTAACATACAGTCCTGTGGAATAAAAATAAAAATAAGTGCACTCTTTATCCTTCACAGCTATTAAGAGGGGAAGTAGCAGTCAGGTGCTGCTTATCAAACGCACTTGATTAACCAATAATCAGTTAATCAAGTGTGACGACCTCCATAAACAAAAGTTTTGGTAGTTTGCTGGTCTGGAGCATTCAGGTCAACGTATTCCTTGGAGTGGACAACCCAGCAAATTCGCCTCCAGGTCAGACTATGCAACGCTCAGAGAAAAGGCCAAAAAAAAAAAAGCCAAAAAAAGCCAAAAAAAAGAATTTCTTTACTATGTATTAATATTGCTTGTTCGGAAGGGTTGCCAGAATAAGTCATTTCCTCTCTAAAAAGACGATGGCTAGCTCGGGTTTCTGAAGGTTCATCCGAACAAAACCACAAGACCTCTGGAACAATGTCCTTTGGACAGACGCCAGAGTGGATACATTTGGTCAAAATGCAGAGGGTGGTTTGACCAAAACCACACACAGCATATCAGTACCACAAAGAATAGTCATGGAAAGGTGATGATTTGGGGCTTGTTTTGCAGTCACAGGACCTGAGTACTATGAACCACCTTTGTATACCAAAGTAATTGAGACTCACATTCAAGACCAACAACTAAAGGTTGTCCAGGACAATGATCCCAAGCACAACACCAATCCTACAACAGAATGACCAGGGAAAAAAACTGTTGCAGTGACCCAGTCAAAGTCCAAACCTCAGGCAGACTGAAATGTTGTGGTGAAACCTTAAGAGAGAAACACTGCAAAGAAGAGTGGGATAGAATTCCTCCAAACCAATGTGAGAGACAGAAAACAATTACTACAAGATTGCAGCTGAAGGTGGTTCTACAAGCTACCGAATCATTGGGTGTACTTAGTTTTTTACAGCATCGAATCCTATGAACATTTTCTCTTTCACATGACTTGAACAAGGTCAAGTGGTTTTGTTTTTTTGTTTTTGTTCATTTTTGTTTTGTTTGTTTGTTTTTTCCATAGACATTAAAACAGATGGATGTTGATACCCATGAAAGTCAAACTATGGAAATGCCTGAAACCTAAATAATTTTTGATAGCCAGAAGATGACAGTTTTCGTGCCTGCTTAAAGAACTTCTGGTTGTTTACAATAGGACTTACCGGGACCTTCCTGAGGAGATTATGGACCGCTGCTAGTCATACTGGGCAAAATGCAATCATTGTAAACAATGGTCATTGTTAAAATCAGAAAGGGGGATCATCCAGGTTATGCTCTTTGACTAAAAACTTGTCGTACAGCGTCCATGGTTTCATAGTCAGATCCAGCTCTCAGTCATCTCATCCAATTTCCAAAAAAACAAGTTTACAACATATGAAACACTCAGCATGAGGCTTATTAAAGTTTATAATTATTTATGTATTGCATTGATTTGTTATGCTGCTTTTTAAATAATATACAGGATATTTTAAAATAATATAGATTTATGAAATCATAAATTAAACTAAATGAAATTAAACTTTTTATACAACTTTGGGTGGTTACATTTTTACGTATCAGATCTCAGCAGGGGGCATTTTAATTGAAGTGCATATTTCCAACCTGATATTTACATTACTGGTGAACTGCCTGAGGCGCCTTGCGGGTATTGCTCAGGTGTGTCAGTGTCAGACACTTACCTTTTCGTTTGTGGGGAAAATATGATGATTATCAAGGTATGCAGTGATACTATTTTGCAGAAACAAGCTTAAACTTTGAGACTGATCAAAGTCTCAGTCTTTCTCTTTCATCTTTAAAAAAAACATAGGTTAACGTAGGTTCTCTTGTACCCACACTTGTTTTAGTTGGGATCTATAGCTCCAAGTAGTACATTATAATGCCAACCATTTACTGAAATATATGTAATTAAAAAGGTTAATTTATATACATACAAAGATTCATAACAGTCGTGTGCTGCCCACACTTGGTTGCCCTGCTAATCTAATTTTAACGATATTTTCAATTCAAATCATTAAATAATGAAATGAATGCATTGCATGTCGGAAAATGATTAATGTCTTATCTTGAACAATGCACAACTTGGAACAGAATTACATGCTCCATTAAAAGAGCAGAAGAAAAGTAAAGGCAAAATAAACTGACAGAAAGTGCACCACTCTGTCTATCACAGTATTCCCAGTGCAGCTCAACAAATATACACCGTGGCATTGAGCAGTTTCAATTGAGATGATTAAATAGGATTAGAGGGCCACTGTATCCCCCAATTAAATGATCCAAAGATGAAAAATACATTTAGTTCTCAAATTCCTTTCCATCAATTCTTTGAAATTATTAGATGTATTCATCTTTGCCCTCTGAAGGGGACAAAATCATACTGGTTTCAGGAGTCGTTTTGTCTTCTAATTCACTGAATATAGTCACACATCAATATATAATAGGATCGATTTTCAAGAACTGCTGACAGAAAACAACACACAAGCCACAGACAGATTGTTCGAGCCTCTATGGTTTTGACTTGCTAACTCAATTGTGCTTCACAATGTACTCCCTCTTTCGTTTTGTTTTGATGGGTTTTTCTTGGGTCTCTTGATGCTCATATTGAAGTCGCTCATTTGGGCACAGTGCTGCAATGCACTGCTTTCCCGGTAACAGGCCTTTGAAGCTCTGCTCTAGGCACCTCGCTGCCAGTCAGGAACCTCAAAATGTACCGCTGGACTTCCAGACAAGACCATAGGGGCTTTCATTTGCCGATGTTCCACTACTCTCTTTTATTTATTTATATAGCCTTTCGTATTTTTCTTCTTCCTAACATCCCTCCCTAAAAGCTTTATGGTCCACTGGTCTGCTGCTTCTTTGTACTGTGTTCAAATTAAGTTGGGACTCTCTCTCAACTGTGGAGTTATGGAGTGGATGAGAGGAGTTTCAGAATAACTGCTTAAAGTGAGCGCCACACACTACGGCAATCTGTGGGTTGCATGGCTGGACAGTTTGTTTTAGTATAATGCCTTTAGTGTACCAATACTATTATTGCATCTATATATGTACAGTTCTGTGTCAAAACTCCTCATTTCTTTTTCTTTTTATTCCAAAGAGAAAAACTTTATTCTAATTTTTGAAAGTGATCTTAAACAATAGCTGTCCAGGCTTTCTGAGGCTCTTTTAAACCTTTTCTTTAGACATTTTTTGCTTTTTTTGGCTCATTTTCAGTTCATTCCTTAGGGCTGACCATTTTCAGAGAAATGTTGTCTGTATATGTTAATCCATGAACCCGTGTTCTGTATATATAAGAGCAAAGAACAGCTTTTAAGTTATGTCTTAACAAATCAATGAATTAATAAATAAATACAATTACCAAGAAAACCCAGTAAAATATATGTTTTCTAAAGAGCTATTAGCTGAAAGCTTAACATATATGGACATGGAGTCCTTAAAAAGATTTTGAGGACAAAACCTGCCAGTGGTCTGCTTTCACTGCTCTGAGTTTCTTTACTAGAGCACTTCTATGGAAACACAGCTAACATTAACAAGGACACCAGCTTCAATTAGGTTTCTTCATGGAAGTTTCCTCTTGTTAACCATCTTAGCCAACATATGTGATGTAGAGAAGAACAGCTCTGATCATGTTTGCTCTAACAAATCAGGCAATTTGAGCAGGTGCAGGCTGAGCAACACTTTCAGATTAAAATCTATAAGAATGTAAAATGTCCAACCAGCCTTTAATCCCCCTGTAGATATAGACAGTTCACCATGTCACTCACCGTTCAAGCTTTTTAATTCAGATGATCTGCATTTATGTTTTTTTGTGAATTTTTGCATTATAAAGATGGTTTAAGTTGCAGTTTTACAGTTAGACTCAAATTGAGTTGTCCTTATCTGGGTCTCAGTCATTGTGGCACTTGGTGTTTTTATTTTGACAGTCTCTTGATCGGTGTCTGTTCAGTTTTGCTTCCCCCTTGCTATGTCTACTCGTTCAAGCTGTGTTTCCATGTGTTTCCACTTCTTCCTCATACCTTTTCGGTGCCTCTGCAAATCCCTTAAAATCCTTCCTGGGGTCTCCATGTTTCCTCGTGTTCCAAGGCATTCCAGTCCCCCAGGTTTTCTGATTATTTCCATTTTATTTTCCCCAGTCGAAAAAAAAAGAAAAAAAAGAACAGCAACAGGACAAGCCTGTGCTTTATAGAATACGATATTAAACTAAACAAAGTACTTCAAATGAGCTCCATTTTAATCATATGCAGCAGAAATATTAATTACTTTAACACTGATGAAAGATATTTTTCTGCAGAATAATCATTTTAGCTTTTGATACAGGTTAATGTGTACTGACGTGTTTTATTGCTGTTTTTCATAAAGGAAAAGTTTGAAAAATTCTTCTACCACTTGTCATTTTCAGCTAATAATAAGTAATATTTGGTAATATAGTAGATATTTAACCAAAAGTAAAATGTTTTTCAGGAAGGAGTGCAGAAAGGTGAAGATATCCATGAAGAGTGCAGACAGGCTGCACAAATGCTATGTTTTAATCTAATCAAAATGATCTTATTGGAGGAAGATGTTTTTGTTTTTGTGTGTATTATTATTTATTAATTTATTTATTTGGGAGGGGGGGTCTCTGCTTGCCTATCATCAGTAATAGAAACTGATAAATGATCATATTTACTTATTTGCATAATTTCAGACTTAATAATTGTATATTTATATCTTTATATTTCAAAGTTAATAAGAATGCATTTATTACTACTCACTGAGTACTGTGTGTGTTTTTGCAGTGTAATGAAACTGAGGTTCTCATACAAAACTGTTTTTGTGTGTTTATTTTGCTCATTATACTTGTAGTGTCTAATTTGTGAACACGTGCAAAGGTCATGTCACATCGTGTAGCACGTTTGGGTGTTTTACCTGAAATAGTTGCAAGTTTTTTTAATGATGATTTTTTTTATTTTTATGATTTCAAGGATGAAATCTGGATTTTTAATGTAAAAGTGAAACATTTTGTGAAAACAGAAAGCAAAACAAAATGGTTTAAAGGGCAAAAATTGTTTCTCAGGATAATAAAGTGCAAAGTGCTGTGACAGGGCAGGGCTAAAAACATAAAAACAAAATTGTCAGTATGAGAAACCGGTGTTTTTCTGCTACAAGGATGTATTGCATTTTAAAGTAGGTAAGAAAGATTTTCTGTATTGGTCCTTACTAATCAGACAGCACTCCATGGCTTGTCCAGTAAGTGGTGCAGATGGTAGTTAGGATTGGCCATAATGGAAAACAATTTGGATGGTCAAAAAGTTGTTCTTCCTGATCAGTTAATTCACTCTTATGCATATCTTGAAAGATCTCAATGTCACCAGCAAATGTAGCCTCTTCTTCCCCTTATATTATATTATATACAGCCTTTCTGTTGGTCTTCTAGTTTAGCCTGTACTCCTCCATCACCTCACTTAAGCATCGCTTCCCAGGGTAGACCAGGGTTGGCCATGTAGCTGTGAAATTAGTCAGGATCTGTCTTTTCTTGTTCACATTCAGAAGCAGATTATTTCTGCTTGACCACTCCACAAAATCATTTGCTAGTGTTCTTTAATCCTCCTGCCCATCACTTATACACTCAACCACTGAACATAGTATTTCTGAAAGTGGAATGACCTGGAGTTGTACTGAAAGCTTGAGGTAAAGAGGAATAGATTCAGCCCGGTCCCTTGAGGACTTGCTGTACTGTTGTACCTTTTGTGCAAATAGAAGATAAATTAGGGGTTTGGCTATGGTCAGAGTGGTTGCCAAGCTTTCCAGCTTGCCAAATAAAACATAAAAAAGTAAGGAAAATGTATTTATATAGTGCTTTTGAAGACAAGAATCCAGTCATAATTTGCTTTACACAGGTATCAATAAAAACAGTTCATGCAAGGACAAAAATGAACAAACACAAACCAGTAAAACAACACAGAAAACAAAACACTACCTAATGCCTATCTGAACAGATGAGTTTTAAGTTGTTTTTTAAAGAATACTTTGTTTTGGAGCTAAGGATTTGAATGAACAATCCCTTGTAGATTTCAGATGGGTATGTAGAATCAAAAGAAGACCCCTGTCAGCAGAACTGAGAACCAAATGTTGTCAATTAATTGTGTATTTAACTAGTTTTGCATATAATGTAGCAAATGCGTGTAATTTAATTAATGTTAAATTTAATTTGCTACAACATGGTCTGTATCCCTTAATATAACCATCACTTAAAACATTCACACAAACACACTGTTAAAGGTCAAACTTCTGCAAAATTATTGTACGATTGGAGAGTGACTATATTGATCCATCACAAAATGAGAGAAAACAGGCGGAGGGAATTTATGTGTGTTGGGTTAAATTTGCATTTAAACGAAATGTAATCGCATGTTTGGAGAGACAGTAGTGATTCTCTCATCAATGTGTATGTGGAAGACCCTGTTCTGAGTGTGTGTAGAAAACACGGTGGGGAGCAGAGGTGATCGTATTGGGTATTGGCAATCTCGCAGGGTGACGATAAGATGATTGGACTATGGAGAAAATCGCCCAACTCCACATGAACATTCTGTTTCTCATCAAGCCCTACACTGGATAGTTTGTCCTTTGATTCAGCACTTTGAGCCCTCGCCTTCTTTTGCTCTCAAACATTAATGCTGAGCATGTATGTGACTATAATTAAAGTCTATGAAGGTCACAGACATTGAGAATGGGTTTCAGACTGTCTCTGTGTAAAGTGGTCTGTGACTTGCGAGGTTGCACATCCGACACAAAGTGAGAGAACGTGCCAGATGTGTCACAGTAAGTAGAAACATTTGGTTACCAACACGTTGTTTAACAGACAGCTGTTTGACTTCACTAAAGTTCAAGGTTTCGTTTTTATACAATACTACCTTAATGTCAAGCTGTATTGTCTCTTTTAGTTTAAGTTTATATATTTATGTTCCATCATCCTCTGATCCTCATTTTGATTGACAGATGTGTCAGCACAGGCTTCTGCCATCTGCTCGTCTCACCTCTACTAATTCAAGTCACTAACTTTAGAGAATTTTTTCATTAGAAATAGTAATATTTAACTACTTTTTTTTTTTTTAAATCAAAAAGCCAAAATTTTTTTACGTTAATTTACCTATTTGGTCTGTCAATCCTGCTTCAAAAGCTGCCTCGTTGTCGCTCTATCTACTCAGTTCAGTGCTTGCAGATGGTTTTTACTTAACCACAAGCTTTGGTCAAGTGAACTGACAACACTCCAAAACACAGATCAGAAGATGCTTTGGATTTTCTTCTCTCACTCCCTTGCTTTTCAGCTTGTCATGTTTGATATTGTAGGTGAGATACTGTACAAGATAAAAGCTAGATGTTGGTTGTTTATAGCGTTTGGTAGCTTTGCAATACATAGGGTAACAGTATGTGTCATATTGTCATCTTCATCTTCATATTTCACTTCCCCTTCTCATTTTTGCGTGTCCATTTGTGTGTGTGCATGCTTGTGTGTGTGCCTTCTGTTGCACTTTCTGTATCTGTTTCAGCTATAGACAATATATTTTTTTATTTGGGGGGGGGGGGGGGGAATTACCAGGAAATACTAGCAAATACTTTATATGGATGAAAGAGTTGGTGATAAGTTATCAGCTAACATTAGCTAGCTTGCTTAATAAGCTGGGTAATTGACTAAAAAGACACTACAGTAGTCTGTTGTTCTAATATTAAATGCAAGTGATCCAAAAAGCACCAATGGTACACACAGTGAAAAGGTCCAGTTCAATGACTTGGAAGTAGTGGATGAGGTCTAGCAGATGCCAGCTCCAGCTGGCTTGTGTGGGGACACCTGTTAATCAATGTTGCCACACACCTAACTCCCCCGCTTAACCAGATGGATGAGTTATAATAAATAAATTCCACCCTCTCAGAGTTCTGATGAGGGAGAAAATGTTCACAGATGTTAAAACAGTTTTTGTGCCTATACTGAAATATACTTTTTAACCCTGTAAAGTCAGACATATGAACATGGGAGTCTATCCGGTCCTTAAGTGATGACGTGACGAATCCTACTTCCGGGCCTAAAGTAGTCTGCGTTTAATATGGCTTTTGTGTTGTAAACATGTTTAATATTTTCTTCTGTTTAATCTCAAAAAGCTCCTAAAACAGTCAGTGATCACTGTTGACCTCCCTCGGCTTTTATTACCGCTAATCATTTATTTAAGCTCAGTTTTTAAAACCTTTAGGATGTAACTACAGCCCAGCCCATGCAGCAGTATATGAATACTTTTTTGTGCATGTTTGTGTGCGTTTGTGTGACCTCCTGCCCACAAAAGGGTCATAAAAGCAGGAAGTTTACTAAACAAGAAAACAGAACCTTCATATAGGATGTGCCTATAATAAAACACAGGCTGGGGATGTCACGGTCTGCAATGGCAGACCGTGGAGTTGCAGTGAAAGTAGGGCCCAAACGCGAGACTCTTAGTGAAGGACAGTGGATTTATTGACAGGGGGTGGAAAACAACTATATACAAAATCCCGGCACTGTGGTCCCATGGCGATTCTCCCTGAATCCCACACAGTGCAGATGTTCGTGAAAGGTGAAACAGTGGCGACTCCAAAAACTCCCACATGGTGACTTCCAAAACACACGCCGCTCCAGATTCCTGGTAACACAAACACATACAAGTTAGCAGGGAATCTACGTTCTCAAAGGTTTATACCAAGTCCACAGCTGTACTGACGAGTTCTGACTCAAGGATCCCGCGTCGGCCTCAGCTCAGCTACAGTCTTAAATGCCGCTCCCTTGACGAGCGTAATCTGCTGCAGCTGGCAGAGGACGACGAGCGGCAGGTGTGGTTGTTTCTAGAGCAGAAACACTTCCGGATTCGCAGTCTCCTCAGCACACCAAAACCTCCGGAAGCTCACATGGAGAAACATGGAGAAGGAGAGAAAACCAAAACACCACACGGAAAATATAAACGTACACTAAAATACATGAGACCCAGGCCATGACAGGGGAGGTCAACAGAAACAGAAGAATGTCTTTGATCATACAGTTTCAACTAAGACTTACAAATTTAAGTAACACAATGACAACATTTAACAATTTGACCCCAACAGGCATTAATTTCAATACTCAGCGGGACACAAATAATGTTTTTGAAGACTTTTCCCAAAAGTTACACTTCTGCCATCATCTTTGCTGTTGTAAAAATTCTCTCATAAATTGAAATTCTGAAATTAAAAGTGCATCTTTCTTTTACTCTGTTGCTATTCATCCAGCCTAGCAGAGACCATGGATACCATAATCTGCCACAGTCCGTCACTTTACCACAATACTGCAAACTACTCATTTAAGACTGCACTTAGTATCCAATATTATTTTTTTTTGGCCTTTTTCTGGCTTTTATTCAATAGTTACAGTTAAGAGTGACAGAAAAGCAGAGGGAGAGAGAGAGAGAGAGAGAGGGGAAGACATGCAGGCAAAGGAACCCGGGCCGTCCACTCTCAGCCAAACGGCATGTGGTCGCCTGCTCACCCCAGTGAACTAAACTGGCGCCCTTATAAACTTTTTAATAACATGGAATTGGTAAATATTTCAGAACATAAGCTATTTAGATAACCTAAACAATGCATCATGTATCTGATTAAACAATATAAAATTAATCAGGACATTACATGTAAGCGTTGAATTTCCAAATTATATAGGGTCACTTGTCAAGCGGTCCTTAACTTTGAGAATAATCTCTCATCTAATGTTCCTGCCTTCTCTTTCTTACATCTTCTGCATTTGAAAGTAAAATGATCGCACATCAACACGTTTTCTTTCTTGGTTATTTAGCCAGTGTGCATTTAGTTAGCAGACATACTGTGTGCCAGAATGCTCTGAAACAGTTTGTCATATTTGTTGAGTTGTTTGAAACATTGAATTGGGAATTACTTGCCAGTTCAAACAGTTACTCCTTTTTATGCTGGCTCTTCTTCTGTAGTGCTAGCTAGATGCAGAAGTAAGCAAACACAAACTTACTGGCATCTAAACCATGAATGTATGATAGGAATGGGATGGAAAAAAGGATCTGTACAATTAGGATTTTAAGTGTCTCTGGCATCAGCTAAAAAGATCACCAGACTGCAGCACATGAAAGCTAAGCTTGATTGAAAATATTTAGCAGAATATCTTAACTGCTATTTTTTGGCTGGATTTTTAGAAATGTATTTTATGTATCCAGGGCATCCAGTTCTCTGGGTCTTGTGTATAGTACCTTTAGTGTATAAATTGTGCATTTCCTTATGTCACATGACTAAATTCCTCTGTAATTTCTGAGTTTCTACATTCTTTTATGGGGGTGAATCGCAAGAATGTTGGTTGGAACGTAAAAGGAATTTAAAAATCAGGGAATAGAGGCCAAAATTTCTCAAAGTAGTTCAAAATGACTTTAACAGTTAATTTACTTTTTTTGACACAATATTGCAAAATAGCTGGGGGGAAAAACTGTCCAAAAACTGCCTCTTTGTTACACATGTGACATTGAGGAGCTTAGCATCTTAACTGTGAAAATTTCTGAAATGGCAAAATTGATGGGCACTTACGCCATCTTCGAGTTGTCTTCTTCCTCTAATTATTACATTATTCTTTCCTGCTTTTAGTGGTCTAAAGTGTTACAAAGTATTTCAGCCCAGTTGGAAAAACTTTTAACTGTGTGCAATCTCCTTCTACCAGGGTGTCACTTTTAATGCATGGATGCCAGGATCTCTGTGGTTCTGTGGTGCTTGACGATGAAAGAAGTAGGTATTTCCTGTTGTTAAATATTTTTTTTGACAATATACGAGATCATGTTGATCCATGTGATGAAGAAATACAGTTTTTACAAATTATTTAACAACAGATGACGCCCCACCCCCCACCCACCCACCCCCCACGAATTGTAAAGTGGCAGTAACAATATATTTAAATTAAATTAAGTTACCAGTATATTCTGACCAGGCAATAAATATAACATATGCTGGGGCTCTTAATATGTCTCTGACCTTAGTTTGATGCTGTAATATCTCATTTGTGTCTCCAGACAAGAGAGACACAAATGCATAGGGTCAAAGAGAAACATGACAAAGTTGTCAGAAAACTGTTGATTGCAAACGTGAAAATAACACTTAAGAGTAAGGGTTCTTTTTCAATCTGTCAGCATTTTTAATGTCTGAAAAATGACATTTTAAAAGTGAAGAGAAGGGAGAAATACCCTTCAACTATGTTACGAGTGTTGAAGTTGCATAGTTTGCTCACCAGTGGTGACTCCAACTTCCCTGCTGGGAACATAAGTGGCTTTGTGTCTCAAGGGGAATAACCAGATGACCTCAGCAGAGTCGGTTAGTGCACATACAAATAATAATTACTCTGTGATGATTTGGTTCAGGCCGGAACCAATGACCTGACTTGTAGCTACATTCTCAGTTAAATACATTTTATTGAAGAATGTGGAATAGTTGGAAAATAAGGGACTGGGAATAAAGAAAGGCCTCAATGCAAGGGGAATCACAGAAGCGCTGCCAGAGAAGAGAGTGGAAGTTAGCCAAGCTTCCAACAGGTAGGTAGTGTAGCAGTGAGTTATAGATAAATCTTTTGTCTTACTTGTTATGGCAGGCAGGCAGAGTGTGAAGGGAGTACAGAGTCAGCAGGAATGTTCCAGACAGTTGGCAGGTGGATAGGTAAGCTGGAGCTGTTGCTGCAACAGTGGTGCAGAGGGTAGCTGATTTACAGAAGCGGTCCACAGAGTGCTGGTAAGTAATCTTCCAAACAGACGAGCTCCTAGCATGGCTTCAAGGGTAAATAGCTGCAAGGGACACAGAGATTGCACGTTACCAAGCGAAAACTTCCAAAACAGATACAAGAAAAAGGCAGTCTGATTGTCACCATGATGACGGGGACAGTCTGCCAGAGAACTATGGCATCACCTGTCCTTGATATACTAGCTTGCCTTATGACACGTTTGTAAACAGGTGTGAGGGGAGAGACTCACACCAGGAAACACCATCCCTGGGTGGAGACCACACATAGTCACCTCAGTAACTCCACCTGAGAATTGATTAATAGGGTAACAAAAAGAAAGAAGGAAAAAACAAAACTAAAATCATCCTAGTGAAACCATAACATACACGTAACAAATGTTTTTTTGACAAACTGATAAAATAAAGTTTTTTATGATGAAACCCCAAATCTATTTTAGTCCTGGTATTTTCGTTTGAGGAAGATCAAAACTTTTTTTAAAGGAGGGGATGCCAACATGTTTCTTTCCTGGAAGAGCCTGACAAGTTTGTCAGAGCATCTCTGGTTTACATGCAGATGAACACGGTTTGTTTTTTTGTATTCTTTTCCTTGTGCTGCTTTTGCCTTTACCTGTTGTCATGGCAAATCTTCAACTATGTGCTTACCTGCATTATACTGACTATAGATTTCAAAGCACAGAATTCTAAAGATCCTGCTTTTTCTCTGCTACAACTTTAATCTTGACATCTATAAAGCATGATAGGTTGTTTCACTGTGCTATGGGCCCCTAACCTTGACAGTGTCAGGCCAATGCTCTATCTATTGAGCAACACAGGTAATAAAACCTAATCCTGGAAGTGTTAGTGCAACCCTCTGCCTGCAGAGCTCCAGAGGACACGGGATATCTAAAGATGGAAGTATTGAAACATCTCAATAAGCAGAATGAGATGTAGCAGAAAGTAAGGAGATAAAGTAAAGGACAAGGACAAAAACATAACATATGATGTGCAAGATCCCTGTCCACCAGCAGAAAAATCTCTGTTTGATTTCTCTGGTGGAGGAGGGAAGAGGTGCCCTTGTGGTTTAAAGATACTGTGCTATAATTAAAAAGTCACAGCTTAAATCCCATCAGCGGAAAACGCATTCATTGACAGCCATTGTTCCTGTTAAAATGTCTTTACTGCTCTATTTCTGTTACATTTTGCATGCATGAAGCAGTGTGGTTATTGACCATACTCCGGTTAAGGTTTAATGTGGATTAAATTATTCAAAAAGAAGCTATCACCATCTAATTGAGTATCCCAGTGAAAAGGCTGGTGTAATATTTCCACCTCTACCCTCTATATTGGGCAAAGTAGATGGCTTTCAGTACCAACAGATATCAATATCCCAGAGATAATTTGCGCAAGCGCCTGTAAATAACTTGACAAATAGGCTTGTTAATGCAAATTCTGAAATCTCAGGGCTTCTCAATAAGGGTCACCTACTCTGCTTGATTATTCAGGGACAATAACATTTTAATGCTAAGCATTGGAGGTTGCTTCTGAATATTGTGGATCATCTATGAGGCAATTAAATGAATGCAGAACCTAATGTTCAGTCTAATAAATTAGCTCACTCTGCATAGAGCAATAGTGCTAAATGTTTTACATTTTTATGAAAATCATATTTTAGCTGTTATTGGCTTACTTTTTTTTAAGCTGACAGTTAAAAGGTTGACAGTTAAAATTTTTAATCAGAAAATGTTGGTAGTCATGTAATCACATTTATTTTATGACCTGATGGAGACTGTAAAAATGAGTTCAGTCCGATTTTAATATTAAAGCTTCAAGAAGTTTAGGTGGGACACACATAACTCAACTCTTAATGGAGTAAGAGTTCTTATCTCCCTAAAGCGTCATAGTTGGTGACATGTTGGAATGGACATTTTCACAGTACTCTAATTTTGTCTTGTCTTATAAATTCACCACACCTTTGTCTTTTGTGTTTATGTTCAGCTTCAGCCAGGATGGCAGAAAGAGAATTTTTGTTCAAAAAGATTTATCTAGAAGAATTTGAAGTTCTAGGTTTGTGTATGTGAACCTTTAGAGGCTCAGCTCGCCTTTGCTCTCCCCGTATTGCCTGAGGGCCTTCCATCATTGGAGTCCAAGACAAGCTTCAAGGTCAGAAGCATCCTCTGGTATAGGCTCACCTTCCAGCCAGATGACCTGGTGTCCTCCCATTACCTCCGTGTTGGTATTACCAAGGTGTACTTAATGAATAGTGTATAAAACAGTAGATTCTTGTGTGTAAAGGAAGAGAGTGGATTTTTATCATCTGTACTTAACAACTGATTGAGTGAATTAAATAATTATTAAATATAACACTATAAACCTCTTACAGCATCGTCACTCGTCTCCAGATTCTGACCCTTTTGTAGTATTAATTTATTTAATATTGTCCAACTTCGTAGTATTTAATCCTGAACTTATCAGGAAACAGCAACTATGTTCACCAAACAGTGCACATCATATAGACAAGATGAAAGACACTTTTTTCTTTTGCTTTGCAGTTTGATGTTTGTTTTTAAATTATTTACACTTGTTTGATCATTACGATTAATTTGAATGACACTCTCAATGCAATTTGTAAAAAGGGCATCTGCATCTTGTTCTGGAATCGTGTTACTTTTATCTATACTATAAACAAAGTCTCAGGAGGTCATTGCCTCCCTTCAGGAATTGATGACTAACTGTCACATTTGTTGATCTCATGGAATATTATTAGTTGTTATTATATGCAAAATGACTTAAAGTAAATAAACACTGTATACAACACTGTGTACAAACTGAGCAATCTGACCTCAATGCTTTTGTTTAGTGTTTTATATTTTTAACTCAGAAAGCTATTTAAACAAAATACCCCTCTATTTCCTCTACAACATTCAAATCACACTGTCCACTTGACTTCCACAGCTTTAGATCTCATAGTTGGAGATAAAATCTCATCAACAAACACATTGCAAGAGATCAGATCAATGTGCTTATGTTTTTATTTTCATTTTTTCCCCTTCTCTTAGATCAAATCTCTAGATAAGCTACAAAACAACAACAACAACAACAAAAAACACTTAACCATTTTAAGTCAAGACAGTAGCATGTCTGGCTATAGCTATTCTTGTCACAGACAGAAATCAAGGCAGCTGATACAACCAGCTATCATCTCACCTGTATTAGCTTTTTAACTTAAAATAGCCTTTTTGTACATGCTGGTATCCACCAATCATACATTTTATTAAGCAGCTGACCAACTTAACTATTTGTAATAAATAAATGTGCCATTGTTTGGGGAAAATTGAAAACCTGTTTAACTGAAAAGAAATCCAAAGACTGATTTCACAATATCAAAAAATGAAATAATACACAGGGTTACTACCAGTATACTGCAAGCACAGCAGCCTGGCAGGCTTAAATTGCTCTCTAAAGGAAATGAGTACCAAGATTTTTTTCTTTAAACTTTATCAGAAAATAGCTACAGACGTAAAGTTAGCCAGCCTTTTGTTCTTATTAATCACGTTGAGACGTCTAAAAACAGCTCAAAATGACTTTAAATGGGAACAAAGAACCAGACTAATGTTATTAGTGAGACATCACTATATATATATATGTATAGTGTGTGTGTGTGTGTGTGTGTGTGTGTGTGTGTGTGTGTGTGTATAAAATATACTTTTTCACAGGACCACATAGAGCCCTGTGATAGTTTTATTTTTTGTATGCTCGTATGCAGTTTCATTAGGCTCTATGTAGTCCTGTGAAAAAGTACACCCTTACTGCTTCCATATGAAATGATAAGGAACAGCCAGGTGGTGCTAATCAGATGCACTTGATTAACCAAGCAAGTGTGACCACCTCTAAAAGCAGAAGCTTTGTCAGTTTGCTGGTCTGGTCCTCTTCTTAAAAAAAAGAAAAAGGGAAAAAAAGAAAAAATCAATTGTCTCTTAACATAATGCTACAATCCTCCGAGGAGTGGATGTCCTAGAAAATTCACCCCAAGGTCAAGATTTGCAATGCTCAGACAGATTGCAAAAGATATAAGACTCTTCAACAGTTAGTTAGCATGTTAGAGTTTATGACAGTAGAATTAGAAAAAGACTGAACAAGTATGCCTTATTGGGAAGGGTTGTCAGTAGAAGCCCTCTGCTAAAAAGAGCATGGCTTGCACAACTCAAGATTGCAAATCTACACGTGAATAAATGACCGTACCTCTAGAACAATGTTCTTTAGAGAAACAAAACCAAAGCACAGCACTACATTTGGCAAATGCATTTCAATACAAACATCTCCAACTGTCAAGTATGGTGGTGATTATTTGGGCTTATTTTGCAGCCACGGGACCTAGACATCTTGCAGTCATTGAGTCCACCATGAACGTCTCTGTATACTAAAGTATTTTAGAGTCAAATATGAGGCCATCTGCCCGACAGCTTGGTCTAAACCAGGGGTCGGCAACCCTAGGCACGCGTGCCACGGCTGGCACACAAAGGGTTAACTGATGGCACGACAATAGCTGGGCTGGGCTGATTTTCCGTTTTTATGGGCCGATGATTTTTCTTTTTTTGTAACGGTATAAACAATGAAAGGTGGTGGATTGGCCAGATGCTGGCCGGTGTGTAAAAAATAACTCAGTTGTTCGGTGGTGTGGTGGCCTCCACCACATTAGCAGGTGGTGGAGGACACCAGGTGGATGAGGGAAAGGGGAGGCAGGAGGAGCAGAGACCCGAGACGGCTGCCGGTCCGAGTGTCAGGTGAACTGAACTTCAGGTAAGAAGTTATGACCTGCAGTCTATCTGGGTCAGATATAAACCAAGTTTAGGTGGAGTTTATTTTCGTTGTGCTGAGTTTTTATAGTCAGTTACAATAACTAGTACTGCGTACTTGCTAGTACTATACAGCTGGGTTTGATGTTACCGATTGTGAACTTTATTTCATAAGGTTAGTTAGTAGAGTTTTCTTTCTTGTTTGTTTATCGCCCACCTTTCGCCAGAAAGAGGAAACCAGCGGATGTCGCGCTAAACAACAGCAGCACGTTTAGGCTTGATCAGCTGTTGTTAATATTAATTTCTAGTATCAGCTGATGTTTGCTGGAGCCACAGCTGTAAAGCTGCTTGTCATGATGTCGGTTTGGATATGTGGTGAGATGGAAACATGAAGATCAAACCAGTAGATGTCCTTACTGAATCATCAGAGCTGAACAGGTGATGGAGAAACAGGTTTTCCTTTTAGGTGACATGAATGAGTTGAAGGTAAGTTATAAGGGAAGGAAGAAATACACGGATACATCTGTAGATTCGAGACAGAATTCACAAGGCGTTTTTGGGACTTTCAGGTGTATGGACCAATGTTTTATTTTCTGATAAAACCAGAGAGCTTTAATGAGCAGCTAGACTTGTCTCTCATTAACTGGCTGAGTTAATGCCAGGTAATGCAACATCGAAGCAGCTAGAATCCACAGCTGTGCGTGTTCATGGAGCTGCATTTTCACCTGCTGGACATCACTACCTGACAAGTTTTAACTGTCTTCAGAACATTGCAGAGGCCTTATTGACAGTATTTGGCTCTACATGTCTGTGTGAGCAGATTTTCTCTCACATGAGTGTCCTCAGGTAGCTGTCTGAACGCTGGACACTCGGAGACCTGTGTCTCTGAGTGGGAGACCAGAGATCACATTAACATGTGTATTAACAAGCATGCCATATTGGCTCAGTTTATTTTTCTTATCATTGTTGTGAGGAGACCATAAATAGCATTTGTGTTTTCTGTTGTACAGTTCATTTGCTGTTATGGATAAAAAGTGTCTTTTTATTTTTTTTTGTTTCAAAATAGCTGATAACTATTCGCTGATAGCTGCCAACATCTGCGAACAAATATAATTCGATAAAGTGGTTCTATATATTGTGTAACTGTTAATATAGCGCGTTATTAAATTTATTGCTAATGCAATCATATGGCACACTGACTTCTGAGGAAATTTTAGATGGCACTCGCCATGAGAAAGGTTGCCTGCCCCTGGAACTCAGTCGTGTAACAGAACTATAATCCCCAGCAGAGCAGGAAATCTACAGGAGAATAGCTGAAAAAGAAATGATTGCTTCTGAAGATGGTTCTATATCCTATTGAATCGTGAGACTCTAGATTGTCCTGTGAAATCTTTTGCACATAACTGTGCTTACGTACACTTAGCATTAGAGCAGGTGAGTAGTACTACATGAATCAAGTGTAACATCAAATACTGAATCATGCAGCCATTGGGTCTAATAGCCCTCTAATATAGTGAAAATAATAATATAGAGAAATAATTTAATATAGAACATGGTAGAAATGAGCAATCAACTTTCCTTGAGTAAGTCTAGATGTGGCATAATTCTACGTCTTTTTTGAATGATTCCTTTGAGTGATTTTTGGTTGCTGAAGAGCAGATTCAAATACAGGGAGTGCAGAATTATTAGGCAAATGAGTATTTTGTCCACATCATCCTCTTCATGCATGTTGTCTTACTCCAAGCTTTATAGGCTCAAAAGCCTACTACCAATTAAGCATATTAGGTGATGTGCATCTCTGTAATGAGAAGGGGTGTGGTCTAATGACATCAACACCCTATATCAGGTGTGCATAATTATTAGGCAACGTCCTTTCCTTTGGCAAAATGGGTCAAGAGAAGGACTTGACAGGCTCAGAAAAGTCAAAAATAGTGAGATATCTTGCAGAGGGATGCAGCAGTCTCAAAATTGCAAAGCTTCTGAAGCGTGATCATCGAACAATCAAGCGTTTCATTCAAAATAGTCAACGGGGTCGCAAGAAGCGTGTAGAAAAACCAAGGCGCAAAATAACTGCCCATGAACTGAGAAAAATCAAGCGTGCAGCTGCCAAGATGCCACTTGCCACCAGTTTGGCCATATTTCAGAGCTGCAACATCACTGGAGTGCCCAAAAGCACAAGGTGTGCAATACTCAGAGACATGCAGTGTTGGGGAGTAACGGAATACATGTACCGCCGTTACGTATTTAAAATACAAAATATGAGTAACTGTATTCCGTTACAGTTACAGTTTAAAAAGGTGGTATTCAGAATACAGTTACTTTGTTGAAATAAATGGATTACACGGCGGTACTTTCCTGTTTCATTTTGTCGCGGGTCAGGACTGTTTGGGTTTTGTTTGACAGCTACGTGTTGTTGTTCCAGACGGCAGCGTTATGGTTGCCATGGTTACAGGGCGACGCTCTCTCTCTCTCTGCGACTGTGTGTTTCCTGGGTGAGAGAGCGCCTTTTCGTTGTTGTTGTTGTTGTTGTTGTTGTGCTAAGCTAACAGGCAGAATGCTACAAGCATAGCTCTAAAGAATGTAGCATCATGGGCAGTGTAGTCTGTGTTGCAGGGAGAATGGACTGCCATACACGTTATGGGTCTGTGAGCGCGAGGAGGGAGAAAAAGGGGAGTGGAAAGGTACGAGTTGTCTTCGAGCAAAAACGGGAGCTGGAAGCATGTAAATATAATAATAACCACTTCAGCCAAGAAGAGTGCCTGACGAGCCCAGTTGTAAGTAAGCTATTAAGACTCGACTGTACACCGTGTTCGTGTTTTCCTCCGAAAACAATAAGTTCCGTTGGAGCAGTCTTTCAACGCCTCTCTCTGTCAAGAAAAGTTGACCCACACAACAAAGTAAAGCTATTTTTCGGCTACGAGCCGACAGGGACACTGTCACGGTCTGCGGAGGCAGACCGTGCGGAAATGTGTGTGGTGGACCCAGGAGCGAACACAAGCGAGGATGCAGGAGTGGAGTTAAACAAAAGCGAGCCTTTTATTCTGGCTGATGAAAGGAACAAAACAGAGTGAGGGCAGCATAAGAGTAATAGTTAAACAGAAACCTAAACTGGACATAAACTAAGGAAAAGCTATGGCTGGAGATCCGGAACACAGGGGGTGGTAACACAGACGACGCGACACAGACTACATGAAACACAGAGACTAAATACACAAGAGGGATGATCAGGGGAAGTGGCCACACATGGGAACACAGCTGACACAGATAAACATAACAAGACAAGGCAGGAGTAAACAACACTGACGGGAGACTGTCAAAGTAAAACAGGAAGTACACAGAGGTGCAAACAGGAGGAGAGAGAGAGCACGGGCATAGTGGGCTGGGGAAACATGGAATGAAACACAAGGAGGGGAGATGAGGGCTCACAGATACATAGAGGGGCACACAGGGGATAAGAGTCACAAGGGGAAGTCAAATAAGGAACAACATAACAGGACAACTCAGGAAACATGACCTAAATAAGGAACAAAATACAAAAATACAAGAAACTAAGAATACTGGGCCCACATGGCCCAGGACCATGACAGACCCCGCCGTATTAGTCAGAGGTCCCCTTACTACAGTTCGGAGTCGCGGACCTTCAGTAATAGTAATAAATCACACAGCAATAGTACATTCACGTTGTTGTAAAAAGCATGATAATATATTAAGTAATCCAAAGTATTCAGAATACGTTACTGTCATTGAGTAACGTAACGGAATACGTTACAGAATACATTTTGGGGCATGTATTCTGTATTCTGTAATGGAATACATTTTAAAAGTAACCTTCCCAACACTGGAGACATGGCCAAGGTAAGAAAGGCGGAAAGACGACCACCACTGAACAAGACACACAAGCTGAAACGTCAAGAGAAATGTCTCAAGACTGATATTTCTAAGGTTTTATGGACTGATGAAATGAGAGTGAGTCTTGATGGGCCAGATGGATGGGCCCGTGGTTGGATTGGTAAAGGGCAGAGAGCTCCAGTCCGACTCAGACGCCAGCAAGGTGGAGGTGGAGTACTAGTTTGGGCTGGTATCATCAAAGATGAGCTTGTGGGGCCTTTTCGGGTTGAGGATGGAGTCAAGCTCAACTTCCAGTCCTACTGCCAGTTTCTGGAAGACACCTTCTTCAAGCAGTGGTACAGGAAGAAGTCTGCATCCTTCAAGAAAAACATGATTTTCATGCAGGACAATGCTCCATCACACCCGTCCAAGTACTCCACAGCGTGGCTGGCAAGAAAGGGTATAAAAGAAGAAAAACTAATGACATGGCCTCCTTGTTCACCTGATCTGAACCCCATTGAGAACCTGTGGTCCATCATCAAATGTGAGATTTACAAGGAGGGAAAACAGTACACCTCTCTGAACAGTGTCTGGGAGGCTGTGGTTGCTGCTGCACGCAATGTTGATGGTGAACAGATCAAAACACTGACAGAATCCATGGATGGCAGGCTTTTGAGTGTCCTTGCAAAGAAAGGTGGCTATATTGGTCGCTGATTTGTTTTTGTTTTGTTTTTGAATGTCAGAAATGTATATTTGTGAATGTGGAGATGTTATATTGGTTTCAGTGGTAAAAATAAATAATTGAAATGGGTATATATTTGTTTTTTGTTAAGTTGCCTAATAATTATGCACAGTAATAGTCACCTGCACACACAGATATCCCCCTAAAATAGCTAAAACTAAAAACAAACTAAAAACTACTTCCAAAAACATTCAGCTTTGGTATTAATGAGTTTTTTGGGTTCATTGAGAACATGGTTGTTGTTCAATAATAAAATTATTCCTCAAAAATACAACTTGCCTAATAATTCTGCACTCCCTGTAAAAATACTGATGAGTGAGTTGTAAGTGAACATATGCCTTCTGGATGACTCACAGCCATTGTGTTGTGAGCTTTTATATTGAATGTCTTTTTTAACACAGTGGGGTTTAATGTAGATTAAAGTAAACTGTAACCTAGGAACAGCACAGATATTGGTGATAAAAGTTTAGAAAAGCAATAGCTACAATGGCTGTGGGGAATGAGAAATGATGTGGGAATGTGCACATTTAAAAGTCATGTGATCTGTTATACAATTCAAGATCTCCAAAGCAACAAAACAAAGAGTGTAATTTTTCAGACTAATTGCAGATGCTTGCACACTGGAGGTTGGTTGGTATTACATTAATTTGGCCAGCAAGCATGAAATCAATGTAGAGCCTAAAGCCACTGCTGCACTTTGTTTCCCCAGCAATAACCTTTATTTCATGCAAGCTTGCCAAGATGTGTTTCTGCAGAAAGCGTACAATGGCTATTACTGCATATGATTACAGCAACTTAACTTTTCATGGCAAAAAAAAAAAAAAAAAAAACAACTGAAAATTTGCTGGGGAAGGTTTCTTGTGAAGACTTCAGAGGTGCTTTCAGACTGAGAGCCTTGCCTGACCTCAACAACCTGTCCTAACACCACCATTTATCATTGTAACCATTAAAAGTAAAGACCTCTGTAGAGCTGCTTCTTGATTTAATGACAAGCATTCCCTGCAGACAACTTGGTTAAAGGTATTGTTTACAGATGAAGGAAAAGGCTGTTAGGGTAATGAATTTTTACATGAACAGCTCCCCTACTTTTTGTGTTTGAAGTCCTATGTAATTCTGATATATCAATTCTGCAGCAGTGATAATGATGGCAGAATGAGCTTGCATATTGTTGTGATAAGTTATGGCTGGTATGCATATAAGATAAGTATGAATTATAAAACAAATTATGAACTCCACAACTATATTTAACAAAAGCTGATATGTCAGATGAACAAAAAAGAGGAGCAAATTATTACCTGCAGTCAGAGTCAAACCTGTACATGTAGTCGCTAAACTGGTGGACCTAAATCTTCACCACCACGTCTGGTATACATACAAGCGAAAAAGGGGAGTGGGTGGGTCAGCGCTCAGGGCACAGAAACTTAGCTGGCTTCAAACACCATTTATTTCCATAAAAAAAACACAGCCAGAGTCACAAATACAAGACAAAATTCCCCATATACAATAAAAATAGTGTTGCAACCCGCTAAAAACCCTGCCGGCAGAAATAACTATACACTATTAAAACAAGGCTAAAACGTGTTCTATATACTAAAATTACTCTCCCATAGTCCCATAATCCCACAGTCCAGCCACACATGGGCGAATGGTCCTTATATGAAAGAGACAGGAGAGGAACTTCTCTTCCAGTATGGTAAAACTCGTCAGCAACAGACCAGGGAGGGGGCTCCTATCGCAGACCTGTCTCCTCCTGACAGCGCGTCGCCGCACAGTCCCGCCCCACTCCACACCTGAACACGGCCTCCCTCGTCTCGCCGTCAGATGCAGGCAGAGGGGCATCCCTGCCCTGTCGTGCATTGCAGCCATCGCCGCCCACTGTTGCCATTCCTGCCGTTAGGACTGGATCGCCGAACAACTCGCGGCGCCCCACAGTCAGGCAGCAGTTCGTTCCACACACGTGCGGGGTTGCACGCGTTCCTTTTTCGCCTCCTCACCCTTCGTGCGTCACTCCTCTCTCCTTTTGTCTCTGCACTCACCATCCCCTTTAACAGGTCAACCTGGCGGCTGATAGGCCACCTTGGGGAACGCCCCCACCTCACAGGTGCCTACAATTATCTGTTTAGTCCACAGTGGGTTAAAGGAACATGGTACAACATTAACACAAATATAAATATGAGGATAAAACCATGCAGTATAAATATCAATAAACAAACATGCAATATAAATATCACTATAAAATCATGCAAATAAAATCAACACTATGTACCAATACACAGATTGATAAAACATAAAAACACAAATTTCCGCTGTGTGACATACACCTAACCTCTAAGACAAAATATCTGCCTACACTATGTGGCTTAATGAGGCAAAACTTCATTAGTATAGTGAAAAACATGCCAATAAATTACTCAACCACTGGCAACTTCATTACTAGGTAAACTGATGAAGTATCTCTAGATAAGTCAGTGTTACACAGCCCTATCCACTGCAGTAATATTCCTATGTAAAAAAACATAAAGATGCGGTAATATGTGTGAAGGCACTTGGAAATCCATTTAGTCCTGCGATACAATATTGCAATGTTGATGTCTTCTCCCAGAGATGTGCCACGCAAATTAGATTTTTGCATTCTGATGAGATGAGAGTGCAGTTCGGTCATAATGATGCTGTTATGCTCAAGGTTACTAACCTGCTTATAGGGCAGATAGGAAGTATAAAACGTCTGAAGTCACTTCTGAGGAAAGGGAGAAGTTAACTGTTGCTGATTATGGGTATCTTTTTAATGTGACAGGCAGAATTTTCTCCTGCAGAGGTTTGTCAAGTTTGGGTTTGCCATTCTTCATACAGGGAGTGCAGAATTATTAGGCAAGTTGTATTTTTGAGGAATAATTTTATTATTGAACAACAACCATGTTCTCAATGAACCCAAAAAACTCATTAATATCAAAGCTGAATGTTTTTGGAAGTAGTTTTTAAGTTTGTTTTTAGTTTTAGCTATTTTAGGGGGATATCTGTGTGTGCAGGTGACTATTACTGTGCACAATTATTAGGCAACTTAACAAAAAACAAATATATACCCATTTCAATTATTTATTTTTACCAGTGAAACCAATATAACATCTCCACATTCACAAATATACATTTCTGACATTCAAAAACAAAACAAAAAAGCGACCAATATAGCCACCTTTCTTTGCAAGGACACTCAAAAGCCTGCCATCCATGGATTCTGTCAGTGTTTTGATCTGTTCACCATCAACATTGCGTGCAGCAGCACCCACAGCCTCCCAGACACTGTTCAGAGAGGTGTACTGTTTTCCCTCCTTGTAAATCTCACATTTGATGATGGCCCACAGGTTCTCAATGGGGTTCAGATCAGGTGAACAAGGAGGCCATGTCATTAGTTTTTCTTCTTTTATACCCTTTCTTGCCAGCCACGCTGTGGAGTACTTGGACGCGTGTGATGGAGCATTGTCCTGCATGAAAATCACGTTTTTCTTGAAGGATGCAGACTTCTTCCTTTACCACTGCTTGAAGAAGGTGTCTTCCAGGACTGGAAGTTGAGCTTGACTCCATCCTCAACCCGAAAAGGCCCCACAAGCTCATCTTTGATGATACCAGCCCAAACCAGTACTCCACCTCCACCTTGCTGGCGTCTGAGTCGGACTGGAGCTCTCTGCCCTTTACCAATCCAGCCACGGGCCCATCCATCTGGCCCATCAAGATTCACTCTCATTTCATCAGTCCATAAAACCTTAGAAGAATCCGTCTTGAGATATTTCTTGGCCCAGTCTTGACGTTTCAGCTTGTGTGTCTTGTTCAGTGGTGGTCGTCTTTCAGTCTTTCTTACCTTGGCCATGTCTCTGAGTATTGCACACCTTGTGCTTTTGGGCACTCCAGTGATGTTGCAGCTCTGAAATATGGCCAAACTGGTGGCAAGTGGCATCTTGGCAGCTGCACGCTTGACTTTTCTCAGTTCATGGGCAGTTATTTTGCGCCTTGGTTTTTCTACACGCTTCTTGCGACCCCGTTGACTATTTTGAATGAAATGCTTGATTGTTCGATGATCACGCTTCAGAAGCTTTGCAATTTTGAGACCGCTGCATCCCTCTGCAAGATATCTCACTATTTTTGACTTTTCTGAGCCTGTCAAGTCCTTCTCTTGACCCATTTTGCCAAAGGAAAGGACGTTGCCTAATAATTATGCACACCTGATATAGGGTGTTGATGTCATTAGACCACACCCCTTCTCATTACAGAGATGCACATCACCTAATATGCTTAATTGGTAGTAGGCTTTCGAGCCTATACAGCTTGGAGTAAGACAACATGCATGAAGAGGATGATGTGGACAAAATACTCATTTGCCTAATAATTCTGCACTCCCTGTATATACATACATATATATCTACACTCAACAAAAATATAAACGCAACACCTTTGTTACTGCTCCCATTCCCCATGGGATGGACGTAGAGACCTAAAATTCATTCCAGATACACAATATAACCATCCCTCCCAAACAGTGGTCACAAATCAGTCCAAATGTGTGGTAGTGGGCACATCTGCTATATTGAGATAATCCATCCCACCTCACAGGTGTGCCACATCAGGATGCTGATCTGACATCATGAGTAGTGCACAGGTGTACCTCAGACTGCCCACAACAAAAGGCCACCCTGGAATGTGCAGTTTTTTGCGCTATTGGGGGTCTGGGGACCCAGAACCGGTCAGTATCTGGTGTGACCACCATTTGCCTCATGCAGTGCAACACATCGTCGCATGGAGTCTATCAGATTGTCAATTGTGGCCTGTGGAATGTTGGTCCACTCCACTTCAATGGCTGTGCGAGGTTGTTGGATATTCGTGGGAACTGGTACACGCTGTCGTATACGCCGGTCAAGCACATCCCGAACATGCTCAATGGGTGACATGTCCGGTGAGTATGCTGGCCATGCAAGAACTGGGACATTCTCAGCTGCCATCTGCCCTGAACAATGTGAACCATGATTCATCCGTGAAGCGCACACCTCTCCAACGTGCCAGACGCCATCGAATGTGAGCATTTGCCCACACAAGTCAGTTACGGCGACGAGCTGGAGTCAGGTCAAGACCCCGATGAGGACGACGGGCATGCAGTTGAGCGTCCCTGAGACGGTTTCTGACAGTTTGTGCAGAAATTGTTTGGTTGTGCAAACCAATTGTTCCAGCAGCTGTCTGGGTGGCTGGTCTCAGACGATCTTGGAGGTGAACCTGCTGGATGTGGAGGTCCTGGGCTGGTGTGGTTACACGAGGTCTGAGGTTGTGAGGCCGGTTGGATGTGCTGCCATATTCTCTGAAACGCCTGTGGAGACGGCTTATGGTTGAGAAATGAACATTCAATGCACGGGCGACAGATCTGGTTGACATTCCTGCTGTCAGCATGCCAATTGCACGCTCCCTCATTGCTTGTGGCATCTGTGGCATTTTGCTGTGAGACAAAACTGCACATTCCAGGGTGGCCTTTTGTTGTGGGCAGTCTGAGGTACACCTGTGCACTACTCATGATGTCAGATCAGCATCCTGATGTGGCACACCTGTGAGGTGGGATGGATTATCTCAATATAGCAGATGTGCCCACTACCACACATTTGGACTGATGTGTGACCACTGTTTGGGAGGGATGGTTATATTGTGTATCTGGAATGAATTTTAGGTCTCTACGTCCATCCCATGGGGAATGGGAGCAGTAACAAAGGTGTTGCGTTTATATTTTTGTTGAGTGTATATATCACTGTATAAAATTTGTTTTACACAGTCTTAAATTACACTTCTGTTGACAAACTCACTGTTTGCCTACATGGACAGGATTGCATTTAGTTTTGCACCTGTTATGCATTCTGGCCCAAACATATGAGATATATTTATCAAACAGACCCACTGGGCTGGAGTTCCAACTTGCTTGTCTTGTCAGTTTCATTGCATTTTTCCTCTTTTTAACATATGGGCTATTCAGTACCAATTTACCTCACTCCAGTTCATGTCAAGGATTTTGCTGAATGTCATGTAAAAAAAAAGAAAGAAAGAAAAGAAAAACTTCTATTAAGTTCACTGTACCTTGCAAAATCCCAAAGATCTAAACCAAATACTTTTTTTAGTCATACATTTTTTAAGTTGGGGCCTCCAGAGCAAAATTTCATTAAAAAATATTTTTAAGCTTCACTAATTGCATATTTTACTATGGATTTGGTTGAAATTTTTATTGAACATTCAACAAAGCCTAAGATAAATTTGAACTAAATCGCTGTTACTTAATGTTTTACAGTGATCAAAAATTAATCATTTTAAATAAATGTTCTACCAAAACAAAGAGTTATTCTAAAAATCAATATCTTCTCTAGCTTTCCTTTTTTCTTATAACTGAATTATATGTAATATTAATATATTGTTATCTTATCAACAAGTTATTTGAACTGACATTAAAAAAAACCAGCTGTTTCATCAGTCTAAAGGAGAATGTGCTACTTTGTTTATGAAACTTTGCAAACTTAAGCTGTGCTGATCTTTTTAGAGACGACTGGTTTTCCCTGCCAACTCATGAACTTTAACATTTAGAATCAGAATCAGAATCAGAAAGGGGTTTATTGCCAAATGTTGAGCAGGTTTACAACATTAGGAAATTGCTGCGGTGCTTCAGTGCAAACATACTGTCATAAATAGCACTTAAATAGTGTCATAAATAGCACTTAAATAGACATGAAAAAATAAAAGTAGGTATAAGAATTAAAAGTGCTACGTAGAAAGATATGTGCATGAGCTATACATGGGATATATACATGAGAATAAGAATTAAGAGTGCTACGTAGAAAGATATATACATGAGTGCAGGTGGTGATCAGTGCCAAACATGGAATGATGCAGTGAACACAGCGTAGGGTCATGTGTTAGTGGCGGGAACAGTCATATGGTTATTGTTCATGTGTCCAACAGCAGAGGGGAAGAAACTGTTCTTATGGCGAGAGGTTCTGGTGCGAATGGACCGGAGCCTCCTGCCTGAGGGGAGCAGGTCAAACAGACTGTGTCCAGGGTGAGAAGGGTCAGCTGAGATCCGAGCTGCACGCCGCAATGTCCTGGAGGTGTACAGGTCCTGCAGAGATGGGAGTCTGCAGCCAATCACCTTCTCAGCAGAGCGCACAACACGCTGCAGTCTCTGTTTGTCCCTGATAGTGGCTCCAGCGTACCACACGGTGATGGAGGAGGTGAGGATGGACTCGATGATTGCAGTGTAGAACTGCATCATCGTCCGTGTTGGCAGGTTGAATTTCTTCAGCTGCCTCAGGAAGTACATCCTCTGCTGGGCTTTCTTGATGACGGAGGTGATGGTGGGCTCCCACTTCAGGTCCTGGGTGATGGTGGTACCCAGGAAGCGGAATGAGTCCACAGAGGTGATGGGGGTGTCAGTCAGGATGATGGGGGGGGAGTGGGGCTGTGTGCTTCCTGAAGTCCACAATAATCTCCACTGTCTTCTGGGCATTCAGCACCAGGTTGTTGTGGCTGCACCAGGACACCAGACGTTCAACCTCCCTCCTGTAGGCAGACTCATCCCCGTCCGAGATGAGTCCAATAACGGTGGTGTCATCTGCAAACTTGATTAGCTTGACAGACTGGTGGGTGGAGGTGCAGCAGTTAGTATACAGGGAGAAGAGCAGAGGAGAGAGAACACAGCCCTGAGGGGAGCCGGTGCTGATGGTCCGGGAGTCCGAGACATTCTTTCCCAGCCTCACATGCTGCTTCCTGTCTGTCAGGAAGTCAGTGATCCACCGGCAGATGGGATCAGGCACATTCATCTGGGAAAGCTTGTCTCGGAGATGGTCTGGAAGGATGGTGTTGAAGGCAGAGCTGAAGTCCACAAACAGGATCCTGGCGTAGGTTCCTGGGGAGTCCAGATGCTGCAGGATGAAGTGTAGGGCCATGTTGATGGCGTCGTCTACAGACCTGTTGGCTCTATATGCAAACTGCAGGGGGTCCAGGAGGGGGGCCGTGAGGGTCCTGAGATGGGAGAGAACTAGGCGCTCAAAAGACTTCATGACCACAGATGTCAGAGCCACGGGTCTGTAGTCATTTAATGGAAGCCTTTAGAGTCTGATATATGGCTTTGGGGTTTTTTTTTTCCTTTCTTTGAGCACTGCATTGTTTGAATCTGCTGGGAGTTTACAAGGACATCCACTCCTGGGGAAGACTGTGACATTGTTTCACATGCTTTTCTGGAGGTAGCCACACTTGCCAATGATCTGCAAGACCTAGATACTAATTACTGTCTTACCTCCTGTGATAGCAGCAAAGTGTACTTAATTTGTCACAGGGCTTCAGAGTCTTGGATGTGAAGTTTGCTGCTTTGGACTCCATTCATTGAGAACATTTTCTGTTTTCTGTCAGTTGATTTAAAGATTAACTGAGAAATGTTATTGTGCCAGTGTTTTACACAAACTGAATAAATGGTAACAAGTCACAAAAATGCACCAAGTAGGAAACGGTACATTATTAGCATTTAGAATTTAGTGCTGAAGTTTGGCTTTAATTTTTGTTTTATTTGTTGGTCTAAGTTTGTTTATTCAGTAAGGCTTTGTGTTTCATGGAACAGTCTAGAAACATGTCTCCTTTGTGATCTTGTTTTCTTCTGTTTTTCCATCTTCTTGTTCTCCAAGGAACAATTGTGCATTATGATATCATTAAAGTTAAATGCATGGGGGAAATAGCTTGGAGCCTTTTTGTCACACTGTTATTTTTTATGTTTATTAACTTTTAATATTTATTTTGACTCTTTTATGTTAATACACAGTGAAGAAATAAACCCATGTGCGGCACTTCCTGACAGAATGTGCTGCATCACATTTTGTTTAATCATGGAAAAAGAAATGAGCGTCATACTTTTTAAACCTGTATCCTCCATAACTGAATACAGACCATTGGTTTGTAACCAAGGTGTGCAGTAAGCAATCCTTTTATCCAACATTATCATTATACAAACAAAAAGTTATCTAAATGGAACGTAGAAAATTTTATTATGACCCCAGTTCAAAGCCATCTGTCTGTTGCAGTTGCTGCTATTTTGAGGCATTCATGGGGAGGAAAATTAGAATGACCTGTCAAAAGACAAGAACTGAATCCCCCTGGGTCCACTACTCGGCATGTTTCAAGAAATCTAAACAGATGGATGGATAATTGTAAAAGAAAAAAAATGAGTTAGAGATGTGCTTATTACTGATAGTTTTCAAAGGAAAACAACTTGGACAATAATGAACCTTCAGGATATGTTTTCAGCTACATTGTGGATCTAAGGAGCTTGGTCTTTGGGATGACCCTCTTGGGGACACTCCCATAGGGCTTAAAATCTGGGTCTCTCCACCAATTGCCCTTAGAACTGAAGAAGCTTCTCTGATGAGAGGTGAAACTTCTTCAAGAAAACTTAAAGAAGTCCAGATGCCTTTCTTTCCAAGCTCCTTAGACTATGATGACCTGGATGACTGAGAACCTTCACAGACCTACATTTTGGACCTGCATAAGATAAGATAAGATAAGATAGAACTTTATTAATCCCTCGGGTGGGTTCCTCTGGGAAATTCGATTTCCAAAAAAGCACAGCACCGACAGAAGTTACAGAGTTACAGAGCATGTGGTCTAGAGCAATGTTTCCAAACCTTTTGGAGCCAAGGCACATATTTCACATTAGAAAAATCACACGGTACACCACCAAACAAAAATGTCACAAAAAGACATTGCTTTTCAACAAAGCTTCAACAGAATTATTTAAAAAATAAATGCATGGAACAGGCCTGGACAAAAATAATGGTACCCAAAATTTAGTATTTTGTTGCACAACCTTTTGAGGCAATGTCTGACTTTTATTGGTTAACATTCATAGATTTTTTTATTTTATTTATTATTACTTTTGTCAGATTAAAGTTATTTCTGTGACCAGTTATTTCTGTGGCTCAAACGATCCTCCAACCTCAGCCTCCCAGTAGCTTGGATGACAGGCACATGAGTTTTTCTTTCCTTGACCGAAGGGTACCAATTTTGTCCACGTCTGTATTTATCTATTGCTATTACACGCTGTGTTGTCTCATTAACTGCATCACTATCCGGTCGTTAAGTGATGACGTGACGAATCCTACTTCCGGGCCTAAAGTAGTCTGCGTTTAATATGGTTTTTGTGTTGTTAACATGTTTAATGTTTTGTATTTTCTTCTGTTTAATCTCAAAAAGCTCCTAAAACAGTCAGTGATCCCTGTTGACCTCCCTCGGCTTTTATTACCACTAATCATTTATTTAAGCTCAGTTTTTAAAACCTTAGGATGTAACTACAGCCCAGCCCATGCAGCAGTATATGAATGACTAACCTCGTATTGTGGATGGATTATCTCAGTTGTTCTCCTGGCTGAAGTTTGGTCCTTTTACAGCATCCTGCCACGCGATTACATTTGTTCCTGACCACTGAGAACACTCACGTTAACTTTTATCGAGTGGAAAAAAAGTTAGCTTGTTTATATTATGCTAACATAGCTGTGTCGCTAGCGGTCACGTAGCACATCATTATATACCAGCTAGCCAAACTTCAGTAACCCTACAAACGTCACTGCTGTTTAGTTTTCTGTCTTAATTTATGTTGGAAGTGATAACAGAGCTGTACGTTTTAATTTGTTTCCAAAAGGACATGCTATATTGTATTTAGATAGAAGCTGGCGAGCTAACTTCCTGCTAACTTCTAACTCCGTTAAATGTCATAAATTCCGTTTTCATGGATGCCTGGATGTTAAACTCAATTGTTACACCTGGTAGAACAGAACTCTGATCATTTTATTAAAGATGAAAGACTTTAGACAGTTTTTCAACTCTCAGTAATGCCATAGTGATCGTTTGATATATGGACCTACAGCGGAGTTTAGGCCCACACACGGCTAGTGACGTCAGACTTAACGACCGGATTATGTAATTTCTTCTTCGTCTTCTTCTGTTTTACTGGCAGTTGGCAACCCAGTTAATTGGAGCAGGTAGTTGTACTGCCCTCCAGTGGAAGAGAATGCAGTTGTTCTGCCCATTACTAACACCAGTCGCTTAGAGTACTAATCAGGTCCACGGCACACCTGATCATTTCTCACCACATCTGTTAGTTTAATGTGTAGATAAATGCCCTGAGCAAGTGACTAAATACATAATTACAATACTAAATACAATACATAATTAAACAATGTTGGAATAAATGAAATGTAGCATTACACTGACATATTACAGAATACACGTACAACTACTGTGTTAGTGCTTGGTTGGAACTCCGTTTTACCTTCAGAACTACCTTCATTCTTCATTCAGAAAAAGGCTGAAAATATTTCTCAGAGATCCAAATTCCCATACGGTAAAAAAATACATTTTTCCTGGCCAAAATATATTTCAAATATATGGTAAATATATTTTGTATTTGTGATGCTCCAAAAAAATATATTTTTGAAATTGAAAATATATTTCTTTCAAACCAAAATACATTTCAAAACATATTTTAGGGTGAAGAAAATACATTTCCAACCTTACAGTAGAATGTATATCAAAGTATCCTTTATTTAAAATATATTTAGTGCAATAATGATGATAATGATAACAATACTAAAAGTAACATGTTTTATGCACATCTGCAAAAAACAGTTGGATTCAAACAAAACAGAGTCAAAGGTCTATCACGAATTAGGTTGTTTATTCATTTGCTTACAGTATTTCACATTACACAATATCTCACTATAATGTAGCGTTCATTGACTTTGAAATTATCTGTCAGTGATACAGTAAACAAGATACAACAACTGCTATGTACACTTTAGTTTTTGACAATATATACAATTTAGTACTTAAAGGAACACACTCCACTGTTTTGGAAATAGGCTCATTCTCCATCTCCCTCAGAGTTAAAAATGCAGCGTCTTCTTTCTAGATCCGTACGTTAATAGGGCTCTGGAGCGTGATCTTACGGGATGGGGCGTAGCCAGGATTTTTGGTCAAGGCGCCATATTAGCAGGCCAAACAAATGCTTGCTGTGTGGTCGGTTGTAATGTTAGATTGCACTACCGACAAAGGAATAAGCTTGAAAACAGGCTCTCTTTTCATTGTTTCCTCACCTGGAAACATCATGAGGGAGCTTATGTGTTGGATGTTACCAAAAGAAGGCGTCTAGCCTGGATAGCAGCTGCGAGACGAGCTGATATTCAGTTCTCTACCAGCCACAGATATCTGTTGGTGTGCTCCAGTATTTTCATTCAGGTAAGTTCTAAATAAGTTCATATTATTATTTATAGCCTGTTAATTTTATTTTCAATAGCACAAACTTAGAACAAACATGCAGGACTACCTTCTATTTATAGAGTTGCTAATTATTTGGCATTATTGCAACAAACCAGCCTATGAAATGAATGAAACAAATCCTGACTGGGTTCCAACACTACACATGGGGCACTACGAAATCCCTGCTTCAAACTACATGCTACATACCACCATGCCAATCAGATTACTTCTTCCATGTGAGAGTAAAAAGGTGACCTTCCTGGATAAGATGGCAAAGGTTTGCTGCGTTTTGGTGAACATGTGCCCCAGTGTGGTAGTAAAACCAGGGAAAAATGCTCTTGTTAAATACTTTTAAGTCTTGTGCTGTTTATGTAGTGATAAGTTTTCAAAAGAGACAGTAAATTACAGAATGCTAGTAGTGGGTGATATTATACAAATGCTGTCATGATTTTATGTGAACATTTTGTCATTTGTAAACTATACATAACATTTTTTCTACATTGTAACTGATGTGATGTTCGACAAAGTGCTTTTAATTAAAAATAGGCAAACATTTCTTTGTTTCTTTATTCAACTTTTGAACAGTGGTATTTAGTAAGTACATATTCAGTAAATGCAAAGTATTTACATGGCCCCCTAAATTAAAACATTATGGGTTATTCAGAACAGAACTATGCTTGGAAAAATATTGTCCCATCAGTTGATCCAACTCCTCCACAGTAGCAGGTGGAACTTTTCTTTTTTGAGGATGGCTTCTTTTACCTGTCACAACGAATGGTCTGTTTATGTTTTGATCAAGAACCTTTTTTTTGGGCAGCTGAAGAGGAGAAGTCTATCTTATGGCCAACCTCTGGCTGTATCTTGGTCATATTACCCAGCAAAACCCAGTATGCAGGTTCATCTGTAACAGTCCTTGTGCCACAGATCCTCACTGTTGCTTCTACATTAAACAGAAGAGCAGTGACATGGCTGCAAGTCTCCACGACTCTAGCCATACAGCTGCAGTGGGCGGCTTCAACCTTCCCTGTGATGCTCACAATGACCTGTGGCTGCAATGCTGCAATTCAGTCTTTAAGAGTGCAGGACCTAAAACACACACAGACAAAGTTCATTTAAAGACAAGAACTTTAATAAGCCAAGTCCGACACAAATGTGTTTTATTTACTTTCAAATCCATTTATCATAAATGTAACAAATAAAGTGTTTTTATGTATCCATCTATAGAACGCTGCATGTTATATTCTAAATCTGCATGTTTCTTTTTAGAAACCTATCAGCAAAAAATGAACCTAAAGTATGTAATGCAAGGATGTAATCACTTTCAAGAGGGAGAAAACATAAAGTTCGACTTTAAGTGACAACTATGGACACCTAATATGACAAGCAGATTCTGCAGGTCATTAATCAATGTATAAAACTAAAACAGAATGTATTTTTAGTGACACAGGACACAAACAAGGAAGCAAGATGTGTAATTAGGATTATTTATAATAAATATGAATTAATTAGGGCAATTTCTTTAACCATAAAGAATAACTAAATCCTTCAGGACAATGTCACATCAATGCACTGAACTCACTATGTTATCCCTCTAACAGAGCCTCTACATGTTCTCACTGTAATTTCCCCCTCATGAATGAATTTTTGCTAGCACTAATTTGAATGCTGGGGGGAATCAAACGCATTTTACTCGCAGTACTCAAGCTGACTTACCTTTGCTTGAATGACGGCGTACTCACAACGTGGAGGCTTAAAAATAGCCAAATCTTGTACCCAGTCCTTGGTGAATTGGATGTGCGCCTCCAGAGATTTATAATTGCGAAATTGGTGCGCCGTGTATGCGCTGACTCCACAGACAAGGTATGAGAGTAGATCATGCTAAGTCAATAGCGGTTTGGTCTTCAGGGTTTCTACTCCACGGCTATATTTCATACGGGTCCACATTTCAACAATCAAGTACCGTCTCTTTGCATCTGGACAGAATCTGTCTCTATACCGTCATTTTCTTTTGAGCTACGTTTCAGAATGGTTCGTAGCAATCTTGTTTTGATTCGTGACCTGCCAAGATGGTGCTGCGCTCCCACAATGCATTGCGACATTACGTCAACTCCAAAGCCCTTTGCGTGCAGGAGTGTATGCGCATGCGCATTGCCACGGTGGTTTAAAAAATAAAGATATAATGAAAAGTAATTAATAAAAATTTAATATTTAAACATTCCCACAAATGTGCAATGAACGTGCAAAAACTCTCTTTAGTAGTTGTTGCTGTTTCTTTCTTTCTTTCTTCTTTTTTTTTTTTTTGAAAAATAACGACGTCTCTGAGGCGCGAAATCTGACAGCGAGAGGAACGGCCGGATACAGGAGACGGGAAGAAACAAGCCGATTATGTTCGCGTTAATTAAGTGGTTGGAAGATGTAAAATTCTCAATTCTGCCAACTGAACATATACGAGATTTTAATGAGGATGAATAATTAGCCGGCATGGAGGAAACGGACCTTTATTTCGTGGAGTGGCGACAAGAAGCCAAGGCGGGTGGCCAGTCTAAGAAGCCTCCATCATCAAGCTAGCAGGTGCCCTTTCCCATATAATATTACTTTATTCTCGTGTATTTGGAACGGAAGCGTAGAGCTGCCACCCAGGCAAAAGAGAAATATAAGTATATCACGTTATAACGTGAAAAGTTTATCGTTCTAACAATATACTATCATGTTTGAACAACATGTTTGAACAACATTGTACGAAAAATGTACATAATTATCACGTCCGTACAATATTGTGCGAACGTGACAATTATGTATATTATAATAACGTGATATTATATTATACAAACATGAAAAGCATAATGTTAGAACAATAAACATTTCACGTCATAACGTGATACAGCTCTATTTTTCTTTTGCCTGGGTGGCAGCTCCACGCTTCCATAATTTGGTAATCAAAATATGTAACTTAATTAATTATATTGTGACGTACTTTTGCCTTTTCTTATTATTCTGCCTTCTCAATAACTATCAAAGCCTATTCACATTTAATTTGGCTTTCACAGAAATCCTACCTCTCCTTCTGGCTACAGAGTACTTACCAAGGTTAGAAACAAAGAACAGTTATGCTTTATTAATGTTCGCTAATTACAATGTTCCACATTTCCTTGCTTTTTAAGTCATTTTTAGGCTTTTTAGAGTTTTTGTTTTTTATTTTTTTAGCAGTAATGTTTCTGCCTATTTATTTCAGCCCATGAAATCGAATGCAGATCTTCCTAATGTGAGATTTACATAAATGTAAGTAATTTTGTTTGTCATTGTCATTAATGTTGTTGCTGTTGTTGTTTTTGTGCAGTTTGCAATCATATAAACCTAGCAAGCATCAGTCAGCACAGTGACTAACCTAAACAGATTCTTGCTTTATTCACATATATTATATGTAATTATATATACCTGCACATTGTACCTAGGGTTGCAGCCACTTGGCCCCACCCCATTGTTGTGACAGCCCTGATTGTACTTATACACTGCATCTGAACAGGGAACAGTCTGCCACATTAATGTATTTTTAAGTGACTTGTTTGTAATACATGTAATACATATATGTATATGTGTGTGTGTTTCTTTTAGAATGTTTGAGTATGTAATGAGAATAAACTTATAAAATGAATATTCCTTGCTTGATTGATATGCTATATGTATGTTTTAAACATCAAATAAAGATTTCTTTCAGATGTTACATGTGAATGTGTTTTCTTAGAAATATATGAAGGGTTAAATTTATATTTTTTTGAATGATTTTAAATAAATTTAAATTGTATTTTGAAATATATTTTATTAATATATTTCAAAATATACAAAAAATGGCCAAAAAATATATGTGCTAAAAAACATTTCAAAATACATAAACATATTTCAAAATGTATTTTAAAATACATTTTGAAATACATTTCAAAATATACAAAAAATGGCCAAAAAATATATGTGCTAAAATACATTTTAAATATATAAATATATTTTAAAATGTATTTTAGCACATATATTTTAAGGCATTTTCAAACAATTTTCTGTAAACCCCTGCTGCTTAATGAAGTATTCAGTTAATTATGTCAGTTTTTTTTTTAATTTTGCCCTTTTTTTGTCATTGTTTGTTTTTGTCTGTTGGCTAGTTTGCTAGTGATTTAGAATTATCAACTGCATAGGAAACATGTATCTGTCAACATCACAGCTAAACGATACTTTTGCATACAGCATTTTGAAGCCTGAAAGTTAGTGTTTTGGACTTTGATTTTTTTTGTTTGTTTGTTTATTTGACGTATTTGAACAACAGGGTGAAGTGCTAACTTCTAAGCTAATGCTAGGTAGCTTGGTTAGCAAGCTACATCTATAAAATCTATGGAATGCAACATACAGACATCTAAACTAGACACACCTGCTAGTGTTACTAGTGTTAGTGCTATGTGATTCACTAATAAAATACAATTTATCTTTACCAGAAACTCTTATTGTGTATTTTTAATCCATTTTAAAATAGAGATTCATCAGTTCAGTTATCTCAAGTTCTGACTGACAGCAATACCAGTACCTCGGCTTCTTTATATTTAAATGAACATCCTGTCTAAATGATAAATAGCTTCCTAACTTGATCAAATTAATTGTGACAAATAAACACATTTAATAATAAATAATAATATATTTTTACCCAATTCATATTTATTGGTAAAATAATAATTGGTATATTAAATAACTGCCCCAAGATAGATGCAGTGAAAATTCAAAACTGTGTGGCATCTAATTTATTTTCATTAGTGTCATAAAGGACATAAAGGAGGTGTTTTATGATTCTATAAGGTGAACTGTATCATTCATGCATTAAAATAGGCTAGGTTCCTAGTTTTTCCATAGGTAGGTTTGTTGAAACACTGATAAGCTTAAACATTTACTTCAAACTGTTTTCATAGAGAAAGTAGTTTTAAAGTGTTTTCCCTGTTAGTGTGTCATTTTAGTGTAGACCACAAAATATTAATGCTTTTCATGTTTCTGCATCAGTCTTTTTTGCGCACTGTACATATTTGTGCCTTTTCCCCCAGACACATTACTGACTCAGGAAATGTATTGATTGTGATTACCCAGTCAACAGTGCTTTGATATTTCTGCACACCGCGGTGTCCTGCAGGACTTCTTTGTTTCCTCTGCACAAAGATGTCCTCATCAGCTCCATTGTGTTGTGAGATTATCTTCCAGCAGGTTTCACTTTTTATCCTATCACACAGACAAATCGGTTCCTGAGTTAAGCAACATGTGGGACCTGTGATGCTGAGAGGCAGCTTATGCTTTCTGCTGCTATTCATCATAAAACCTGCACCATCAGTTTTAGGGAACTGTATTCATAATATTAGATAAAAACAGAATAACCCGAAGAAATTGTTCATGGTATCAGCCAGTTTAAAAAGATATTAATCAAGAAACAAAACATTTTTAATTTAGGAAATTTTGGTTTAAGTTATCAAAATTAATATGGTTAATGCATCTAGACAATTTATTCTGTTTAAAGGTGTTGAAGGTGAACATTACATTTAAATTTATTGATGAATGTCTTTCAGTAAATCAACAGTAAGTATGATCATGGCTGAAAATCTTCTCAGCTGCCTTGGTGCTGGTGGTGCTGGTGTCATCCCCAGTTGTTTTATGCCTGGGCCTAGATTGAGTTTTGTTGGTGAGCCTTGATTACAACTGCAGCACTGCTCATTTCACAAATGAACAGCTCAGCAGACGCCACACCCCGTTGTCTTACAGATGACGCGCTACTACTACTCCCGCTGCCAAAAGGTCCCACTGTGTAAAACGGCACCAGCTGCTCTGTAAATCTCCTCTGGATTATTGTGAAATTAAGTCAAAAACACATATTGTATCTGAAAAAGTATCTTAAAGATAAGAATATGGCACAATATGCTATTTTTATATGATATAAATGTAGTGTTCAACATTTCAATCCAGTAGCAGGTCCATTTTTTGGAGTCACACTTATCCAGAAAGTTCAAAATATTGCCTCAGGAGTCCTGTACTTCTCAAGTACAATAGCCATTGGACATGTCACCTGCTGCCTATGTTTATTTGCTTCAGTATAAATGGTATGAACAGTCTGTTATGAGCTCCCTCATCTAATCCACTGCTGGAGTTATTCATACTGCTGTATTGTCACCGTGGATCCAATCTCACCAGGAGTCTGAGCACCAAAAGAGTTGTCATTGTCATGTGTCATTGTCAGCCTGGCTTTACATGCTGTGCATTGGCACATTTCTCAGCAGTAGAAATCCTCCCACCCCCCACTTTCACACAGGGTTACAAGTATAAAAAATACTGCATTTTTTAAAAAAAATATAAAGATAAATCTGATATAGGTTTGACCTTTCAACCTGGTATCAAGGTGGCAAGTGATGCATAGCAAAAGATAAAGAGAGGCTGTTGGAACTGGCTAGTGCTGCGGCACATAAGCATCCTAGCTTAGACCCAGATAGGATGTCTGGGGAATACAGGCCTCCATTTTTGTCATTAGTCTCCTCCCCTGGCACATCCTATTCCTTCGGGGAATTAGCCTGTTGATAAGAAAGCGTCAAACCCGCTGCAATTGATAGAATCCATTTAACCAGCCTTTTGTTTCCGACATTTTTCAGCCGCCATCTGGAAAATGTCATGGCAACCTTATCACAAAAGTCACATGCTGTAGTGTAGACAGTCAGCATCTGACAGATAAAAGGGTGTTGGAAATTATGTGGCCTGTCAGTTCATATATGGTCCAATCAAGCTGTTGCCATTGTGCTGAGTTGGCCCTAACAAGCTATGAGTTCTATGAGTCTCAGCAGGGCTGGGAAGGTTATTGATGTGCTTTGTGTGTGCATTTTCTATGATTTTAGTATTCATTTTTCATGCTGTGTTAGGGTTCTCTTGCAAAACATATGAGTGGTATTTCTCAGGTATGTTAAGCAAGCTAAACCATAGCACAGCCCATGATATCTCTATTTCAAGACACAAGCCTTAAGTCCTCCTTTCAGCAATTGTACTATGCCACAGTGCAGCAGACAAGCAATTAGTCCACAAAAGGCCAGACAATTACGGAGATTGCAGCAAGACTTCAAAGAGACTGGGGCATAAATCCTTAAGGGCACAGTGTGCATCCCGTTACACATCCTCAGTAGTTGGCAGTTTATATTGTCTGCGGTGAGTGCAGAAAAGCAGCTGGAATGTGTCAGTCTGAGTATCCGCTGAGGCTCAGGCAAGATAAAGAGGCAGAATTGTCCTGAAAACACACCAACCAGACAGTTATTTTGGAGGAAGCCTGCCTCCTCTGTGTACTTAGCGTTTGCTTTCCTGCTATGATCCTGCAGTGAAGCCTGTGCCAGGTCAGGCCTCTATTAATGTGGCACTCTGAATATACATTTGCATATGGATAAACTGACTCAACGTAACATTTTATCTGCTGCAATGGGCTGTTGTTTGACCTTCAAGTCAATCATGCAGCCTCTAACATGCTTTTCAGAACCACGTTGTGGTGTTAATATGTAGTGCAAATTTTAAAAAGTTAAAAAGCATTAGGAGGATGTACTTCCTGAGACAACTGGGGAAGTACAGTCTTCCACAGGAGCTGCCGAGATGTTCCCAAGCCAGCCGAGAGATAAAATCTCTCCAGTGAGTGCTGGGTCTGCCCTGTGGGCCTGCTCCTGGTAGGAGGTATGCCTGGAATACTTCACAGACGAGGCACCCAGGAGGCATTCTAGTCAGATGCCTGAACCATGTCAACTGGCTCCTTTTCTAGTTGGACCTCCTGTTGGCCCACCACCCACAGGAGGGACCATAGGGGTTTGGTACTTAGTAGATCAGGATTTTTAAAAAAAATGTCTACTCCTAACTAGAGATGGCACGATACCACTTTTTTATGTCCGATACCGATATCATAAATTTGGATATCTGCCGATACCGATATGAATCCGATATAGTGTTTTTTAATCAACAAAACTGTTTTTTAAATATCTTGCTGCATTTTGTATAAGTTCATACTCAAGTTTAAAACAACAACTACACTAAAGCTATTCTGTTATACCTGTATGCAAAAAAAAATATTCAGCAATTTCATTTTCATTTCATAGTTCAGCAATACTGATCAATCTAATAAACTTAAACCTACACCATCCTCCCTATTCTGGTATTTTAAAGAGTACTTAGCATAAATATTAAGCAACCTAACTAATAGGGTTCCAACTCCCAGCAACAACAAAAATAAATAAATAAAAAATAGGGAACCACCCCTCACGCTCCACCTCATGATGCTTAATCGACGTAATCAACCTTAATTTGATGCAGTGTGAAAAAAAATGCACAGAAATCAATTCTTTTTCAAGAAATATTAAATAGATTCAACATCTTTCTTCAACAAAATTGCAGACTGCACAGATGGTACCTTCCCAAAGGAAAAAGTACTATAGCTTACTAGGGTATATACATTAGACTTAATAGTTACTATATACAGTAATTGACTTCTATTCATTTTACATCAGATTAAAACTTTGGGTGTAAGATTCAGATAATTATTTATTAAAAGCTAGACATTTTAAATGAGAATAAGAAAGAAAAGTATGTCTTTGTGCCCCCTTTTCCCTGTTAATGCCCTATCGGCCCCCCTGGCTAAACTTTGCTAGATCCGCCCCTGCACAGTTACCAGCCGTCAGCTACGTAGAAAAAGATCCTCGAGTAGAAAGTAATATTAAATACATTCTAACAACAGCTGATCAAGCTTAAACGTGCTGCTTTTGTTCAGCCGCTGGTTTCCTCTTTCTGGTGCGAAGTGGGCCAAAAGCAAACTAGAGAGACAGGGACTCGCGACAGAAAAGCCGATCAGCTGATCATTAAGCAGTTTCATGATTGAAGTAGCAGCAAGAAGAGGCAGTCGCTCCATATATCGCTTGTTAAGCTTAATGCAGGAATGCTTTACAAACATTCAGAGATGGACTTACACACTTGCTGTACTTCTCTCGGGGATAACTTTGTCGGAGATGAAATGCCGGGTTGCTAGCGAAGCTCCAAATGCTATCCAGACCACCGACAGGTCCCGCATGCCACAGCCACTCTATCACGTGATGCATACTGCTCCGACGTGCTAACGTTCTGAGGCGAGTTATGGCGTGTTGCAAGTTTTGTGAGCTGCTTTTGTGATATTTAATGGATCGGATTACATTTTTTATTTTTCTCCGATAACCGATCCAGTAATTTAGGTCAGTATCGGACCGATACCGATACGTAATATCGGATCGGTCCATCTCTACTCCTAACAATATATTTGTAATAAATAGCATATTTACAGACAGACAAATGGTGTGTGAAAATCTGTGATGAGTATAAACTTGGACATTTGGCATGGATGTTGATATTCGTTGATATTCCACTCATCCAACTACTAAATATTGACTTTTTTGTCTTTTAATTATTGGATATGATAGCAGCCCGATTAAAAGTTGTGTTCAGAGACATTGAATAAAGTTGGGAAACTCACGTTGTGGAACACACACGCATGCACGAACGCACACAGGAAAGAAAATTCATGTTCTACAGTACAAATCAATAGATTATAGGTCAAGACTATTTCAGGAACTCCCGTGAGACCAGGTAGTACTCCAGGATGAGTTATAAAAAAAATCCTCCCTAGCAGAGTTTTCATAAATGGGTGAAGCTCTCCATACAGGCCATAACCAGATTTGGAACCAGCCTGTAATCCCCCATCTATGGGAATTGACTCACTTTTTGAGCCAACCTCAAGTGGCCATAAGGGGGAATGGCAATTTTCTGCACTTCTGTATTGGCTTCATGGAGGTTGCTGCTTGGTTTGGACTCATTCATGTTGGTAGTTAGCTTTTATTCATAAAATATGCCTCTTGATCTTTTTAGTCCTTGGACTCATAGAATTGTTTAAAGTTAAATCTGTGTGCAGTTCTGCAGATATTCTTCCATACAAACACTACAATTATTGAAAAAAAAAAAAAAAAAAAAAAAACAAAGACCCAGAAAAAATGCCATCATGTCTCATATACAGCCTTTTCTGTTAGATTTTGTTCATATAAGATTTTTTTTCAGTTTTCATGTAATAATACATATTGGAAACAGTACTGTAGTAATTTTTATTGGATTTCTTCCATGTTAAGGTATGAAGATGCCTGTGTTGTTAGAATCAGTTAGACATGTATCATGAGATGTAATGTATCCCTAATACTAAGTAAAAATACAGTGTTGTGTGAGGTGTGGAGCCTACCCTGCTGTCATAGGGAGAGAGAGGGTACACTATGGACAGGCCACCAGTCCATCACAGGGCTAATGCACAGAGACAGACAATCATTCACACTTGCATTCACACCTACACTCAATTTAGACTGACCAATTTGCCTAACAAGCATGTCTTTAGACTGTAGGAGGAAAGTACAGTGCCCAGAGAGAACCCACACAAGCAGTCTTCTATCTGTGAAACAGGTAAGGTAAGAAAGTTTGTAGATGCTGAATTTTCCACCAATGGTACCTATTTATGTAAACTGGTGGAAACACACTCTCCATTACTGTTAAGCATGATTGAGCGAATGCAATTATATGAGGTGATAATTACCTACAGCCATGATTGCTGGGAAGGTCATAGTAAGTCAGTACTTTCATTAAACAATTCTAACCAGCTAAATAACACGTGGACATACTCTAAACAGAAGGACACCAGCTGACCAGAAGGCTGAAATCTGGAAACTTCTCATTGTGTAGTGATTAACTACTAAATCACAATGCCGTCAGCTGATTCGGATTATGTATGTGTGCAGTTAGTTGACTAAACTCAAAAAAAGACAAAGTATAAAGTAAGACAGATGACAGCTGTGCTAGCCAGCACAGTGCTGCAGCACTTTGTAATAGAAATTGAATGGTTGCATGTCAGTGAGGTAAACCCACTCAACCACAAACTCAAGCGTGACCACATTCTGCACAAGCATGAGGATCCTTTGACTAAGATTTATACAAGCCTAATGCACTTATTTTTTAAATTTTGGCTGTAAAATGAAAAACAAATCTTTCAGGAACCATTTAAATTTTCTCTCTAGCCCAAAATGATTGAAGACTATGGTAATGTGAAGTGGACATGGTAACATCTAGACAAAGCAAATTTTTTGTGTTTAAAAAAATCTGTGTTTAAACAGCAGTAACTTGTGAATGCCTTGTGCTACCGTGATGCACCAAATATCCCCACAAAGCTCATCTTCTCTTTTTTTCCCCAAAACTGTTTCAATTTTATATCTAGAAAGAAACTGCAGAGTTAGGGTCATTTAAAAAGTCCTTGTATAAGTGAAGGGTTAACCGACAAGAAAAGAAGCTACACTCTGCAAACTAATCTGACCTTGTGTGTGTACAGTGTTATGCAGGGTGCAAAGTGTCACACAATTCACGTGAAATTAAATTACGTTGTGATAATTAAACATAAACAGCTATTATGACCCTTAAATGCACATGTAGCATTTGCAACAAGGAGTGTTTAACCTTTTCCAGTAAATGTTCCTCAGTTTTAACGATTTGTTTTCTTACCTTTAGACTAGTCATTTTTCCCGCCAATTTAATCCACAAGGAAAACAGCCCAAGGAGCATCCCTACTTCAGAAATGTCTGTATACTAGCAGAAAAGAAAAGACTATAAGCTCCTTCTTTTTCCCCTCCATTGTTGCAGTCATCATCATCGTCCTGCTACTCTCTTTAGGTGTCACCACAGCAGATTATCTGCCTACATCTGAACCTATCTCTAGCGTCCTCCTCTGTCACACCAGCCATTTGTTTATCCTCCTGGACTACATCCATTAATCTTTTTCTGTGCTCTTCCCCTTTTCCTTCTCCCTGGCAGCTTCACACTTAATATTGTTTGTCCAATATAGCCACTATCTCTCCTCTGTACATGTCTAAACCATCTCAACCTTCTCTCAAACTTTGTGTCCAAACTGTCCCTCTAATGCACTCATTTCTAATCTTGCCTGTCTTGGTCAGTCCCAACAAATATCTGAGCATCTTTCAGCTCTGCCATCTCCAGCTTAGCCTCCTGTCTTTGTGTTAGTACCATACATATCATACATCATAGCAGGGCTCACTAATGCCTTGTGAACCTTCTCTTTCATTCTTGCTGCTATCCTTCTGTTAAATGTCTTCTTTGCTGCTCTTGTGCTCTCAAGGTGTATATAAAGTACCTTAAGGTGACTGTTGTTTTGAATTGGAACTATGTAAAAAAATTAACTTATCTGAATTCAATTAATTGAACTGCACTCTGTTTTCAGTCCATGGAGATTCTTGCCTGACCTCATTTGTCAAATTTTCTATCATCACAGCAAACAAGTATGGGCTCTCACTCCCACCTCAAACCCATCTGTCACTCCAGCTGACATCACCACAGTCTTTCTGCCATCATACATGCACCAGCCTCACATACTTCTATGCCACTCTTGACTTCCTTACCACAGTTCCTCTTTTGGCACCCTATCATATGCTTTTTCTAAATTTGCAAAGACACAGTGCAACACTCTCAAATCAAGCATTGCATCTATAGTGCTCTTTCTCGGCATGAAGCCATGATGCTGCTCACTGATCATTACCTCTCTCCTTAACCTAGCTTCAACAACTCTTTCCCACAGCTTCATGGTGTGGCTCATCAGCTTTAATCAAAGTCTCTCTGTAGATAACTCAAGTTAAGATGATGAAAAGTTAATGCCAATGTTTGCACACTTGTAGTTTCTCTTCCTATGTTCTGCACCAGCCTCACATTATCTCCTATAACAATGTCTACTTTCTGTTACTACGTTCTGATACTTGCTCTTACAAAGTCCAGTGAAAAATGTTGAATGATATATTGAATTACAGAAGCTGACCTTGGCCTGTCTATCTTTTGAATATAGTTTAACACAAAGCATTTCAGTGATGATGAAAATGTTTTTATCAGCCCAAGTGGCAACAACAATAGTCGTATTAAACAATACGGCTAAAGAATCAGGTAAATAATGAAGGGCAGTAATGCAGTGATTCATAAGCAAAATGTTGTTGTAAACAGCCATTGTTTTCCATTAAAATGTTGAAAATGACAGTTGTTAAATCTGTTTTTCTTTACGGCAGATATCTTTGCTTAAATATTTCTATTTTTTTTAAACTTTTGGATAACAGCATGCACAAATGTTATCAACAAATTAAGGCCCATTTTCTGTCTTTCTTTTGTTCTCTTCTGACTGCTTGATTATCACAGCGGAGTTGTCATGTGAAGGAGCTGCATCCCAGAATGAGAGTATTCAGCACAAAGTATTGTATTAGAAATTACTGCAATTAATTCAGCTCCCTCGGGGCTGAGAACTTGGCAGGAAATGGAGCCACTCTAGAACAGAAATCTCATCCGTCACTCTGTGTAGCCTTATTGTTGACATTTGGGTGGTCCCATTTTTTTGACCTTAGCTTGTATGTAATTTATCATAAAATGTTCCTGCTGATCAGATAAGCTGTCTGTTTTAGCTTTGAAACATATATATCAAATGGCTTTTCTGAAATCACCGGAGCGAAAAATTACAGCTCCAGTTACCTGACAGAGTCCTATCAAGTTTGTGATTAGGTGCCCAACCTGAATGTGAACCAATATCCAGCCGCAATTGTTCTCGCAGCTGCCAGAAGGACCTTGGTTGATGATGATGTGCCTCCTTGAAATCCAGATGAGTCATGTGTGTCACTAATCATCTGCAGCATTTCCATCTTACTCTGAGCTGATTCAAGGGTAAGGGCACCTGGAAAAAAGCCAGCATCGTTTCTATTTTGTTTAAACGGCTTTGCATTTATAATTGTTGACAAAGATTTCTGAGATATATATTTGTGCTTCTAAAAACAGCACAAATCACTTTTCTGCTGCGATAACATCTTTTTCATCACCCTGATACTCCCCTCATTTTGAAACCCCGTACAAAACTGACCAGAGTAGCAGAAAAGGAGAGACTATTTCCCTTGACTTGCTCCTGTTAAAACGAATGGTCTCACATCTGAGCACCATGTTCTGCTTGACTGGGTTTGTCTGCCAGCTTGCTTTTGTCAGGACCCGAAAGAAACCAATAGAGAGAATGAAAGAAATATGGAAGGGGAGACCTGGAGAGCTTTGGGCTGCCAGATGCTCACTTGCCACCAAGAAGAGACAAAAGAACGAGCCAGAGGGTTCACAGCAGCTGAATCATTCCTCCTTTCTATTCCCCTCATCTTTCTTTGCTCTCCTTCTCACCTACATGGCAGATGGGCAGTTTCAGAAGTGGGGAAAGTGAACTTGCTGTGTTTTGTTGATCCCCAGGCTCAGTGGACAACAGCTAAAAGAAATCAATTTTTTTCAGCAAATGGAGACCAGGCACCCAATCTTTTACTAAAAGGAGGTGTTAGACTTTGTGGGTGGTGCTTTTGTTTTATTTTTTTAAATCAAGCTCTGATTTTCCAGTGTTTTTCCAGTGCTTTCAACACCATCAGGCCGACCCTCCTGGGTGATAAGTTAGCAGCGATGCAGGTGGATGCTTCTCTGGTGTCCTGGATTGTTGATTACCTGACAGGAAGACCACAATATGTACGTCTCCCACAGTGTGTGTCTGACAAGGTGATTAGCAACACAGGGGCACCACAGGGGACTGTCCTCTCCCCCTTCCTCTTCACCCTCTACACCACAAACTTCAGCCACTGCACAGAGACCTGCCATCTTCAGAAGTTTTCTGATGACTCTGCGGTGGTTGGATGCATCAGCAGGGATGATGAGACAGAGTACCGGGCTGTGGTCGACTCCTTTGTCACGTGGTGTGAGCAGAATCATCTGCAGCTCAACGTGGCAAAGACCAAGGAACTGATCGTGGACTTCAGGAAGACCAGGAAACACTTGACCCCTGTTTCAATCCAGGGGGTCAGTGTTGACATTGTGGAGGACTATAAATACCTTGGAGTACACATTGACAATAAACTGGACTGGGCTAAAAACACCACAGCACTTTACAGGAAGGGCCAGAGTCGTCTCTATTTTTTGAGGCGACTGAGGTCCTTCAACATCTGCCAGAAAATGCTGAGGATTTTCTATGAGTCTGTTGTGGCCAGTGCGATCCTCTATGCTGTTGCATGCTGGGGGAGCAGGCTGAGGGTTGCAGATGCCAACAGACTTAATAAACTGATCCGTAAGGCCAGCAATGTTGTGGAGATGGAGCTGGACTCCCTCAAGGTGGTGTCGGAGAGGCGGATGCTGTCCAAGATAAAGACAATGTTGGATAACACCTCCCACCCACTCCATGACATGTTGGTCAGTCACAGGAGCTCGTTCAGTGAGAGACTGAGATTACCGAAAAGCACCACTGAACGACACAGGAAATCATTCCTGCCTGTGGCCATCTCCCTGTACAACGCATCCACTTAACACACTGTTTGCTGCTACAGCTACACATGTTTCTTTTCCAAATATTTATTTATAAGTGACTTATGTATGTATGTATGTATGTATATATATGTATATATTGTACTATTCTTAGTTAGCGTATTGTCTGTCTTGTCTTAATGTTGGTTTAAAATGGAGCACTGTAACAAAAAATAATTTCCCCCAGGGATCAATAAAGTATTCTGATTCTGATTCTGATTACCACATGTGCAGCCTTTTAAGCAAAGCAAGGTTTCAATTATTTAGTTAGAAAACCATGTATATTAATTTAGCTGAAAGCTGTAGTGTCAACAGAGCATTCTGTGGAGTGGCATAAGGACAATATTAATAATCAGTTGGCTTTGCTCTCAAATAGCTTTCACTGAAAATGAAATGGGAAAAACAACAAAAACCCGTTAAAAATGGTTCATTTGAAAACTGTAGGTGTAAAGCATCATTTGTGAGTCACCATGTGATCAACGAAGCTGGATCTCGTCTGCTGTAAAGTGAATTTAGGGTTCCAGTGCCCAGCCCTTTGCCAAGTCAAGAAGCACGAGTTTAGAGGGGAGAAAAGGTAGAAAATGGGACAATATGAGACACGTATAGAAGAAATTGGATTGGAGATGAGAAAAAAAGAAAAACAGTTCAGTTTTCTGATGATTCCAATTAATTACATTAACTCAAACCTGACCTTAACTAGTCTTTTAATCATTTACTGATGCAAACAGTGAAATAAACACATCTGTGTGCACTTACTGTTTTTCTTTCTTGGTAATCATCATAATATAATTCATGTTTCAAGTTATTTCTATTCAGTTGTCATGACAGACTGGTCAACTCAAGTCTTGATTAGAGGAGACAGGAGGAGATGTAATAAAAGAAGAGAAAGTAAAGTGGAGTTGGGAGTAAAGGACAGTCAGATTTGGGTGGGGAGAGGAGGAGCTAAAGTGAAGGTTTAGAGAATTTGGATGTCTGCCCTGTGGTTGTAATGCTGCCAAATCCTGTCTTGGACCCGGGAGCTGCACACGCAGCTGAGACAACTGTGGGAGGTTCTGGGATGCTGAGATCCATCTCAACTAAAGGCAGAGAAGCATCTGTAACAGTGATGAAGAGGAAGGTTATTATTTTCATCTGGATGGTATTCGAAGTGATGCGTTTTACAAAGCACATGGCTCATTTTTATCAGATTGTATTTTATTTATTTATTTACTAATTCACTTGTGTGGAAACCACAGCTGCAAAATACAGGCAAACTGTTTCCTTTTTTAACTCTGTGCCGTGACAATCACACACTTGACTGCTTTATTGAAGTTTCAGGCAAACATGTATTCACACCTAAATTATTGTCATACAGAGATTAAAGACCCTGAGAAAGTTTCCTTATATAAAGGACAAGGTTATAGACAGTGATGTTTCCTGTATATCACAGTATCATTATACATTTATGGTAAGTCCTTCAGACAAATGAATTTTTAAATTGAATATGCTTGCAGAATGGATGGACTCGGTGGAGGTTTATCAGTTACCATTTCCTCCTCTCTGTGTAATGAGTTTGGGTGATAGAGTGGATTCCAGATCGGCCAATTGAAAAACAGATGTGCAGCCATCAGATTTACTGACTTCAGCTATTCCATCTGCCCAGAAAATGTGATCAGATGTCTCACATGCCTGTAATATACCTTCAGACAAACACAAAAGGCATTGGCGATTAGATTTTATCACTAAACGTCTCACACGACTCTTTAGATATTCCCATTAGCTTCAGAAATATAAAAGTTTGTGCAACTCGAGTTTGGAGATAGTCTTGGGGAAAATGAAGTGAAGTTCACTTTGTGTTTTGTTCTGTTTTATGATGAGGTAAAGTACTTTACAGCGATATGACTCCAATTTCTGCTGATTTATTTTGGGTAGATGATTATAATGAAACACAGAGACCACCTGTCCTCCAGTTACTTTAACAAAATGCCTCTGCTTGTTAGTGAAACATATACACTTGAAAATATGTAAATCTGACTTGTTACATCTTATTTGTCTACAATAAAGCATAATTAAATGAATTCTTCTGGGCTCACTTTATTCACTGTGGGCTTTAAATTATAACAAAGAGTAAAGTTATCATTTAGGTAAAGGTGATTTGAATGCATGCTGAGCACCACAAATTATGTGCTTTCCTGTGAAAACAAAGCATTGATGAGGAAAAGGCATTGTTGTGTAAAATAAAAAATAAAAAATATTGCAATTTGTGATCCCTGGAAACTAAAGCAACGTGACATCAAAAATCAATCACACGGCTTTTTAGCACTTACATTACAAGCATAACAACAAATGAAAATTATAACAACTCATTTCCAGGTTTAAATCGTAATTTATTCAGCAAAAAGCTTGACTTACAGCTAATTTTCAGTTTTTTTTCTCAGAGGCTGTGGAAGTGAAAGTTGATTATGGCTATGAACAGTATATGCAATTAGACCACGCATACGCTTGGAGTAATTTGTTTTGATCGGAAGCCCGGTAAGACTTTGAACTGAAAATTGATCTAAAGTAAAAGTTTTATGTTATATACAACTGTTATTTTTAATTATATCGTATTTTTGCATAAATCTTTCCTGCAGAGTTTTGTTTAAATGACTGAAAGTTGTGAGATCAAGTTTTATTCAGTAACATGCTAAATGCATTATATTTTTAATTTCTTGTTTCAGATTAAGGAAAAATCTGCATAATTATGACGTAGCATGGTTTTTGGTGGCAGATGGGCTGGTCTGAGTCTGTTAGAAACTTCTGATCTACTGGGATTTTCTCATGCAACCATCTCTAGGATTTTCAGAGAATGGTCAGAAAAGAGAAACTATTGGCAAGCGAGCAAAAATGCCTTCTCCATGCCAGAGGAGAATGGCCAGCCTGCTTTAAGTCGATAGAAAGTCAGCAGTAATTCAAATGATAACTTCTTACAACCAAGGTATGCAGAAGAGCCTCTCTGAACACGCAGCTTAAAGTAGATGGGCTACAGCAGTGAAAGATCACGCTAGGTGCCACTCCTGTTAACTGAGAACAGGAAACAGAGACTAAAAATTCACATGAGCTCACAAAAAATTGGACAAGAGAACTTTGGAAAAATGTTACCTGGTCTGATGAGTGATCAAAGCTACATGAAAGCATGAATCTAGCAGTGTTCCAGTTATGTAAAGGATACTTTGGTGGCACATTTTGGGCCCCTTTGTACCAATTTACTGTATTATTGTTGAAATGCCACAGCCTATCTCAGTATTATTGCTGACCACATCCATCCGTTTAATACCACAGTGTACCCACTTTCTGATTGAAGCATACTATTTCACAAAGCTCAAACGAGCTCAAACTGGTTTCTTGAACTTGAACGTAAATTCACTGTGTTCGAATCACCTTCACAGTCACAAGATCTCAGTCCATTAGGTGTGGTGGAATGGGAAATTTACATCAAGAATGTGCAGCTGACAAATCTGCAGTAATGCCAAGTGGTACAAAGTCTCTGAGGAATGTTTTCAGCATCTTTTTGAATCTGTTGCATAAAGAATGAAGGAATTTCAGAATGCAAAATCAGGCCCAAAGCAATACTAGTAGTCTGTAATGTAAAGATGCTGGATTTATCAATATCTGTTAATTTTCATCTGGATTCTGTGACAGTTCAATGGTATTGTTGGGTCTGTGTTTCCACAAGCCCCGCTAATTCTAGAGACTTATTCATCATGAAGAAAACAAGACAGTCGATCGATCAAACACTTGCGCAAGGGAGGCCTGTGTCCACCACGAAAATGACCTCTACCACGACCTCCCTTCCTGCCCTTTTTATTGAGACACAGTTCACACAAAACACGTCAGAACAAAGCCACGCCCACATCGTCCTAAGGCAAGGCATTTGTATGTATATGTGTGAACTTCTGTATTTAAGTAAGATTATGTGTGTGTGTGTGTGTGTGTGTGTGTGTGTGTGTGTGTGTGTGTGTGTGTGTGTGTGTGTGGTCCTGTTGATCAAAGGGTCTCCTCCACACCCTAGATGGTTCACCCTAGATAACACAGTGAAGCCATACAAAGGGGAGGAAGTTTGCCAACATCAAACAAGGTGTTCCTGTGATAAAAACACTACCGCCCCCCTCCCAGAATCTTAAGGATCTGGGGAGGGAAGGACAGAAAGAATTCTTTAAAACTATGTACAAATGGTAAACATAAAAATGACAAACATTTAATATTTCAACTTAACAGGTATAAATACATTTTAGAAGGAATCCAACAGCAAAACAACGACATAACCATGTGACATATTAGACAAATTACAAAGGTGATAAGATAATCAACCAAAATAAATTTTCTCTAGAAAGTGTTCTGTGATTTGTTGTTCGCTAAAATATTTATTTTGTTTAATAATATTTCGTTTTCATTGAGAAGAGGCAGAAAAGGACATTACATCCATCTATATCTATCAGTTGTATCTAATGTTCTGCTAATGTAGTTTTTCTGTTGATTGTAATGTGGTTCAGTCTAACTGCGTTCAACTGGAAAAAGAAGTCCACCATTAAACAGTCCCCAACCTAGGCATGCATATAAAAATAAAACATTAATGTGATTATGGTATATTAGTCTGCATTTCTCAATTTTGGGTGATCCTCATCGTGAATGCAATCTTCAGCTTCTTTCTACTCAGAGAAAAGCGACTACTTCAGTTCATTAGATCCCTGCAGGCATCTGATTGCAGAAAGTAATCTGAAAATGATTGCGTCAAAGCACAAAGCACATTACATTCAGCCATCTATTGCATTTAGTTTCATTAAATCAAATTTAAACGATACAAAGCTGTTACAAAATAGCCCCATGCACCTCTATACATTTCAGATGGTTTGTTTAGTATTTGTATGTATTACCCATTACTGTAAATCACGTCCTCCTTTGCAAATTAAAATCATGTTTATTGTGGAAATGTAATATTAATCAACAATATGTTAAATTTTAAGATGTTAATAAACCACGATGTAAAATGCTGTCCAGTACACGGCTTCATCAGATTCTGTTTTTTCTGTTTGTTCGTTCAGCTGTTTCGTAACTTGCTAATCTGCTTCTCTCTGCACATCTGCATCATTCAGACAAACCTTTGATTTCATGAAAGTCTCTAAGCTGTTGTTGTCATACATCACTGTGATTAGCACTGCTGTTTTTAACCTCAGTCATGTGAGCTGTTGTTTTGGATTTTTTTAACATCATTAATCACTACAGCTCTGGATTTATACTGAACTTTACACCTTGTGGCATCATCTACTTGAGCAAAATAGCAGGTTGCAAAACAGGTGGATGAAGGCACATGTAGCACTTTCCAACCACCTGTGCTATTTAGAGAGCCCTCTAATTACGGGCATCAATGTGTGAACATACAGTAGGTTAAAGTAGGTCTAAGCATTTGGCAAAATGACTAATGCTGACATTTTTTTTTTCTTTTACAAGCAATCTCCAGATAGTGTGCCACAGAACAAAAGCCTTCGACAATAGTGCTACTTAAGCTCATCAAATTCATCCTGAACACTTTTTAAAATTATTTGCAATGCAGATATAAATACGCATGAGTCTATGGCCTATTTCTCATCTGATTTAAGAGAACTGCTACCGTTTCTCAAACAGCGTACAAAGAGTGTGTTCATACAGTAACGTTTATAGAGGGTACTTGCTCATGTCTCATTAAAGAGTGCACAGCAACTACCCACTGAGCCTGGTGAGGTCACAATACCAAAAAGTGAATGATATTATAAACATAACAGGAAGTCACTGTATAATTAATCCTCAGTTGCAATGTACGCAAGAAAGGTTTGAAGAATTCTCATTTGCATACAGTCCAGTATATCTGTTTCTGCAGTTATCTGTTAATGAATGAGGTCGACCATCCTCTGCTGCCTTTTTGCTTCCTCTGAGGTTCATTTTATCTGCAGTCAGATCCAGTTGCATTAACATACAGAGACATGATCAGGCACTGCACTCAGAGCTACAGAAAAAGAAGAAAATGGATTTCACGCCCAAGTTGTCAAGTGAATTTAGGATTATAATGTACATGGCTCCTCTTTAATTCATAAACCTCAAATTCAATTAATTCAGCAAATACCATTCAGTTAATGTGGTGTAATTTTCTTCCTAACTTATTGATGAGGCTGCAAATGTTCTTATGTGGTTACAGAATTGGCATGATTTTTTTTTTAATGTGATACAAGCGTGATTACCAATTCACTTTTCTTCTGTGACAAGAATTTTGTAAAAAGGAGACACCAGCTTGAAGCGAACGGATTATAGTTGCATCCCTTCCCGAGTCGTTTGGTATTCTCAGGTTGTACATTGTCATGATTTATTCATCTCTCTGGCATTCTTACTGGCCATTCTCATATATGAAAAGGTACCGTATGAAGTACAGATATTAGTGTCCCACTGAGCAAAGGATTCGTTTTTCTCTTTCCTTTTTATCAGGTCAGCAGATTGAATTGTGAGAAAGGTGCTATAACTAACAACAGAAGACCTTCTGATGTTTTCAAAGGCTAAACACAAAGAGAAGTAATACCTGTAATTATTGGTATTATTTCTCTTTATATGGTATGGTTTTCTGGGTTGAGAAGAAATTGATAAATGTCTAAACTTTCTGTTTTCTGTGGTAATATAGTTTGCACTGTCAAAGACAAAGCTTTTGTGTTTACTTTGCATGAGTAATCTTCCAGAGAACTCGACGGGTAACTCAGCATTACTCCATTTGATTGGCACATCTTACAAAAAAAATTAAACCCCAATCAGGACAAGCACAATATCTTTTTTGTCTTTAACAAAACATTTCAGCTACATGACTCTGTTCTGTCTTATGAAACAATGAAAGATATAAAAAGCCATTTGACTTCCACAGATGCTGAAATGTAACTTGTTCTTACAAATCTTAAGCTAGAGCAAACCTTCCCAAAGTGTGGGGCCCGCCCCCTAGGGGGGGCGCAGAGCCATTGCAGGGGGGGCGCGGCAGGAAAAGGGAAAAAACAAAACAACGCCTGGCCACTGCTAGCACGGGGCGCCCACACAAACGCAAAGCAGGAGATGAAGCATCTCTGAATATGTTCCCAAACCAACTTCATTCTAAGCCAAAGACTAGAAAATATGGTGAAGCAAATCTTCCCTTTGGCTTCACCTGCACAAGTGCCGAGGTAGGTCTCCCCGCAGAATTGGTTTTCCCTTCGTCGGGAGCAGCGCTGGGCTGTTTAAATCTCGGACAAACAGTATCCCACATTCTTGATTTTTAGTTCACAAACACGTGTTTTCTTGTAAAATAAAGGGGGGCCCAGCAAGGCTGGACTGGGACAAAAAATCGGCCCGGGCATTTTGACTAGAGACCGGCCCACCAGGATAAAGATTGAAAATGTGACGTCATTCAGGGGTAAAACTGCAAAGGATTCTGGGAACTTGTGGCAAGAGGTACTAGCGCACGCAGGCGTTCAATTGAACTCCGTTACACAGCGATAAAAAGAAACCCAAAAAATGACAAGAAGCTGTTGTATTATTAACTGCAATAGCCGGTCGCATGACAGCCACGGAAAGCCGACGGGTAAAGAGATCGTTTTTTTTAAATCGGATTACGTCGTTGAAGAGAAATTTTTAAGCCATGTTTCCGAAGTAAGAGCCGACGGATGGTCTGGATATACCAAATATAACGTCCCAGAACACTCCAGCTCACAGGTTAGTCTTCTCCAAGCATTTCCACAGAGGTCAGTCTTCTGTTGTAGTTAATACGTAATTTTTCTTAACATAATTGGTGATATAGGTTACAAGCAAGTCTGGCGCTGAACATAAATTGTCGCGCTATGCTCCTTTGTTTATTGTGCATAAATAGTGAATTGTCCTGACACAATATTGCGTTTTGCTTCTGTTATTATGGTACATTGACAAAAACATATACTTTTATTCACAGGATAAAACAGTTGCTTTGTATCACTAATTGTCCAGTGCGATTACAACATACAATATTATTGTCACTGCTACATTTCTGTGATGCTACCAGAAATTATTTCCACTGCTAATTAATTACCGTTGAGCTCAAAGGTCCTATTAATAAACGGTTAACGAATGTGTATTTATGACGACGATTTGTGAGACTGGTAAACTTACCTTTGTTCGTACGATGGTCTTTCGTTCTACACGGTGCATTTCAAGGTCCTGTACCCATCCGTCGGTAAACTGTACCTGGGCTTGTTGCAGTGACCTGAAGTTACTAAACTTCATGAGTGTATGCACTCACTCCAAGAACTGTGTAATTATAAATCTGCGCGTGGCGAAAGTTGGGCAACGTCTTTGGTCCACTCTGTGTGCTCATAAGGGTCTGACCCTTTCACTCCTTTGATTTTTTCCACGTATCTTTTCTTTGTCTTTTCGTCGAGTCTGTCTTTGTACGGACCGGCATTGTTCTCCTTTTGTTTTGTACATTCCTTTTTTGTGCGGCAAAGAAAAAACAAGAAGGCATTGTAACCGGAGAATGAACGTTTTGCGGTGCTGTAAATGCTTGCATTTGATGCGGTACTTGGATTGTTTTGCCACGAGTTCCCGGCATGCAATGCGCGAAAATCACGTGATTGCTAAACAAGGGGGGGGGGGGGGGGGTGCATCCGGCCTCCTCGGCTGTAATTGGTCCAGCCCAGAGTCGATCATGACCAATTGGCCAATCCAACACCTTTCATTATATATACCCTTCCTATAAAAAAAAATATCCATCGGCCCATAAAAACAAAAACTCGCCAGCGGCCCACCGGGCAAATGCCCGGTATGCCCGATGGCCAGTCCAGCTATGGGGCCCAGCAAAAAAAGTTTGGGAACCACTGAGCTAGAGTGACAGACTTGCAGCCTGTCCAGGTGTTCATCCCCATTCTCACCCTATGACAGTTAGGATAGGCTCCAGCTACTTCACAACCCTGAAGTGGATGGATGGATGCATGCATCTTGGTCTACAGTGAGATAGATGAAATAATGTTATATTCCAGTTAACTAGCTGAAAAGATGCCCTTGCTTTAGCCAAGATATACTAGAACAGTATCCGACTTACCATACATCTTCTCACCTAAAATAAGAGGCGTCTTCTTTACCTCCATGGTTTCTAATCAACATCTGCTGGACTTATATATTTGAAAACTCAGATATTCATTTGATTATATATTCAACATGTATATCATCCAATTTACATGGAAATAACCCTATTTTAGCCTGAGAGTCTACCATGCTTCTGCAGTGAGCATCACTTTTTTAAGTCTTTTCTTTTCATTCTCCTCCTAACTGATCCTTACAAATGACTGCTTCTCCGCGAGTCTGGTTCTACTGGAGCTCTGCTCCAGTTAAAAGGGATTTCTTCCTCCCCACCTTTTCCAAGTTAGATTTCCGGTAGTTCCTTTGATATTGTAGGGTCATTACCTTACAAAAATCTTACCTTCTTAAGTGTTTTGAGATGGCTGTTGTTGTTAACTAGTACTATGTGAAATCCGAATGTCAGCAATGTAATACATCATCCGTCACAATTCATGATCCATAATAATTCAGAGGTTTATGTTGCTGTAAAAAACAAACATTACCTTTACTTTGAGCATGCTTTCAGTGAAGATCCATTAGGTCATTGTGTCCAAGTTTCACTAAAAACTTCTCAATACTCTACGAGGAGTAACGGTTCTTGTAAAAATAGAAATACAATCTTTTTGGCCAATTCCCAGTTCTTGATCACCTCTTCCAGAAGGGGGACTGCTGTTCTAAACATGTGTGTCTCTGTTCTTTCATCATGGATCTCAAATTTCCACTGAGAACAAACAAGGTCAAGCTGACCCACCTTTCATGTTGAGGATCTTTACTGGTGATATCAACTGGGGTTCTGACCCATAGCCCTAGAAATGGCTTCAGTTCAGTCAATCCACTATATTAGCCCCAACAACAATGATTAAATCCAGATGTGTAACCTGGAGCTGGCTGAACTGTTTTTGTTTCCTTCCGGCAAAGTTCAGTTTTACTGTAGTAACTTGGAATGTCTATGGAAGAAACATGGTGCAATTGATTTGAACTGTGGCTCACCCTCATAGCACATTTTAAAGAAAAAAAAAAAAAACATCCACAAAGTCTTCACTCACTGACTCATTGTGACTTTATCCTGTTACCAGTATTGCCAACTCCCCAGTAAGGAAAATCGCTATTGGTTGTCCTAAAAGTCGCTAGAAGTCGCTAAATGACGTCATCGCCTAATTTGCATAATTTGGTCATGCTAATCTAATTGTAACCTATGTTGTTGGAGAGAGAAATAACATCGTGGAAGAGACATAAAGTGAGTAAAAAACGTCCTAAATGCATTTAGAGTTTATTTAGAACTACAAATTAAATTTCTTTTAGCAATTATTGTTTTTTTTAATGTCACAATTCCAACCCTGCTCCTTTACCCGGGCTTGGACCGGCAAAAGTGACCCGAAATAGGCACTCTGGTGGAGTTACTTTGTGTGTGTGTGTTTATAAGTAGTTTTAAACCTTGTGATCCACAAAACAGCATAAGAGTAAAAGAGTAAAAGAAGAACTGACTGCATTACAGCACCCGCTGCTTGTTGAGAGTAAAAGCGATACGCGCTTTCACGTCTTTTTTTAGAGAAAAAGTCGCTAAGGGGTCTGAAAACTCGCTAAATATAGCGACAAAGTCGCTAAGTTGGCAACACTGCCTGTTACCCAAATCAGAGAAAACACCAAATCACCGAAGCTCCAAACACCAGAAATACTTTTTGCAGTCTTCGAGAGGCTGACATTTTACCTGTTTATATGAACCTTTAGCATCAGTCTTCTATACCTTTATGTCAGTAACTAATGAATTAGGACTTAAGAAACCAATCATTAAGCATTTTTTTCAAATAAGTAACGTTAGCTTGGTTAGTTTGATCGCAAGAAGCATGGTTATAATTTGTAGTGAGAACAGCTAGAAACAAGGAGTCTGAGTTATCTACCTTTGGTATTTTCCCCCCTGTTTTTTCGGACAATCTTGAACTTTTTTCCAGCTGCTTTATCTGTCTCCAGGCTTAACTCAGGGACAAATGTCATACAATTCATGTCCGTTACACTGTGTGACAAGTAAAGATATGCAGTGTTTGCATGCAAATTCCCTGACACAGCGAATGGCTGAAATTGGCTGAGGAAATAGAAAGAGCCAACATAGCAGCAGAATCTCATGCCTCAGTACACTGTAAGGTGTCAAGAGAGTTGGCAAAGCCCTGCTTTATATTCAAGGCTGAGGAGGAGAGTTGGCAAAGCCCTGCTTTACATTCAAGGCTGAGGAGGGCCGTTCCAACCAAAGGTTATACACTTCATATTAGTTGAATGAAGTGAACAAGTCTAGATGAATGCCAAGAAAAAATTGGTGCCGAGACATGTTCTTTTTGTTTTTGTTTTTTTCATCACATACTGGCAGGAGTTTTGCCGCCGTCTGGTATCGATTCATCTGTGTCTTCATATGCTGGAGGGAAGGAACGACTTCACTTCAGTTAGATTATTTGAATGATTATGACAAATTATCAATACTAAGACATTTTTTCTTGTATCTCTAACTAAGTGATTTCCTTACTTTATAAAATCCTTCCTTTTTAAGATATTTTGAAATGAAATTTCAAGATTTGCACTTTGGATTTAGATGCTTCACAGAGAATTCAGTGTCTTTATGTAGTCTAGAAAAACTTTTACATTCATTATATCCCTTAATAACTCATATAGATTGTGATAATTGGAGTGGGTGTAAAATTGATTCAGTTGTAGCATGTCAGTGTCCTCTATTTGTGAGAAAAAAATATTGGAAATTAGGAAAACAGAAAGTCTACTAAATGAAATAAGATTATTGTATAAATTAGGTGGGTTGAATTAGGAGGCACTGATTGAGTTTTCACAGAATGACCTAAACTGCTGAAATGTGTTGTTT